>NC_134359.1:184019581-184319581 GCF_048569485.1 Anomaloglossus baeobatrachus
GGGCGCAGCGGATGGAGAAGCGGCAGAGGATGGGAAATGGCTCAGCGAATGGAGGAGCGGCAGAGGATGGGAAATGGCACAGCGGATGGAGCATGGGAAATGGCGCAGCGGATGGAGGATGGGAAATGGCGCAGCGGATAGAGGAGCGGCGGAGGATGGGGGGGTGAGATTGGGGATAGCTACCTTACAGGATGGATCTAGGCAGCAAGATCACAGCAGACAGAAGAGGCAGCAGATGAAGGAGGCAACAGATTGAGGAGGGTGAGAGGGGGCAGTAGATGAAGAGGATGGGAGAGAGCAGGCAGCAGATCAAGGAGGGGAGCAGAGTCTGATGGGAGAGAGCGATGGCACATGAGGGGAGGAGGCAGCAGGGGAGGCAGCACATGGAGGGGGGAGGCAGCACATGGAGGGGGGGAGGCAGCACATGGAGGGGGGGAGGCAGCACATGGAGGGGGGAAGGCAGCACATGGAGGGGGGGAGGCAGCACATGGAGGAGGGGGAAGCACATGGAGGGGGGGGAGGCAGCACATGGAGGGGGGGGAGGCAGCACATGGAGTGGGGAGGCAGCACATGGAGGGGGGCAGCTTGCAGCACATGGAGGCGGGCAGCTTGCAGCACACGGAGGAGGGCAGCTTGCAGCACATGGAGGAGGAGGAGGGGGGGAAGTGTAGTGGCGGATGGAGAAGGGGCAGCCGATGGAGGAGGCGGCGACGGCCGATCGGGAACAGTGGTGGCCGATTCGGGGGCAGCGGTGGCTGAAAAAGGTGGGTGCAACGGTGGCGGGGACAGCGGCGTGGCTGGTGGTGGCAGCGTGGACAGCGGCGTGGCTGGTGGGGACAGCGGTGTGCCTGGAGGTGGCGATCGGGGACAGCGGCGGGGTGATCGGGTACAGCGGCGTGGCTGGCAGTGGCGGCGTGGCTGGCGGGGACAGTGGCGTGGCTGGCAGGGACAGTGGTGTGACTGGCGGGGGCGATCGGGGACAGCGGCGGGGTGATTGGGCACAGCGGCGTGGCTGGCAGTGGCGGGGACAGCAGCGGTGACAGTGGTGGGGACAGCGGCGTGGCTGGCGGTGGCGGCATGGACAGTGGCGATCGGAGACAGCGGCGGGGTGAGCTGTGTGGCTGGCGGTAGCGATTGGGGACAACTGGCGGTGGCGGGGTGAGCGGCGTGGCTGGTGGTGGCGATCGGGAAAAGCGGCGGGGTGATTGGGTACAGCGGCGTGGCTGACAGTGGCGGGGAAAGCGGCGTGGCGATCGGGGGCAGCGGCGGATCAGGGGCAGCGGCGGGACGGGGACAGTGGTGGATCGGGGGGCTATAACTTACCGATGGGCGACCGCTCTCCTCAGCTTTCAGGGATGGACACAGGTCACCGGCACCAGATCCACGGTGATTGGAAAGATCGGTCACAAGACCAGTCTCTCCAATCAGAGCTGGGGGCGGGTGAAGCACCGATCACCCAGCTCCAGCCAATGATCAGAGCTACAGCTGCTCTGATCAAGGCTGGATTTCAATGTTCCAGCCATTTTCAATGGCTGGAACATTACAGTGACTGTAATTGGCTGAGCGGCGCTAATCAGCCAATCACAGCCTCTGTTGGTTCGGGGAGGAGGCACCACCCCTCCTGAGGTCAGGCAGTTGTCCCCTCCTTCCCGAATCTACTATTTGATTATACCGATCGCACTCACGGGGGCTCCGGGGCCGCGATTTTGCCATGACGTACTGGGTATGTCATGTGTCATTTAGCACCATGTCACCATAACGTACCCAGTACATCAAGGGTCATTAAGGGGTTAATACTTGGTGTCAGGGGAACAACTTCTGCTTCAAGGCCAGTACCTTCCTACCAGCCACCTAGCATATTTTGGGGGGTTTCATATCTTACAGCACCTACATAGTGGCTTGCTGCAACTAACAAACAGTTTTAGTGTTACCCAATTTTTATTAATACTTGGTGTCAGGGGAACAACTTCTGCCTCAAGGCCAGTACCTTCCTACCAGTCACCTAGCATACAGTGTTTTGGGGGGGCTTCATATCTTACAGCACCTACATAGTGGCTTGCTGCAACTTACACACAGTCTTATGCGGGCATCACACCATGCGATCTATCGTATGATAGATGTGCGATCGTACCCGCCCCCATCATTTGTGCGTGCCGGGCAAATCGCTGCTCGTGTTGCACAAAGGCGTTTAACCCCCGTCACACGTACTTACGTGCTGAGCGACGTGGCTGTGGGCGGCGAACATCCACTTCCTGATGGGGTGGGACATTCGACGTCACAGCGACGTCACACAGCGGCCACCCAATAGAAGCGGATGGGCGGAGATGAGTGGGACGTAAACATCCCGCCCACCTCCTTCCTTTCGCATAGCCGGCGGGAGCCGCAGGACACAGGTAAGCTGTGTTCATCGTTCCCGGGGTGTCACACGGTGCGATGTGTGCTACCCCGAGTACGATGAACAACCAGCGCAAAGTAAAATACACGTTTTTTTTTAAAAATGAACGACGAGTACACGATACACGATTTGTCACCGATTTGCGATCGCTCGTAGGTGTCACATGGGATGACGTCGCCAGCAAAGCCAGATGTGCGTCACGAAAACTGTGACCCCGACGACCTATCGCACGATAGATCGCCTCGTGTGACGCCCGTGTGGCGCCCCTGACCTGGTCAGGCACCACTGAGTACTGCACCCATGCTGGGGGCAGTACAATACAGGTAATCCAGAAGCCTGACCGAGGTGTGACTACACAGGCGCATAGTAATCAGGTCTCACACATCTACCTTTGGAGGACCCCTGGGGAATCCAGGAGGGGGCGTGGCCTCCATGTCCCATCAAGGGGTGTGGTAGAGAGCCTGGTTGCTAGGTGGTATAGGCAAGAACAGGAGAGGAGGAGTAGTGAGCCAGTTGAGTGTGCAGCTCAGGGAGAGAAGTTGCAGTGAGAGGACCCCAGAGCTGGGGCATCTAACAGCGTCCGTGCAGTGACTACCGACGGGGAGAACGGTCACCTGGTAGTACCACCCGAAATCCACCCAAGGCTAGAGAGAGCAAAGAGGTGGCAGAGTAAGGGGACTGCCAGGGAGGTACCAGACCCGCAAGGGTAACAGGTCCCAGTGCAGAAATAGATTCCCCTTTCTTCTGCCAAACCTGCCTGAGGGGGCACTTCAAACCCCCAAGACGACACCACAGAGTCCGCAGCCACGTAGCAAAGAGAGGGCCCATAGTTCACAGGAGGCAAGCAGCCGGAGTGACCTGGTCCAGGCTACAAGCAAACGGGCCGAAACAAGGGGCGAACAGGCAGCTGCAACTTCCCTGGGTGACCCCCGTAGGGACTTCAAGTCGGGGTCACCACAAAAACACACAGGGCTAAGGAAGGCGAGTTGGTAGTCACCCTCATCAGCCAGCCGGAAGGATACCTGGTTCCAGCCTGGTTCATCCCAGCTACGCCCGGGTTACTCACCCTGCCACCTAATGTGAGTAAAACCCCTGAAAGACATTCTGCTTCTGTGTTTGAGTCATTCTGCGCCTTGTGGTTCCAAACAATTACACAGGGCCCTGGGGCTTGCCTCACTCTCGGGAGGCCACTACAACTGACTGCACCCACCATCAGCCCCAGGCACCCCTTAATCTGCAGTGGCGGTCACCCTGACCGCAATACCGAGAGTGGCGTCATGAAAATCCTAAAGAGAAGGTTCCCTACCTGTGACCAGACTGTTCCTCCACGTGGAGTCCCTGAAGGTAATGCACCGACACAACACCTGCGGGGCTTCACATCTGGCGTCATGAACAGGATAAGGACTAGACCTGTTAAGACAGGTGACCATGTGCCTGGGCGGTCCGCTTGAAAAATTGGAAGCGCCGCCATATTGCCACCATGAAAAGCGCGCCAAAGAACAACAGGAGCCCGCGCTAGAAGAAGTTACCGCCCGCGAAGAGGTGTGGCTAGTTACACAGAGAGATCCCATGCAGCGTACTGACCTCGGGTGTGATGGAAAGAGCTGTGACCTTACCCGGAGGCGAAGTACAAGGCTGGTGTTAGAAGAAGGAGAAAATGAAAGTCTGCTATTAAAGGAAAAGCTGCAAGAGGAAGCCACAAGCCTGCTGCTGAGAGAAGATTGTGCAGAGAGGATGGCGTTCACACGCAGCGATCCAGAGCTGAGCTCCGCTGCCTGGTGGGACTGGGAGCTGGACCAGTGGTGTGAAAGGCTGGAAGCTCGAGTGATGCAGCAGATCCGGGAAGGATGCGCCGAGCTCAGAGAGATGGCTGGAGTCACCTGGGCCCACAAGAAGTGGACGGAGAGGCAAGCGAC
Source organism: Anomaloglossus baeobatrachus (assembly GCF_048569485.1). NCBI lineage: Eukaryota > Metazoa > Chordata > Amphibia > Anura > Aromobatidae > Anomaloglossus > Anomaloglossus baeobatrachus. The sequence continues at coordinate 184,023,893 of NC_134359.1, forward strand.
ACGCGGAGCAGCGACTGCCCGGACACCAGAGATGCCGCCGAGGGGTGAGTCAGCTGATGCCCCTGCCTGCATGCAGTCCCTGGAGAGACGCCCAGCCCGGCCCGCCAAGACCACGCCGCAGCAGCAACACCCAGCCCGGCCCGTTCAGCTTAGGCCGCTGCAACGATGTCCTGCTCGACCAGCCAAGTTCCCGTCGCAGCGATGCCCTGCTCGGCCAGCCAAGATCCCACTGCAGCAGCGACACTCATCTACACCACAGGAGAGACGCTGACCCAATCCGCCATGCTAGGCCTGGCCCGCCAAGACCAAGCTGCCGCCATGCTAGGCCCGGCCCACCAAGACCAGGCCGCTGCCATGCCAGGCTCGGCCCGCCAAGACCAGGCCGCCGCCATGCTAGGCGCGGCCCACCAAGACAAGACCGCAAGGTCATCTACCCCAGCCTGCAAGGCCAGAGCAGAAACCGCTCCCCAGCCCTAGGAATTGGACTTCCCGTCCCCACCGGACGAGGACCCCGAATACCTGAGGCTTAAAGCTGATCTGGAGGCTCATTTACTAAAGGAGATGGTGGACCAGTATCTGCTCCCTCCGCGTTCCCACAAGAAGGCTCCAGTAACATCCACGATAAAGAGTCCACCACCCTGGCCTGCTGATGAGGACCCATCCCCAGCGCTACTGTAACGGGGTGCCAGGGGCGCCTCTGGGCTTGTAGTCGTGGCCCCTTCTGTCAGGCTTACCCCTGGCTCCGCCGTCACTATCGGGACGGGAGATGTCTTGGTGGGGCAGAGTGTGGTGGTGCAGATGTCGTCCGACGTATAAACACTTTCCAGGCATGGTTCGATGCAAATAAAAGACATTCTTTATTTCACAACTCTTTCCAAAAACCGGCAGTTACAGATGACTTCACGTTCTTTTCTTAGCTGGGGAAAGCCTGCCCTGACGTCTCCTCCAGTGGGGATGTGCCCGGCTACTCTACTTCACCTGGCTCCCACTTATGGCTACCCACAGCCCGGACCCACACCGGGACTGCTTCGCACTATGAGGTTCCGCCCGCTCCTTTTCTCTCCGGCTTCCCTGTTCTTCCAGCTCCCTTCTTTCTTTCTTTCTTTCTTTCTGACCACTCAGCTCCACACTCTGCCCCTGGCTGTTTCTTCTCTCCCGTCCCGGACACAACTGCCTTTAGCACACACTTCCTTTCCCCCTAAGCTGCCGGCTCCTCCTCCCTCCTGTACAGTTTCTATGGGGACAGCATTAACCACTTCAGAGAAAACCTGTGCTTCCTTGTAAGGGGTCTGCCCACCCCTTACATACCTCCCCTCTTTAAGCCTAAGCCTCCCGGCAAGGCACAAATCTAAAATCACATTTTAAAACTAAACAAAGTCATTTTAATGAAACTGCGAACATGTTCACCTGAGGGCACCCGCAAGGGCACACCAGTCCAGCGCCCGGAGTTCCTCCTGGAAGCTCCCGGTCTTAGTCGTACCCGGAGGCCGTCGGCAGGCACTCCCGGTCTTAGTGGAGTTTCTGCCCGGACGCTTTTGCAGCACTCCCGGTCTTAGACGTTAGCTGGCAGGAACACAACTCGGCAAAAATCTTCTTAACGACGCGGAGGGAGCCCCTGGCTCAGTCCAGCATCAGGCTCTCTTCCGGGCTCAGCAACTTGAACGGTTACAAACAACACACCTTCTTCCGGCTCAAAACAACGCCGGTGTTGAACAAAAACAGGCCCGCCATCTTCCGGTCTTGAAAAGTCACTCCGGATGATATGCACGTTGCCATTCGGCTCGTTGGGCCTGCACGTACTCCGACAGGGACTGTCCGGGCAACCGGCGCAGCCTCCGGAAGGGCTCGTAGTTGGCGGGTTGCTCCAATGTCTCGGGTGGGAGAGTTCAGCTAGCACCGGTCTTTGCTGCGACCGCCGCCGGTATTGGCATTCCTCCCACTCGATTTCCTGTTGCCACTGTGCGGCCTCTTGTGTAGTGGGCCGCTCCGGTCCTCCTGGCACAGCCGGTAGGTTAAGGGTGGGTCCTTCCGCAGCCGCAGTCTGCTTCGGGCGTCCTCTGCGCAGGCTAGTCGCTACTAGTGCGGCTACCGCAGCTTGCTGTCTTACTGGAGTCTCCATCTTGCTCGGAGTCAGCGTTTCTGGTAATGGCGTCGGGGTCAGTGGAGATGCTGGAGGAAGTGGAGGCGGGCTTACTTTTCCCGCTCTTGGGTATACTCCACCCCCAGTCCCACACATCAGGTCGACCCCTACGCGGCGGTTCTTCTTTTTCTCTGGAACACCGCCCACTTCACATATCTTCCTTCGTGCCCTGGGACCGGCACCTCCCCTCTTTGGGCGGAGTACTCTGAACTTCTTTTTCGGCACCGGCCAGCCCCAGGCTCTTCTTTTGGCGCCAATTCTGCGCGCGCTTTCTGTGTCTTCACAGACAACGGCCATCTTGCCGCCATCTTGTGCCCGGTCCAACGCCTTAGGCACTTCTTCCTCTTCCCACCATGGGATCGGGACTCTTTTCCAATAATCTGGATCCAGTGTCCTCGGCATCACTTGATCTCCTTCTTCTTGGAGCGGGACCCCTTGCATATGATCCGGATCCTGCCGACTACGCCACATGTAACGGGGTGCCAGGGGCGCCTCTGGGCTTGTAGTCGTGGCCCCTTCTGTCAGGCTTACCCCTGGCTCCGCCGTCACTATCGGGACGGGAGATGTCTTGGTGGGGCAGAGTGTGGTGGTGCAGATGTCGTCCGACGTATAAACACTCTCCAGGCATGGTTCGATGCAAATAAAAGACATTCTTTATTTCACAACTCTTTCCAAAAACCGGCAGTTACAGATGACTTCACGTTTTTTTCTTAGCTGGGGAAAGCCTGCCCTGACGTCTCCTCCAGTGGGGATGTGCCCGGCTACTCTACTTCACCTGGCTCCCACTTATGGCTACCCACAGCCCGGACCCACACCGGGACTGCTTCGCACTATGAGGTTCCGCCCGCTCCTTTTCTCTCCGGCTTCCCTGTTCTTCCAGCTCCCTTCTTTCTTTCTTTCTTTCTTTCTTTCTTTCTGCACACTCAGCTCCACACTCTGCCCCTGGCTGTTTCTTCTCTCCCGTCCCGGACACAACTGCCCTCAGCACACACTTCCTTTCCCCCTAAGCTGCCGGCTCCTCCTCCCTCCTGTACAGTTTCTATGGGGACAGCATTAACCACTTCAGAGAAAACCTGTGCTTCCTTGTAAGGGGTCTGCCCACCCCTTACACTACAACGAGAGGAGTGCTCAAGAGCACTAAGGGGGAGGAGAGGCCCAGAGCCAGAGATGCTGCCGTACTTCCGTTGGGATGAAGAGAGCCCAACACCCTCTGCTGATGAAGAGCTTACAGTACTGGCCCCAAGCATGTATGTAAACTGGGAGCCTGCAGTACAGAAGAGCCCCACAACTAGAGCTCAGCGCCGCGCTCGACCAAGATCAGCCTCCACACAACAGTCCCCAGACCGGTATAAGGTAACAGCCAGAGACTTGGAGGAGAAGCAGTCTTTAAGGAGAGCTAAATCCCAGGTCAGAGGTCCTCTTTGCTGTGGAGTTGTAGAGGAGTTCAGCTTGAAAAGTGGATATGGCTTCACAGTTGCACCTGGTGTCAGAGAAGGAATCTTTGTCAGCCGGAGAGATGTGAGAGCCCACTTGCCAAGAGGACATCCAGGAAGAGACTTGCAGATGGGAGATCTAGTGGAATTCACTAAGCATCAAGGAGAACGTGGATGGTATGCATTAGATGTAACACCATGCCCCAAAAATCCTGATTCTAGTCCAGCAGTTTCCACTCAACCAACCATAAAGTCAAGAGAAAAAACAACAGCGCAAGAGAAAAAGGCAAAAGGAAAGCATAGAACAAGATAAAGATAGAGAAAGAATAGAAAAAGAAACAGAAACAGAAGAAGATAAAGAACTGGAAATAGACACCAACAAAGACAAAGAACCAATAGAAGATACTACAGATGATGACGACAGGTGCCACAGCCCTACAGGCCAAAGCCCTGGTACAGAGGAGTAAAGAAATAAAGTAAAGTACAGCAAGTTAAAGTAAAGTTCTGCAACGTTAAAGTTCAAGCATGTGCCCACATGAACTTATGTGAGAACCCTTTCTAAGCACTTTTTGCACCAGGTTTTGTGCACTTTATCTACGGACCATAGGCTATGAACTGGCTATAGCCACAAACTCTCGCAGTGTGTATAGTTACCTTGAATGGTACCACCACCAGAGCCAGCCTGTTTAGGGGCCTGGCTCGCCTGTGACAAGGGAGCACGCATGTTTATGGGGCCTGGCTCTCCACCACAAAGAGGGTACCTGGTCAGCACCAACTGTGGAGGCCACCTCTATATCCTGCCAGAAGAGTCTGAAGGCGTGGCTCCACCAGGCCAGGTATACCCTGAAACCGCCAGACCAAGAAAGCCGCCTCTACATCCTGCCACAAGTGGCCGAAGGCGCGGCTCAACGGGAGAGGAAGATTGGAGGAAAGGTCTGGGGAAACCAGACCTGGTTGCTGAAAGGACCGGTGACCTGCCTCCTGAGAGGGTTTTGGGTGGGTTAACGGACTTGTGGGTGGAGGGTGGTGATGTATGGTACCTGGTGGTTTTAAAATGTTTTAAATGTTTTACTGTTTTATGCATTTTAAAATGTTGTCTTGCAGCCCGAGGACGTCCTGGTGATAATTAAGGGGGAATGTGGCGCCCCTGACCTGGTCAGGCACCACTGAGTACTGCACCCATGCTGGGGGCAGTACAATACAGGTAATCCAGAAGCCTGACCGAGGTGTGACTACACAGGCGCATAGTAATCAGGTCTCACACATCTACCTTTGGAGGACCCCTGGGGAATCCAGGAGGGGGCGTGGCCTCCATGTCCACTCAAGGGGTGTGGTAGAGAGCCCGGTTGCTAGGTGACATAGGCAAGAACAGGAGAGGAGGAGTAGTGAACCAGCTGAGTGTGCAGCTCAGGGAGAGAAGTTGCAGTGAGAGGACCCCAGAGCTGGGGCATCTAACAGCGTCCGTGCAATGACTACCGACGGGGAGACCGGTCACCTAGTAGTACCACCCGAAATCCACCCAAGGCTAGAGAGAGCAAAGAGGTGGCAGAGTAAGGGGACTGCCAGGGAGGTACCAGGCCCGCAAGGGTCACAGGTCCCAGTGCAGAGATAGATTCACCTTTCTTCTGCCAAACCTGCCTGAGGGGGCACTTCAAACCCCCCAAGACGACACCACAGAGTCCGCAGCCACGTAGCAAAGAGAGGGCCCATAGTTCACAGGAGGCAAGCAGCCGGAGTGACCTGGTCCAGGCTACAAGCAAACGGGCCGAAACGAGGGACGAACATGCAGCTGCAACTTCCCTGGGTGACCCCCGTAGGGACTTTAGGTCGGGATCACCACAAAAACACACAGGGCTAAGGAAGGCGAGTTGGTAGTCACCCTCATCAGCCAGCCGGAAGGATACCTGGTTGCAGCCTGGTTCATCCCAGCTACGCCCGGGTTACTCACCCTGCCACCTAATGTGAGTAAAACCCCTGAAAGACATTCTGCTTCTGTGTTTGAGTCATTCTGTGCCTTGTGGTTCCACACACTTACACAGGGCCCTGGGGCTTGCCTCACTCTCGGGAGGCCACTACAACTGACTGCACCCACCATCAGCCCCAGGCACCGCTTAATCTGCAGTGGCGGTCACCCTGACCGCAATACAGAGAGTGGCATCACGAAAATCCTAAAGAGAAGGTTCCTTACCTGTGACCATACTGTTCCTCCACGTGGAGTCCCTGAAGGTAATGCACTGACACAACACCTGCGGGGCTTCACACCCGCATTAGTGTTACCCAATTTTTATTAATACTTGGTGTCAGAGGAACAACTTCTGCCTCAAGGCCAGTACCTTCCTACCAGCCACCTAGCATAGTTTGGGGGGCTTCATATCTTACAGCACCTACATAGTGGCTTGCTGCAACTAACACACATTTTTAAGGCCCTGTCACACACAGAGATAAATCTGTGGCAGATCTGTGGCAGATCTGTGGCAGATCTGAAATTGGGACAATCAGTGCCAGGTTTGTAGCTGTGTACAAATGGAACAATATGTCCATGATTTCACTGAAACCACAGATCTGCAAAGATTTATCTCTGTGTGTGACGGGGCCTTTAATGTTAAACAATTTTTATTAATAATTGGTGTTAGGGGAACAACTTCTACCTCAAGGCCAGTACCTTCCTACCAGCCACCTAGCATATTTTGGGGGGCTTCATATCTTACAGCACCTACATAATGGCTTGCTGCAACTAAAGGTGGCTTTACACGCTATGAGATCGCTAAAGCGATCTCGTTGGGGCCACAGAATTTGTGACGCACATCCGGCCACGTTAGCGATGTCGTTGTGTGTGACACCTATGAGCGATTTTGAATCGCCGCAAAAACATTCAAAATCGCTCATCGGTGACATGCCCCCCTCTTCCCAATTATCGTTGCTGCTGCAGTAACGATAATGTTTGACATTCCTGCGGCAGCACACATCGCTATGTGTGACGCCGCTGGAACGACAAACATCTCCTTACCTGCGTCCACTGGAAAAGGAGGAAGGAAGGAGGTGGGCGGCATGTTCCGGCCGCTCAACTCCTCCCCTCCTTTTCTATTGGGCGGCGGTTCTGTGACGTCGCTCTGACGCTGAATGAACCGCCCCCTTAGAAAGAAGGCAGTTCGCCGGTCACAGCGACGTCGCAGAGCAGGTATGTGCGTGTGACGCTGCCTTAGCGATAATGTTCGCTATGGCAGCGATCACATATCGTGCCACCGATGGGGGCGGGTACTCTCGCGCTCGACATCGCAAGCCGATGCTAGTGTGACGCCCTGGACTAGCCAGGTAGTCACAGTTAAAGCTGCTTTACATGGTACGACCGATTGTGCAATTTCACAATCGATCGTACCCACCCCCGTCCTTTTTGCGTCACGGGCAAATCGCTGCCCGTGGTGCACAAAGTCGGTAACCCCCGTCACACATACTTACCTCTCGTGTGACCTCGCTGTGGGCGGCGAACGTCCACTTCCTGGAGTGGGAGGGACGTTCGGCGTCACAGCGACGTCACACGGCCGCCGGCCAATAGAAGCGTTGGGGCGGAGATGAGCAGGATGTAAACATCCCGCCCACCTCCTTCCTTGCACATAGAGCCGACGGCTGACGCGGGAGGCAGGTACGCGATGTTAATCGCTCCCGTGGTGTCACACGGAGCGACGTGTGATGCCACGGGAACGATGAACAACAGTCGCCCGATTTCAGGACCGATATAATGGAACCTAGCGACCAGTACACGACTCACGATTTGTGAGCGATACTGCGTCGCTAGGAGGTGTCACACAGGCCGGCATCCCCAAATAAGGTGACACCAGCCAACCTACTAAACCCTAGTCACCTCCCTGTCGGTTTGATGTCCACACCAGGGGGGCGGAGCCAGGCAGTTGACCACGCCCACCTAGGAATTCACAGGCCCAGAGGCAGGAAAAGACAGAGAGATCAGATCAGTTTGAGGAGAGGAGGAGAGCAGTGGTGACAGTGAAAGTGACAGGAGTGAATCTGCCCAGTGTCCTGGGTAGGAGCCCAGGCACTTTGGCTAGGAGGCAGATGGTGGTGGCTGTCTGCAGGAGCTGGGAAGACAGCCTGGTGGAACCGTAGGTACCCGGGACAGGGTAGTGGCCCGCAGGTACCGAACTGGGGAACCGACTGGAAACCGGAGCACATGAGGGGGTATTCAGACCCTGAAATGCGGCCCGAATCTACCGGATCCCGTTAATTAACTGATTGAGGTCTGGACTCTATGTCCTTTCCCACCCAAGTCCCGAACGAAGGCAACAGCCCACCGATTCCGGATAACGGCCACCGCCAAGGCCAAGAGATCCAAAGGGCCAGCGCCTGCGGGCAAACGGGCCCTCCTGACATACATGCTGGGGAGCGGGACTCCTGTTGCTAAGGCACGGCTGTCCACAGCTACAAAAGGTGCAGGAGAAAGGCGGACACCATCAACCCATTTGGGGAACCTGAAGCAACCGGCTGCGGGCACCGACCACCATCCATTTGGTTTACCAAAGACTCCCGTGGGTCTGTCAGAGTGAGTACCACTGTGCCTTTGGGCCACACACCACCCTGCCCCACCGAGCACCGACACCCCATTACATCAAACGGGTCCTGGGGCCACCACCCCTGCCCACGGAGGGGTTAACATCACAAGCTGCACCAACATCTCCCCCGGAGTGCCTAGTAAACAGCAGCGGTGGTGCCTACATTCACCACAGGCCGTGGGTGGCGTCACGAACTTTAAATCTAAAACCCCCCTTCAAAGCGTCAGCCCCCTTGCAGAGCAAAGTGACCCCCAGTCCGGAGGCACTCGAGCCACGGACACACGAGCCCGGATCCGAGCGGCTCGGCTGCAGCCGAGCGCGGGGCGGTACACTAGCGATGTCGCAGCATGTAAAGCCCGCTTTACACACAGTTTTAGCGTTACCCAATTTTTTTTAATACTTGGTGTCAGGGGAACAACTTCTGCCTCAAGGCCAGTACCTTTCTACCAGCCACCTAGCATATGTTGGGGTGCTTCATATCTTACAGCACCTACATAGTGGCTTGCTACAACTAACACACAGTCTTAGGGGTACTTTGCACACTACGATATCGCAGGTGTGATGTCCGTGGGGTCAAATCGAAAGTGACGCACATCCGGTGTCGCTGTCGATATCGTAGTGTGTAAATCCTTTATGATACGATTAACGAGCGCAAAAGCGTCATAATCGTATCATCGGTGTAGTTCCCGACATTTCTATAATGTAGCTGCAGCGACGGTACGATGTTGTTCCTCGTTCCTGCGGCAGCACACATCACTGTGTGAGAAGCTGAAGGAGCGAGCAACATCTCCTACCTGCGTCACCGCGGCTCACGCCGGCTATGCGGAAGGACGGAGGTGGGCGGGATGTTTACATCCCGCTCATGTCCGCCCCTCCGCTTCTATTGGCCGCCTGCCGTGTGACGTCGCTGTGACGCCGCACGACCCGACCCCTTAGTAAGGAGGCGGTTCGCTGGCCAGAGCGACGTCGCAGGGAAGGTGAGTGCATGTGAAGCTGCCGTAGCGATAATGTTCTCTACGGCAGCTATCACAAGATATCGCTGCTGCGATGGGGGCAGGGACTATCGCACTCGGCATCGCAAGCATCGGCTTGCGATGTCGTAGTGTGCAAAGTACCCCTTTGTGTTACCCAAATTTTTATTAATACTTGGTGTCAAGGGAACAACTTCTGCCTCAAGGCCAGTACCTTCCTACAAGCAACCTAGCATATTTTGACGGGGCTTCATATCTTACAGCACCTACATAGTGGCTTGCTGCAACTAACACACAGTCTTAGGCGGGCTTTGCACTTTGCGACATCGCAAGCCGATGCTGCGATGTCGCACGCGATAGTCACCGCCCCTGTCGCAGGTACGATATCTTGTAATAGCTTGCGTAGCGATAATTATCGCTACGCCAGCTTCACATGCACTCACCTGCCCTGCGACCGTCGCTCTGGCCGGCGAATCGCCTCCTTCCTAAGGGGGCGGGTCGTGCGGCGTCACAGCGACGTCACACGGCAGGCGGCCAATGGCGGCAGAGGGGCGGAGATGAGCAGGATGTAAACATCCCGCACACCTCCTTCCTTCCGTATTGCCGCTGGCGGCAGGTAAGGAGATGTTCCTCGTTCCTGCAGCTTCACACACAGCGATGTGTGCTGCCGCAGGAACGAGGAACTACATCGTGCCTGTCGAGGCACCGGCATTATGGAAATGTCGGAGCCTGCACCGATGAAATGATAACGACGCTTTTGCGCTCGTTCATCGTATCATCTAGGATTTACACACTACGACATCGCAAGTGACACTGGATTGCGTCACTTTCGATTTGACCTCACCGACATTGCACCTGCGATGTCGTAGTGTGCAAAGCCGCCCTTAGTGTTACCCATTTTTTATTAATACTTGGTGTCAGGGGCACAACTTCTGCCTCAAGGCCAGTACCTTCCTACAAGCAACCTAGCATATTTTGGGGGGCTTCATATCTTACAGCACCTACATAGTGGCTTGCTGCAACTAACACACAGTCTTAAGCGGGCTTTACACGCTACGATATCGTTAATGAATTATCGTCGGGGTCACGGTGTTTGTGACGCACATCCGGCGTCATTAACGATATCGCAGTGTGTGACACTTATGAGCGACCTTAAACAATTGCAAAAGTGGTCAAAATCGTTTGCCGCGGAGAGGTCGTCCTGAAACAAAAAATCGTTTTCTGCTTATTAGCGATGTTGTTCCTCGTTCCTGCGGCACCACACATCGCTGTGTGTGACACCGCAGGAGCGACGAACTTCTCCTTACCTGCCTCCACCGGCAATGCGGAAGGAATGAGGTGGACGGGATGTTACGCCCGCTCATCTCCGCCCCTCCGCTTCTATTGGACGCCTGCCGTGTGACGTCGCTGTGATGCCGCACGAACTGCCCCCTTAGAAAGGAGGCGGTTTGCCGGTCAGAGCGACGTCGCAGGGCAGGTAAGTGCGTGTGACTGGGTTAAGCGAGGTTGTGTGGCACGGGCAGCGATTTGCCCGTGTCGTACAACCGACGGGGGCGGGTACGATCGCTTGCGATCTCGCTAGCGAGATCGCAGCATGTAAAGCTTTAGTGTTACCCAATTATTATTAATACTTGGTGTCAGGGGAACAACGTCTGTGTCAAGGCCAGTACCTTCCTACCAGCCACCTGGCATATTTTGGGGGGCTTCATATCTTACAGCACCTACATAGTGGCTTGCTCTTACTAAAACACAGTCTGAGTGCCAAAAACCAATACTAAAATAAAAGTGTTGTCAAATCCTGTTTTCTTTTGGGGCTGAAAGACAATTCACAACATCTTTGTCGACTCTTCCAAGTGGTAGTTTGTCCACTAAAGGTACCTTTTGTTGTTTAGACTTACAGACACAGCTATCATGAGAAACTATTAACGCAAGTTTAACAACCCAGCATAACTGTTGTTTCACCTTGAATAATCAAACCAAAAAAATAGGAAAAAGAGGGGGTAAGGGCCGTGGATGAGGTGGTAGTGACAGTTGTGGTCACCCAAGCAGTGTAATTGATCCAAAGAAAAAGGTTTCTGCTTTATCTACCTCTGCCTTCGTATCCCAATTTTCTTCTCCACGTGGGAAAGCACTCTAGTGTCCTGAACAGTGCGAACAGGTAACGAGTTGGTAGCAGAAAATGCCTCCAGTTACATGTCGAGTAGCAAATCCCAATGGTCCACACAGACAGACTTGAGTAGCCCAGAGGCTGGCCCATCAAATCCTCAGTCTGGTCATCCTTCCTCACAACATCAGTATTCTAAGGAAACATATGAAACCAAAGCAGATTACTCTGAGGAACTGTTTACGGGACCCTTTGACCTTTCTTGCCTCTCACCGCGCAACACCACCAATGCAGTTGAGGCCGTGGTGTGCAGTGATGCACAGATCTTTGAGCACCCAAGGCCAGAAGAAAGCCATGTTGTTGGCCGTGACATGCTGGGCAATCAGGTTGAAGTGTTGAAGGATGATGAGACACAGTTGCCCTCAGGTCAGCCTGAAACCTCCATTCCCCAAGATATTGACCTTCAGGAATTTGAAGATGACATGGTCGATGATGAGGTGACTGATTCAACATGGACGGGTGGCATGGATTGCGAGAGCAGCAGTGCAGAGGAGCATGTGCCCATAGTCCGCAAAAAGGCTGTAAGACATAGGGTTTCGACCACTGCTAGAGGTCAATCGACTGTGCACCACCTGTGGCATCTCAGAGTCCAAGGGTCCGTGGTGCGATTGTGTGCGAGTTTTTTCCAAGAGTCCTGACCAAACGGTTGCCATTTGTTAAATCTGTCAGACCAAGCTTAGCAGAGGCAAAAATACTTCCAGCTTGGGCACCTCCAGCATGAGAAACCATATGTTAGCCAAGCACACCACTAGGTAGTTGACAGCTCTAGGTGAAAAACACGATTTCCAGACTCAAAGCTCTGCCACTTTCCCTGGGCTGCCTGCTCGCCAAACTGTTGTGCAAGAAGGTGGTGCTGATGCCTCCTTCTCCCAACCTGATGTTGGCCAAACTCAATCATCAACGACATCAGCTTCAATGTCCCAGCGTTCCGTTCAGTTGTCTTTACCACAGACCTTCGAAAAGAAGCGAAAATACCCCGTTATGAACCCAAGGGCAGAAACCATAACTGCACACATTGCACGATTGATAGCCCTTGAGATGTTGCCGTATCGGCTTGTGGGAACAGAGGCTTACCGCGACCTTTTGGCTATGCTAGACCATCGGTATGCTGTGCCTAGCCGCCACTATTTTTCTCGTTGTGCCGTCCCCGCTCTCCACAATCACGTCTCTGTAAACATCAAACGGGCTCTCACCAACGCCATAACAGGGAAGGTCCACTTAACCACAGACACGTGGACAACCGGAAGTGGACAGGGACGCTACATCTCACTGACAGCACACTGGGTGAACCTTGTGGCGGCTGGTACAGAGTCTGGGCCGGACATATCCCATATAGTTCCCACACCCAGAATAGCGGGGCCCACTTCAATCACAGTTTCAGTAGCCTCCTACACAGCAACAACTTCCTCCTCCTCCTACTCTTCATCTGGCTCCTGTGCATCCTCCTCAACATACGCCAGTGTCCAACCGTCGACATTATTCACCAGCTGGGATCTCTGCAGCACTGCCTCGGCTAAGTGTCAACACGCTCTACTGAAGCTCATCTGTATCGGTGACAAATCTCACACGGCACCTGAGCTTTTGAAAATAATAACTGAGCAGACAGATGAGTGGCTTGAGCCTTTGGACCTCCTTCTAGGGATGGTAGTGTGCGATAATGGTCGTAATCTGGTGGCGGCTTTAAAGCTTGGAAAGCTTGTACACGTTCCTTGTATGGCCTGCGTTGTAAATTTAGTAGTTCAGCACTTTCTGAAGAAATACCCTGGGATACCAGACCTACTTACCAAGGTACGACGTATTAGCGCACATTTCCGCAAGTCATCTCCCTCTTTTGCTGGCCTGGCAGTGCTGCAGCAGCGCTTACACTTGCCTCGTCACAGACTAATATCTGACCTCCCTACTAGATGGAATTCAACCTATCATATGTTGGCTAGGATCCATAAGCAGCAGAGTGCAGTATCCCAATTCTAGCTGGAACATGCCCGTCAGACGCAGCTGCCAGACATAAGTACTGCCGAGTGGGTGTGGATTGCAGACATTTGCCAGGTCTTGGAGAATTTTAATTACTGTACTGTGAGCAGTGAGGATGCTGTTATCAGCATTATCAGCATTACCATTCCACTGATATGTTCATTGAAACGCTCTCTGGAGGGTCTGACTGACCAAAGTGTTCATGCACCCGAGTTGTCTGTGGGTCCAGACTTCACAATGGTTGCTAGTAATCCACACAACCTCGGCCAACAAGCTCAGGCCACCTTTGCTCAGCATCATGAGGAGGATGATGAAGAACAGGAATGCTTTGAAGTTGGTAACCAAGGGATTGACAACCCAAGCTTCAGGGCTGCTGTTTAGCATGGATGGCCTGAGGAGGAGCAGGAGGAGGAGAGAGACTGAGGAGGAGAGGAGGTTTAGGGAGACAGAATATATTCTTAGCAGTGACACACGAAGGTTTCCAGTTCGGAGTCTGGGTCACATGGCACAGTTCATGTCACACTGCCTTTCTCATGACTGTCGGCCAATCCACATTTTGGCAGACAACAAATACTGGTTATGTACCTTCCTTGACCCATGCTACAAAGATAAATTTGCTTTGCTACTTGTGGAGGCAAATAAAGATTGTACTACGGAAACATTCAAGAGGGCTGTAGTGGAACAGTTGATGAAACGATTACCCTCAGATCATGCTGGCATCAGAGGTAGCATGTCATCTCATGCAACAGGATTACAAGAGAGGGCTACGCATAGTAGGAGCAACACAGGCGGGGGACTAATGTGCCAAAACTGGTCCATTTTCCACAAACCGTCAACTGCGAATCAGATACCGGTTGGGGGAACGATGACAAGGAGGGAATAGTTAAGTAAGATGGTCAGGGACTATGTACCTGACTGTATCAGCGTGCTTTCCGAGTCTACCTTTCCCTTTAACTATTGGGTTTCCAAGCTCAACACTTGGCCAGACCTCGCGTTATACACTTTAGAAGTGCTAGCTTGTCCTGCTGCAAGTGTGTTGTCTAAACGTGTTTTCAGCTCAGCGGGGTCAATAATAACAGATAGTAGCACACGACTATCCATGGAAAATGCAGACAGTTTGACCATGATCAAAATGAACCATAGATGGATTGCCCCAGAGTATCTCAGGCCGCCTGTTAACAAGACCCAATAATAAGTGTAGCCCCAAAATTTGGATTTCTTAAGTTCAAATAAGTTCCATTATTTTTCATTCAAGACTATTTTGTCTTCTATCATCTAATGATACCGCATGACTAATGTAACTTGTTATGCTGTTGCCATGTAATTGTTTGGCCCAATCACCCAGGGCAATATTTTTCAAGCCTTTATACATTATGCACTGGCACAAGCACTGTCAAGGCTACGTTGTCTAGAACAATTGGTCAGGCAGTCTCTATTTATGTTCTTTATTGATGCTGTGCTCCACGGTGTGTTACACATGGCCCCCTGGAAAACCAGAATTTTGTTTAGCTTCTTGGCATGTTATGCCCTGTTGCTTATCCTATCATTTTTTTAAAATAAGCTCTTGGGAGCTGTTGGGAGTACCTACTGATGCAGTGCTCCATAGTGTTTGAACCATTATCCCCTGGAGAAACTGAATGTATTATACTCCTTGGCATGTATGGAGCACTGCATCAGTAGGTACTCCCGACAGCTCCCAAGAGCTTATTTTAAAAAAATGGTAGGATAACTACCATTTTTTTAAAATAAGCTCTTGGGAGCTGTCGGGAGTACCTACTGATGCAGTGCTCCATAGTGTCTGAACCATTATCCCCTGGAGAAACTGAATGTATTAAACTCCTTGGCATGTTATGCCCTGTTGCTTATCCTACCATTTTTTTTAAAGTAAGCTGTTGGGAGCTCTTGGGAGTGCCTTGTGATGCTTACCTACATGGTGTCTGAGCCTTTACACTCTAGGGGATCTGAATGTATTAAACTCCTTGTCATGTTATGCCCTGTTGCTCATGCTACCAATTTTTTTAAAATAAGCTGTTTGGAGCTCTTGGGAGTACCTTGTGATGCTTAGCTACATCATGTCTGAACCTTTACACCCTAGGGGAACTGAATGTATTAAACTCCTTGGCATGTTATGCCCTGTTGCAAATCTTACCAATTTTTTTTAAAAAAGCTGTTGAGAGCTATTGGCAGTACCTTCTGATGCTGTGCTACATGGTGTTTGAACAATTCCCCCCTGGGGAAACTGATTTTTTTTTAAATCCTCGTTGTTAGCTAGTGGAATAAAGCCTGAGTAGAGTGAAACAACTGCCACTTCCACGGTGCTGCATGCTTCACAAACTGCGGTCTAGGAAGCAGGCAATGATGCCTCCTGCTCCCAACCTGCTTTTGGTCAGATGCAATCATCATCAACGGTTCTTGACTCCACAGAGGGAAGCACCAGCTCACATGAATCTGGTAGAGAAATACAAATCCCCAGATACCAACAACAAAAAAACGTTTCACAAAACGCAGGGGAGGAAGGAAACATAATAAACACAGGAGGCAGATACTCACTCCGCTCCAGGTGCCACAAGCATTGGAGGAATTGAGTCATCAGGAACATCCGGAGTATTCTGTCCTCAATCTCTCCGCTTGTATCTTGAGTTCGGACCAATTCCAAGTTTTGAGAAAGGGGTTGAATTTTGCCCCTACATCCAGGGCAAGTCTCTTCCAGACTATGAAGGATGTTAATCGATTTAACAGGAACATTACGGTTAAGAGACACTTTTTGAATATTCCTTCGGAGGATAGTGAGGTTAATTCAGACCTCCCTTCAGAGAACTCCATCACCCCCATTCCACTGTCTATGAATTTAAGAGACCAGATTTCTGTCATGACGTTACAAGAATTGAGTGGATTTGAGGATACCATCTCTGTAATTCCTCATTTCCAAACCAGGAATCCCACCTTCTACCCAGTGGCCTCAAGGACACAGGCTATCGACACATATCAGGATCTGATTGAGAGGGAACTTCGGGATATCATTTCTTCTGAATCTACTATTTCTAACAATTTATCTAGACGTGAAAAACGTGCCCTGAATGATTTAATTAATAACTCTTATATCTCAGTCCGTGCGGCGGATAAAGGTGGCTCAGTGATCATTCTGGATAACACCCTGTATGAGAAACTTATTTTGGACACTCTCAGTGACAGTTCGACGTACAAATGTGTTAATGGTGATCCAACTAATGTTTTTTCCACTAAACTAGGGGACATTTTGCAAAAAGAGTTTGATTGAGGGATACTAAATAAAAAGGTACAAGAATATCTCATGATTGATGATCTCATTTGTCTTATATTTCAAGGCCTCCCCAAGGTCCACAATAATACCTTTCCCCCTCCCCTCCGTCCCATTGTTGCCAGCATAGGCTCCTTAACCAGCAACCTGTCGGACTGGTTGGATAATATCCTCCAGCCCCTCGTCAAACGTACCACTTGATATGTTAGGGATACAAAAAGTCTGCTACAGAACCTCCATGACATTAAATGGAGGGAATGTTCATTCTGGGTCATGAGTGACGTTATTTCACTCTACCCCAGTATCCCCCACGATTTAGTATTACAAGCATTATTTTTTCACCTGCAAAAATATAGTTCCTTTGACTGTATACACAAGGAATTAATTCTCATGGTAACCGGTTTTTTGTTGAAGCACAATTTTTTTAAATTTAACGGTATTTTCTATCTCCAAATTTCAGGTTGCCCGATGGGAGCCAGTTTTTCATGTGCTCTGGCCAATTTATATATGTCCTATTGGGAGGAACATTTCATTCATATAGACAGCAATCCCTTTCTCAAACATATCCGGTGGTACGCAAGATATATTGATGACCAGATATTCATTTGTGAGATGCAGGAGGGAACAGATCCACAGGACCTGACCAGTGCTTTAAATACTTATTTAAATGCTAACCAACTAAATTTGTCCTTTTACACCAGTTATTTTCGAAGCTCTGCACCCTTTCTGGATAGCCTGCTTACTGGCAATTCCAACATTGGTATGATAGACACAGCTCCATATCGTAAAGCCATAAGCGGCAACACTATCTTACATGCTGACAGCTGCCATGTCCCTCATACAATGCAGAACTTACCTGTGGGCGAGTTTTTACAGACTAAGACGCTTTGCTCCTCTGATGCCTCCTTCACTGTGGAAGCCGATAACATCACTAGCAGGCTCAAAAAGAGAGGGTACACAGATTCCTCTCTGAGTAGAGCACGCAACATAGCAAATAACAAATCCCAATCTGACCTACTGAAAGATAAACCGAAATCGCAAAATTACTCAGGGCGCATCACTTTTTCCACCCCATATAGTTCAGATTTTGCTGCCATTAAAAACATCATTTTGAAATGTATCCCCCTCCTGCAGCGGGATAAAGATGTAGATATGATCCTCACGTAACGTAGTAGCCAAACGTGCAAGAAGCATTGGCAATATGGTTTCCCCCCAGCTTCTATAACCCTAGGAACACCAAGCATACCTGGCTCAGCATCACATGATCATACCGATGTGGATCGCAAAGATGTGGCCTTTGCAGGTATATGAGTAATACCTAACAATTCCAAGGGATTAATGGTAATAATTTCAAAATAGCATCTTTTATTAATTGCTCTTCCACATATGTCATATACGAAGCATCTTGCTGTTCTTGTGTTCAGGATTACATAGGGTGCACTTCAAGATCACTCAGGGTACGATTATCTGAGCATACCAGGACCACATCTTCATCCTTATTCACACATCCACTGAGACAAGAAAAAAACGCTCATTATTGGGTCTTACCCGTCTTTTCTTAGACTCACATGGAGGTGATTTTTCCTCTTTGATAGTAACAGGTATCGAGCATATCTCAAGGTCCCCTAGAGGTGGCGACCGTTTTGCTGCCTTGTTACAGGCTGAAGCCAAGTGGATCCTGAAATTGGATACCAGGCAGCCGACGGGTCTAAATCTTCATTCAGACTTATGCTATATAATTTATTTATTTATTTTTTTTCTTACATACATTTATTAAACACATCTAGTGCAGTTGATATATATACATAATTTATACAGGTATTTATATACATACTCATGGGCATACATTTATATATATATTTTTTCCTATACAAATATACTTAGTATTTGCTTATACTGCATTAGTATTATATTTGTCGAAAATACGGGAATCTATCCCAGTGATATAATATTTTGTACCTATATGTATGAGACAACTATGTTTAAATATTGCATATTTGATTTTTTGACCCATTTATTAACATCACAACTGAATACATATTTGAATTTTGCTAAATCTGTTTCTCATAGTGCATTAGCACCGTTTATAGTATATGATTTTATATATGGAAGATGACAGCTTTCTTTTCCCAGACAAGCAGGAACTTGATTGCATTCCCCAGACATCTGTGTGGACAACACACCCTCCTCCCCTTGGTACCTTTTTTCCCTATCTTTAGAACACATATATATTCTGTCTGCGGCCTTCCACAGGTAACTTATGATTAAGGACTCTTTTGGTTTTAGATATTAAAGTCCGAAAAGTTTCGCATGTGGCACATATTGTACGGTGTGTTTCCAGGTATAATTTTTAAAGCATACCAATAAAGTTTTTTACATTTTTACTGGATTGGTGCTGAGCCCTCTTTTTCCTCTCTAAACCTTCTGCAATGCATTCATACTGGCATGGACTGACCGGCGGACCTCGTGCACCTTGGAGGATTACATGGTTTTGGATGACAGGTGAGCTGGAAAACTCTATTTTTGTATGCGGCCTAGGAAGCAGGCGATGATATCTCCTGCTGCCAACTTACTTTTGGTCAGATGCAATCATCATCAACGACATCAGCTTCGATGTCCCAGCGTGGCGTTCATTTGTCCATAAAACATACTTTTCTGAATCATTTGAACAGAATTTGAATAGAGGGCCACTGGAGCCGGTGGTGGTGGTGGAGGAGGAGGAGGAGGAGGGCAAGGCCATCATCCAAATGGCCACATTGGCAATAGCACTGTAAAGTGTTATGGAGTATGTATTCCAACTTTCACACTAATGATATAGGGGACGCAGAAAACTACAAATGACTGCCATCCCTCCCCAATGTATGTTACAGGGCCCACCTGAGAGCCCTAAGAAGTCTGAGATTTGAGGACAGCCAGTGGCCCTTAGAGGGCCACTGGAGCCGGTAGTGCTGGTGGAGGAGGACGAGGGCAAGGTCAAAATCCCAAGGGGCACATTGTAGCTGACCTTTTAAAGTGCTGTCAAATATGTCCCAAAAAGGAGGTGTGAGACCGACACCAATATAATGTATGTTACAGCCCTTTCTAATCGAAAAAGAAGGAAAAATATAAAAAACGAAACATGTGAACATATGCTAAAGTGTTTTGTTTTGGAGGTCGGGGCTTGATTTGATGTTTTATTACAGTTAATAGGCACTAGAAACTGTTTCTTAGCAATTTCCCCTCTTTTACTTTGGTTTGAGAGCTGTTCTGGCGACTACATAAACGCTGCGTGCTGCTCTGAGCACGTTATTCAAAGACACCAGAAATGCAGTCAGGCACCTTCTACAGGCTATACCCATACTGTTTCAGCCTTTTCCCATCCATTTCAACCTTTCCCTCAGTCACCACAGGTCACCGACAGGTCCAACGTAAAATTATTCTGGTTTCCTATAGACTTGTATTGGGGGTCGAATATTCGTGAATACTCAAATAGCGGCAAGGTATTCGTTGGATATCCGTCAAAGTGAATAATAGGGTATTCGATCATCCTTAGTAATAATAGCGATAAAGTTCAAAAGGGCCAAGTAACTAGAATGTAGGCACATTCAAAGTATCATCTACAATAGACTGCTGTAATATGCTCTTTTTGGGATCCGTGTAACTGCAATTGGAAGGAGCCATTTGATGAACGCTTAATAATAACATCTCCTCCACATCGCATTATGGCACCTGAATTGATTTGGGTCACCTTTTCTTGATGCACCGCACTATGTATTATGTATTATGTATGCATTGTTGTCTATGTAGACAATCTAGTATTTTATATCATACTAGCTGTACTACCCGGCTTCACCCGGGTTAATAACTGTTGTTAAAATAGAATGTATTAACAAAAATTTATTCTGCACACAAAAATCACAAAACAAAGAGATAGAAATGTAATTATTAAAAGGCAAAAACTAAGCTAATAGAAGCATTTCACAACATATATTTCAACACCACAGATATTCCACACAGATTTAACTAAATTGGCCAAGTAATGTGCTCCGTCTGTCTCTTTCCAGGTCTGTCTCTTTCCCCATCTGCCTGTCTCTGTCTGTCTCTTTTTTTGTCTGTCGCTATCTCTGTTTCTTTCCCCATCTGTCTCTTTCTAGGTCTGTCTCTTTCCCTCTCTTTCAAGTAAGGGGCATAGATGTCGTTCATCTAGGGATGAGAGGTGGGGACTATGGCAAAATCCTTTCCCAACGGGAGTGCACATGGATTGTGCGCCTAGGCACCATGGCTCCTATTGGCCTTAATGAAAAAATGAGTTTTTCTTCATTTTTGTGAGATATATATATCCGTTTTCTCTGGGGAGGGAGTATTTTCAATTCTCCCTCTGTGTGTTTTTTTAAATTGATTTTAATCTTCTTTCCCTTTGTTTCTTTACTTTAAGATTTGAACTGTGTGATGGACCTCTACTTATATTCTCTCTTGGATACCACATATGGGCATTGATGAGCATCTACCCTTGAAGTTTACTATCTGGGACTCTAATACCATCTGATGAATTTCTCTGGATCATCTTATAATTATTGTTTTTCTGATTATTTCATAATTATTGTTTTTCTGTAATATGCTATATGTGGGTGTGTACGTTTTTTCATAGGCATAGACATGTTGATATATGTAAGTGTATGTGTTATGCGCAGGGATATAGTTATTTGATTATTCCTTATATATGGTGATGATACCCATATTTACATGGTGCGTTGGTGTATGTGTGTGGGGTTTTTTTCCTTTTGTGGCCCCTCATACATTGAATATACTTGCGTAATCCCTTCCTCTCAGCTATGAAATTGCGGGTATATGACTTTGTGATGTATGATTATACATCCCGATACATGCGCATACATACATATACTTTTTTGGCTGTTCAAATCATTGCCGCCACTATTCCATGCATTGTTTATACTCTAGTGAGATTAATTATATATAAAGTTATAGTACGGGTGATGAATTGAAGTTTGTAACACTTTTTCTATACTTGCCCATAAGTCTGCCCATATCCAAGATGGCCGCACGTGCTCACGCATGCCTAGTGCTGCTCGCGGTCTCGCGCGCACTGAAGAGCTCCATTCCGGCGAGAAGTGTGATCCCCCTTGTGGATGTCACTTCCGCCGGGGAGACCCGGACGTGACGCGCGAGCCGCGGACATTGTCACTACGCATGCGGTAATTATGAACACCATTAGGGTGGCTATATAATGTGAGGCTCAGCACACAGGATCACACGGCCCCCCGAGGAAGCTTTGCGAAACGCGTCGGGGCTTTTCTCCTCTCCCACAGGACCTCTATCTGCAGCAGTGGCACTTGCATATCACTCATGGGTAAGCCTGGTCCCTCTGTGTAGGGCTGGATTCTTTTTCCCTTCCACTTGGAACTCTCTTTGGGTTTTCAATGTGGAGATCTTTATGCATGCTTTTGACCAAATACTATATGTATGGGGACATGCGCTATACTTTGTTATTATTTCATGCTGCTGAGGCCCTAAATAGGGAACACTCTGATTCTGTACCTCCATTCACTTATCTGTATTTTACCATTTTTTTTATGTAAAATAAAAGTGCTTCTTTTTGTATACAATTTTCTAAATAAATATTTTGCATTATTATAGTTGCACTCTTTAATTGTTTATTATGTGTGGCCAACAAAAACTCAGTATTCTCTTTTTCTTACATAACCTTTTCCTGAGTGGCCCTCTACATATTTTTGTACATCCATCCTTGATCCTTTTTTGTCTAACTGTCTCTTTCCCAGGTCTGTCTCTTTCCCCGTCTGTCTCCCCGTCTCTTTGTCTGTCTCTTTCCCTGTCTGCCTGTCTCTGTCTGTCTCTTTCCTTGTCTGTCTCTATTTCTCTGTCTCTTTCCCCATCTGTCTCTATCAAGGCCTATGTCTTTCCCCATCTATCTTTGTCTGTCTCTCTGGTTGTCTCCTCCTTCCCTGTCTGCTTGTCTCTGTCCCTGTCTGCATGTCTGTCTGTCTCTTTCCCCAACTGTCTCTTTCCCTGTCTTTCTCTTTCCAGGTCAGTCTCTTTCCAGGTCTGTCTCTGTCTCTTTCCCCGTCTGTCTCTGTCTGTCTCTTTCACTGTCTGTCTCTGTCTGTCTCTTTCACCGTTTGTCTCTGTCTGTCTCTTTACCTGTCTGTCTCTATCTCTCTGTCTCTTTCCCTGTCTGTCTCTCTGTGTGTCTCTCTGTCTGTCTGTCTGTCTCTCTCTATCCGTCTCCCCACCTACATCTTATTACCTCACATATAAGCTTCTTATACTATGAATGTCTTTTGTTCCTATAGCAACTAATCACAGCTCCTACTAATAATGCGGTTCCCCCCATATTTGATACCAGCCAGGATAAAGCCGCATGGCTGGAGGCTGGTATTGTCAGGATGGAGAGCGCCACGGTATGGGGAGCCCTCCAGCCTAACAATATCACCCAGCAGCCGGCCCGGAATTGCCGCATCTATTAGATGTGACAGTCCCGGGACTCAACCCAGCTCATCCCGAATTGCCCTGGTGCGGTGGAAATCGAGGTAATAACGGGGTTAATCATTGCAGGCGTCTCCCCGAGGTACCTTCCATGATTAAACTGTAAGTGAAAGTAAATAAACACACACAACGAAAAATCCTTTATTTGGAATAAAAGACAAAAAACCACCCTCTTTTACCAGTTTATTAATCCCCAAATACACATCCAGGTCCGACGTAATCCACACGACACTGTTAGCTCTGCTACATGAAGATGCAGCAGCACCGTAGAACACGATCGCGCTGTGTCCTCTCCACGTAGCAATGAAGTGAATTAGCAAATCTGCCTATCTTTATCATTAGAGGCAGTAGCTCAGTGGATAGAGCGCTTGCTTAAGAAGCATAACTTTACGAGTTCTAGTCCTGATTCCGGTAAAAATTTTAATTTTTTTATTTTTAATTTTAACCTATAATTATTATATATTTATAATTATAATTTATTTTAATTATGCACTGAGGCGAGGAGCCGGACATCAGCTGTGAGCCGCGGGACACACCTCTAAAATCGGAGCAGTTCATGAAATGAGGCTGCATTGCTCTCTCCTCTCTCTCTCTCTCCCTCTGTCTCTCTCTCTTTATCTCTTTCTCTCTCTTTTTATCTCTCTCTTTCCGTCTCCTCTCTCTCCCTCTCCCCTCTCTCTCTTTTTCTCAGTCTCTCTTTTTCTCTTTTCCCCTCTCTCTCCTCTCTCTCTTGTCTCCTCTCTCTTTTATCTCTCTCTCTTTTTCTCCCTTTCTCTCTCTTTCTCTCTCTTTCTCTCTCTCTTTCTCTCTCTCTTTCTATCTCTCTCTTTTTCTTTCTTTCTCTCTCTCCCTCCCTCTCTCCTCTCTCTCTTTTTCTCTCTCGCCCTCCCTCTCTCCCCTCTCTCTCTTTTTCTCTCTCTCTTTTTCTCTTTTTCCCTCTCTCTCTCCCTCCCTCTCTCCTCTCTCTCTTTTTCTCTCTCGCCCTCCCTCTCTCCTCTCTCTCTCTTTTTCTCTCTCTTTTTCTCTTTTTCCCTCTCTCTCTCTCCCTCCCTCTCTCTCCTCTCTCTCTCTTTTTCTCTCTCTCTTTTTCTCAGTCTCTCTTTTTCTCTTTTTCCCTCTCTCTCTCCTCTCTCTCTTCTCTCTCTCTCCTCTTTCTTCTTTCTCTTCTCTCCTCTTTTCTCCTCTTCTCTCTCTCCTCTCTCTCTCTTTTTCTCTCTTTTTCTTGCTCTCTCTTTTTCTCAGTCTCTCTTTTTCCCTCTCTCTCTTGCTCTCTCTCCTCTCTCCCTTTTCTCTCTCTTCTATCTCTCTCCTCTCTCTTCTGTCCTCTTCTTTCCTCTTCTCTGTCTTTTCTCTCTCTTTTCTCTATCTTCTCTCTCCTTTCTCTCTCTCAGACCTGGCGATGATCAGCTGATGCGGTCACCTGACGGAATCAGCTGACACTATAGAGGCCGCTTTACACACTGCGATATCGGTACCGATATCGCCATCGTGCGTACCCGCCCCCATCGGTTGTGCGACACGGGCAAATCTCTGCCCGTATCGCGCAACATCGCCCGGACCAGTCACACATACTTACCTTCCCTGCGATGTCGCTGTGACCGACGAACCGCCTCCTTTCTAAGGGGGCAGTTCGTTCAGCATCACAGCAACGTCACAGCAGCGTCACTGAACCGCCACCCAATAGAAGCGGAGGGGCGCAGATGAGCGGGACGAACATCCCGCCCACCTCCTTCCTTCTGCATTGTGACCGGGAGGCATGTAAGGAGAGCCTCCTCGTTCCTGCGGTGTCACACGGAGCGATGTGTGCTGCCGCAGGAACGAGGAACAACTTCATTACTGCTGCAGTAATGATATTTGAGAATGGACCCCCATGTCACCGATGAGCGATTTTGCACGTTTTTGCGACGATGCAAAATCGCTCATAGGTGTCACACGCAACGGCATCGCTACAGCGGCCGGATGTGCGTCACAAAATCCGTGACCCCAACGAGATCGCTGTAGCGATCTCGTAGCGTGTAAAGCCTGCTTAAGTCGTTATTCCTTATTTGTTAGTAGTTTTTCGTTTGTGAACCCTCCCCACTCACACCTATTGCCAATCCACATTATACGCATATATAGCCTGGGTCTCAGCTTCCCATACATGGTAAGTTTTTTAACTGCATGAGAGGACACATACTAGCTAGGGACCCCAACGTAGAGAAATACTTTGGCGTAGTGTTGGGGCTCTATTGCATTGATCAACTCAATAGCTAAATTTCTCTTTATTCATATGTTCATGGCAGTAATGCAGGTTCCATTTTTCACATTTTCATTCTTACATATAGCTATTGGATTTTTCATGTCAGTATTCACAGAGTAGTTTCTGCTATTACATGTATTCCCCTTGCATAGTCACTGGTGTGCATACCTTCTCTCCATATAGTGATGTTTTTTTAGGTTCTTGCACCCAATTCAGACTTAGAATGATGTTCCAAACGTTATTCCTTATTTGACACTATAAGTCGAGCGGTGTGGCCGGCTTTTTACCGGCTAAACTATCAGCTGATGCTGTCGGACAGGAGTCTGCACTGAAGTGTGTAGTTTGTTGTTTTTTGTTTTTTTTTGCACTGATGCATCAGCTAATTGTATAAAAGCCGTTTATATAATCAGCTGCTGTGTCATGTGATTCAGGCCCTTGAACCTGATACATCATCTGATCGCTTTGTCTTCCAGCAAACCGATCAGATGATATTGGATCCGGATTGGACGGCACGGGACCCTTGACTCCGGATTACTGTGGAGAGGGGTTCTTTATTTCAATAAAGATGGAGTCACTAATTGTGTTGTGTTTTATTTCTAATAAAAATATTTTTCTATGTGTTGTGTTTTTTTTTATCTGTACTAGAAATTCATGGTGGCCATGTCTAATGTTGGCGTGACACCATGAATTTCGGGTTTAGGGCCAGTTGATAATATACAGCTAGCCCTAACCCCATTATTACCCAACGAGCCACCTGTCACCAGGGCAGCTGGAAGAGTTGGATACCTCGCCAGAAGATGGCGCTTCTATGAAAGCGCCATTTTCTGTGGCGGCTGCGGACTGCAATTTGCAGCATGGGTGCCCAGAAAGCTTGGGCACCCTGAGCTGCGGATTCCAATCCCCAGCTGCCTAGTTGTACCTGGCTGGACACAAAAATTGGGCGAAGCCCACGTCATTTTTTTTTAAATTATTTCATGAAATTCATGAAATAATTAAAAAAAAAGGGCTTCCCTATATTTTTGGTTCCCAGCCGGGTACAAATAGGCAGCTGGGGGTTGGGGGCAGCCCGTAGCTGCCTGCTGTACCTGGCTAGCATACAAAAACATGGCGAAGCCCACATAATTTTTTGGGGGGGCAAAAAACTCCTGCATACAGTCCTGGATGGAGTATGCTGAGCCTTGTAGTTCTGCAGCTGCTGTCTGTCTGTATGGAGGAGAGCAGACAGCAGCTGCACAATGACAAAGCTCAGCATGCTCCATTCACTAGTGTATGCAGGAGAGCAGACAGCAGCTGCAGAACTACAAGGCTCAGTATACTCCATCCAGGACTGTATGCAGGAGTTTATTGCCCACCAAAAAAATGACGTGGGCTTTGCCATATTTTTGTATGCTAGCCAGGTACAGCAGGCAGGTACGGCTGCCCCCAACCCCCAGCTGCCTATTTGTACCCGTCTGGGAACTAAAAAAAATAGGGAAGCCCTTTTTTTAATTATTTCATGAATTTCATGAAATAAAAAAATTGACATGAGCTTCGCCCCATTTTTGTGTCCAGACAGGTACAACTAGGCAGCTGGGGATTGGAATCCGCAGCACAGGTTAGCCCGAGCTTTCTGGGCCCCTCTGCTGCGAATTGCAGTCCACAGCCGCCCCAGAAAATGGCGCTTTCATAGAAGCGCCATCATCTGGCGCTATATCCTACTCTTCCAGCTGCCCCGGTGACGGGTGGCTTGCTGGGTAATAATGAGTTAATACTAGCTTTGTTTTACTAGCTAGTATTAAGTCAGAGATTCTTAATGTCAGGCAAGTTTGACCCGGCCATTAAGAATCTCCAATAAAGGGTTAGAAAAAAAGACACCACACAGAGAAAAAATACTTTAATAGAAATAAATACACAGGCACACTTAGAGACTCTATGTTCATTACTCCCTCGCATCCCTCCACGATCCCTGGTCTTCTGTCTTCTTTCTCCTTCAACCCATGCAGCTCTGCTACATCAGACAGCCCTGCATGGGAGGAAGATGCTGCTGCTTCCTGTGCAGGCTATATCACTCAGTCAGTGAGCTGAGGCTGCAGGCTGTAAGTGGTGACGTCACCGCTGACAGGCGCGTTGCTATAGCAATGGTGATCTCCGTTATTGACTGGCTGTGGCAGCCGGTGAATAACGGAACAGGGAAGCAGAACGGGGAGCCGGCCATGTGCCAGAGCATCTCGCTGGTACACGGGGATGCACAAACGAGCACCGCATACCGGAGAGATGCACTGACAGGACCTAGCAATGACGTCTAGTCATGTGACCAGTCTGTAGCCAATGAGATAATAGACACGTGACTGGTCACATGCTTTTTTTGACGTCACGGAAGGTCCTATCATCAGTGCTGGTTACTGGGAGGATGCAGAGATTATCGGAAGGAAAAGTGGCAGGAGACCGAGTGCAGGACGCGTCGCGGGGACCTGTAAGTGTTATGGCAATGTTTATTAACTGTATGTGTACATTTATAATGTGTTTTTATGTGTTTGTGTTTGCCTCCCATTGTTTTCAATGGGGTTCAAGAGGTTTGTCGAACGGTTCGCCGAACCGAACTCGAACGCGGCCTCCGTTCGACGAACTGAACCGAACCCGAGCCTTTAGGGGGTGGCTCATCTCTACTAATAACCTGTAGTTCCAGGCTCCATTTACTTTAATGGAGCCATGTTTTTTGGAGAGTAACTGTAAAGCGTGGGGTTACATTTTCCTGTCAAAACATAGTCTACGACGTTCCCTGGGTCACATGAGGTGACTGTGCAAAATTTCGTGATTGTAAATGCGACGGTGCGGATACACTTTTCGTTTCACTTTTTCCCCATTATGTAGATAGGGGCAAAATTGATTGGTAAATTGGAATGCGCGGGGTTAAAATTTCGCCTCACAACATAGCCTATGATGTTCTCGGGGTCCAGACGTGAGAGTGTGCAAAATTTTGTGGCTGTAGCTGCGACGGTGCAGATGCCAATCCCGGACATACACACATACATACATACACACATTCAGCTTTATATATTAGATGTGATCCATAATGTACATTACTGATCTCTATATTAAGTACTTTTATATGGGTTGTGTACTTTGATATTATTGATTTTGCCCATACATGGTTCTCTTGTATTATAGTTTTTAATTTTGTAATGTATAATTATTAGGGATGATCGAATACCTCAAATATTCGGCTTCGTGAATATTTTCCGAATACCTCGCCGCTATTTGACTATTTGATGTGCAATGTAAGTCTATGGGAATAGTACCGAATAGCCGTTATTTGGGTTTCCCATAGACTTACATTGCGCAATGAATATTCGCGAATAGTTGAATAGCGGCGAGGTATTCGGAAAATATTTGCGAAGCCGAATAATTGAAGTATTCGATCATCCCTAATAATTATGTAATGCGCATTATGGTTATTAACATGTGTGCATGATATATTCCTGTGTTCATCCTGTGGGGGCTTCATAACTACAATGAGGCATCATAGTATAAAATGTTGCCCCTTACCTTGGCTACATTGCACACTGTGGATTAACTTTATGATTTGCCCATACGTTGCCCTCAGTTCAAATGGCCGCCGCAGAGTCTAATTGTGTTGGCAGGCAAGGGCTTCCATGATGGGGCAGTGTGGGTCTTTATGACGTCAATGGGAGGTATTCTTCTGACCCACTCCTTCCACTGCAATGCCTGACAGCTCCAACCTCCAATCAAATCACTTTCTACATACAGTCACATGATGCGATGACCGCTCCTCCCACTCCACGATCCCTCGTTAAAAACCCTCACTTCACACACATTATGGCGGCACTCCGAGGAAGCTATTGTGAAATGCATGTCAGGCGTGTGCCCACTCCTATGTGACCACATGTTCAATATCGGTAACTTTTGGCCACATTCACATTCCGAGTACAATATTGTCTTATAGTTGTGACTGTTAGCCTGGATATTAGCTCTGTTATACATCGCCACCATGTGGCTTTAATGATATTACAGCAGTCTATTGTACATGATACTTTGAATGTGCCTACATTCTAGATACTTTGCCCTTTTGAACTTTATCGCTATTTTCAAGCTTTGGCCCACAATCACCACAGCAACTCCTCACAACTACTCAGCCTTCTTCCTCCAAATCCAGCTTCTCCACCATGACAGAAGATCATCTTTCCACTCTACTCTCAAAATCACATCTCACAACCTGCCTGCTTGATCCACTCCCATCCCACCTCATCCCCAATCTCACCACAGTCTTCATCCCAACCCTAACCCATCTCTTCAACCTATCACTAACAACTGGTGTATTCCCTTCATGCTTTAAACATGCCTCCATCACACCCATCCTCAAAAAGCCCTCCCTTGACCCTTCCTCTGTGTCAAACTATCGCCCCATATCACTTCATCCTTATGCCTCAAAACTACTTGAACAGCATGTCCATCTTGAACTGTCCTCATACCTCTCTTCCTGCTCCCTCTTTGACCGGTTACAATCTGGCTTCCGACCCCATCATTCCACTGAAACTGCCCTAACCAAAGTCACCAACGACCTACTAACCGCAAAATCTAAGTGACACTGCTCTGTCCTCCTCCTCCTGGACCTGTCCTCTGTGGACCACTCCCTTCTACTACAAATTCTCTCGTCTCTGGGCATCACAGACTTGGCGCTATATTGGATCTCCTCATACTTAACCAACTGAACTTTTAGCGTCTCCCACTCTCACACCACTTCCTCATATCGCCCCCTATCTGTCAGTGTACCCCCAAGGTTCAGTTCTTGGACCCCTGCTGTTCTCCATTTACACCTTCGGCCTGGGACAGCTCATAGAGTCCCACGGCTTTCAGTATCATCTCTACGCTGTTGATACGCAGATCTACCTCTCTGGACCTGACATCACCTCCCTACTAACCAGAATCCCACAATGTCTGTCTGCTATTTCATCCTTTTTCTCTGCTCGATTCTTAAAACTGAACATGGATAAAACAGAATTCATTGTCTTTCCTCCTCATCACTCAACTCCCCCACCTGACATATCCATCAATGCCAATGGCTGCTCACTTTCCCCAGTGCCACGTGCTCACTGCCTGGGAGTAATCTTAGACTCTGATCTCTCTTTCAAGCCACACATCCAAGCCCTCTTCACCTCCTGCCACCTCCAACTCAAAAATATTTCCCGGATCCGTACATTCCTTTCCCAAGAAGCTGCAAGAACCCTAGTACATGCCCTAATTATCTCCCGCCTGGATTATTGCAACCTCCTGCTCTGTGGCCTCCCTTCTAACAGTCTCGCATCCCTACAATCTATTCTAAACTATGTTGCACGGCTAATCCACCTGTCCCCCCGCTACTCCCCGATCTCTCCTCTCTGACAATCCCTTCACTGGCTTCCCATTGCCCAAAGACTCCAGTTCAAAACCCTACCCATGACCTACAAAGTCATCCACAACCTGTCTCCTCCCTACATCTCTGACCTAGTCTCCTGGTACTTACTTGCATGTAACCTTCGATCCTCACAAGATCTCTTTCTCTACTCCCCTCTCATCTCCTCTTCCCACCATCGCATCCAAGATTTCTCCCGTGCCTCCCCCATACTCTGTAATGCTCTGTCTCAGCATATCAGACTCTCGCCTACCTTGACAAGCTTCAAAAGGAACCTGAAGACCCACCTCTTCTGACAAGCCTACAACCTGCCGTACCCCTCAGTCTGATACAGCGCCGCACAATCAGCTCTACGCTAATCTACTGTATCCTCGTCTATCCCTTGTAGACTGTGAGCCTTCGCGGGCAGGGACCTCTATCCTCCTGTACCAGTCTGTGCCTTGTATTGTTTATGATTATTGTACTTGTCCCTATTATGTATACCTCTTTCACATGTAAAGCGCCATGGAATTGATGGCGCTATAATAATAATTAATAATAATAATAATTTTTACATGTTGACCTAGTGATATGTGCCTAGCCATTTCTCCGGGTGTTAAAGGATGAGCTTTTGCTTTCTTATCATAGTCTTTTTCCTGTTTTTCTTGCCTCTGGTTAAAGCTCTTTTCAACGCATTCTTGTATTTTCTTGTACTGCACTTGAAGGGTAGTATTCCAGTCACTCTCTGATGAATCTAGTTGTGGCCTGACAACTTCCATTTCAAGATCCACCGGTAATCTTCCAGGTCTCGCTCTCATGAGATATGCTGGCGTACAGTTTGTTGAACTTACTGGGATGTTATTGTAGATATCCACTATTTCAGGTAGCTTCTCTGGCCACTGATTTAGTTCCTCTAGTGGGAGAGTCTTCAGCAATTCAATGACGATTTGATTCATTCTTTCACACATGCCATTGGTTTGTGCATGGTAAGGGGTGGTACAAATCTTCTTACACCCATATAAGTTGCAAAACTCGTGGAATATCTCAGCTTCAAATGCAGGTCCTTGGTCTGTTAATACCTGTTAAGGGTATCCATGTGGTCTGCAGAAATGAGCTTGAAAGGTTTTTTGCTGCAGTTTTTGCTGTTAAGTCCTTGACTGGGACGACCACTAAGAACCTGGAGTAATGATCCACCATTGTGAGTGCATAGGTGTAAGCTTCACATGATCTAGGGCTACAAGCTCCAATGACTTTTTGGTAACAATGGGCTGCAGTGGAGCTCTTTGACTGTCGTGATCCTTTCTTCTCAGGGCACAGGGGCCACAGTTTCTGCACCAGTTCTCTATGGAGTTCCTCATTCCAGTCCAATAGAACCGGTCACGCAGCAATGCTTCCAACGTCTTCCAGCCAAAGTATCCTGCTCGGGTCATGGTAGGCTTCCAACACCATTTGGATGTGGCTTTTGGATATTACCACTTGACATACTCTTTTGTGAGTTTTAGGGTTGGTAACCCTCCTGCATAGTTTACCTCGGTGGATGCATAGTCTGCTTCTCTCTTTCCACAACTGTTGAGCTTCAGGTGGAGCATCAGGTCCTAGGTATGAACCTGGTTGAGTGATCAATTCCTTGACTAACTTCACTGCAGGGTCACCATCCTGGGTTTCCTTTCAACCGTGATGAGGTAACGGGTTTAATGCAGCCTCTTGATGCTTATTACAGGATTGCTAGTACTGGAAGGCACTAGGGTGGTGGAAAGCTGGAAATTCAATCTCTTCAAACTCATCCACATCTTCTCCCTCCTCTGGTAGGTGAGGCATCCTGGATAATGCATCTGCGTTGGCATTCTTGCGACCAGCACGATACTTGATGGTGAAATCATAATTTGCTAGTCGAGCCTCCCAACGTTGCTCCAGTGCACCCAATTTTGCTGTATTCAGGTGGGTAAGAGGGTTGTTATCAGTGAAAATGGTAAACTTTGCGGCTGCCAGATAGTGTGTAAACCGCTCTGTGACAGCCCAGACCAACGCCAGGAGCTCCAGCTTGAAGGAACTGTAATTTTCAGGATTCCTCTCTGCCTACGCAAGCAGAAAGCTTCGTCCTACAATCACTCTCTCTTTACCGTCCTGCACTTGGGACAACATAGCCCCCAATCCCACATTCCTGGCATCCATTTATAGCACAAAGGGTAGATTGTAGTCAGGATACGCCAGAATCACCGGTCAGGGCTTTCATCTGTCTGAAGGAGTTTTCTTCTCCCTCACCCCATTCAAATGGAGGACTAGAAGATTTACCCTTCTTGGTCTGGCCTACCAGGAGTTCTTGTAAAGGCGCTGCCATCTTCGTGTAGCCCTTGATGAATCTCATGTAGTATCCTTACCAGGCCCAGGAACTGGTGTACTTCTTTGACGGTGGTCGGTCTTGGCCAGTTCTTGATGGCTGTCACCTTTTCTGGGTCTGGCGCCACTCTCTCTGCACAGACAACATGTCCAAGGTATTGGACCCTGGGTTTCAACAGGTGGCACTTTGATGGTTTCAGCTTCATTACATACTTGGACAATGCCTCGAATACCTCAGCCAGATGGTCCAGATGTTCCTCGTAGGTTTTTGAGTATACGATCACATCATCCAGGTACAGCGGTACTATCTCGAAGTTGCGGTGTCCTAGACATCATTCCATCAACCTTTGAAACGTTCCAGGTGCATTGCAGAGTCCAAACAGCATACTGTTAAATTCACACAGTCCCTTTGGGATGGCAAATGCAGTCTTCTCTCGATCCTCTTCTGCAACGGAGACTTGGCAATAGTCACTGGTGACATCTAAGGTGGAAAAGTAGTTAGCAGCCTTCAATGCAGCCAGGGATTTTTCTATACGGGGTAGTGGATAGGCATCTTTGTGTGTTATCTGGTTGATTTGCCTATAGTCCACGCACATCCTCATGGTGCCATCCTTCTTCTTTACTAGAAACAATGGAGCTGTCCAGGGGCTACAACTGTCTCTGATAACCCCAGCCTCCTTCATGTTCCTCAACATCTCTTTGGCACACTGGTAATGCTTAGATGGTATAGGTCTGTACCTTTCTTTAATAGGAGGGTGATTCCCTGTAGGTATGTGATGATGTACCCCTTTTATCCTCCCAAAGTCTAGTGGGTGTTTACTGAAGTCTTGCTCATATTCCTGTACTACCCTGTAAACCCCGTGTTTCTGGTGTGTAGCAGTGGAATCAGTACCTACATGCAACTCCTGACACAAACCCTCTAACTGTTTTTGGAGGTTGTCAACCTCTGCTTGTTCTGGTGGGACCAGTGATTCCACTGTCTGGATGAAGTAATCGGCTACGGTGAACAATTTTGCAATTTTGGCGTACCTGGGCAATTTAGTTTCCTCCTCCCCATAATTTAACACTCGCAAGAGTATTCTCCCCCTGCGAACATCAACCACTCCCCTGGCTGTCAGGACCGTGGACTAATTTTCTGAATAGATGGGCTCCACTACTGCCTGGTAGTCCTGCCCCTTTAAGCATACAGCCGCCCGACACCAGATCATCATTTCACTTCTGGGAGGTATCACAATGGAACCAGGGTCTATCACCCGTACATTACCAATTTCTCCACCAGACAGTTTTACCTGTTGTTTTGGCAGGAGGGCTCAGATTTTTCTCTGCAGGACCCTGTGCTGCCCAGCACCTGCAGTCTCAGTGATCTGTTGGAGCAAAAACAACACTTCTCCTAAACAGTTTTCAATCATATTGGTACCCAGAATTAGGTGTGGATTCCTGTCATTTACATTAGTTTTAACTACAATTAAGCCTTGGCCTTTTAACTCTACCCTCCCCACTTTTATGGTTACTTCCTTAAACCCAACTTGAGTCCGAGTCCGGTAAGTTCAGTATCCGACCAAAACCTTTTGTAAAGTACATATGGTATGGTGGTTACCTGGGAGCCGGTGTTGTTGTGAATACTGTCTGGTGGAGTTCCGCTCTTGGACTCTCTCCTGTGGTCGCTGAGGTTAGTGGTTAGATTCTGTTTCCCAGTTCTACACACCTGGTTTGCAGCTGAAACCTTGATTTTGGATATAGGTGTATGCTGGCTGTTTATCTCTGCCAGTTGTCTGAAATTCCAGAGACTATAGTGTGATGCCCTGGCGCCGCCAGGTGGTGACACAGCAGAGGCCCCGCACAACACCTTCCCTCACAGGGTTACATACCGCCGACCTGAAACCCTAGTCACCCCCCCTCAGTGTAGGACAGACACATCAGTGGGTGGGACCAGGAGGATGGAGAACGCCCATCTAGGGGTCTGGAGAGCCCGGGGCGGGAAAAGAGTCAGTCAAGTTTGGTAGTTCAAGTGGAGTAGTAGTGGAGGAGTAGTGTGAAGGTGAAGCTCAAGTACTGAGAGCCGGGGCGCCGGGGTTTGAGCCCCGGTGCATTGGCTAGGTGGCAGACAATGGTCAGTGTCTGACAGGAGACGGGAAGATGGCAGCCGGAGATCCGAGGACCGGGGCAAGGTTGGAGCCCGCCGGTATAGACACCGGAGAACCGACCCGTAAACCGTGCACAGAGGGGGTACTTGGACCCTGAAGCCAGAATCGGAACCAACGGCCTGGCTAATTAACCAATTGAGGGCAGGATTATAGGTCCTGTCCCAACCAAAGTTCCAAAAGCAAGCAACCACCCACAGAGAGGGATAGGGCATCTGTCAGGGCCCGGTAGATCCCACGGGTCAGCGTCAGCGGGCACGTCTCCCAACAGAAGTACCAGGAGTGGACTCCCGCGTTCCACACCGGGAAGTCCACCACACAGTGCAGAGGAAAGTGACACAGACCACCAGCCCGGGTGGGGGACCAGAGTACACCCGGCCGCGGCAGCCGGCCACCAGCACCTTGGTTAACCACTGGACTTGTCTGATTTATTTAACCGTGAGTAAGCTGACACTCCCTGGTCTGACCAGACGTGCCGGCCCCTGCCATCACCGTCCCCTGCACCGAGCCACCGGGCCCCGGGAAAACCATCCCTATTCACGGAGGGGTTAACAACCAGCTGCCATTCCATCACCCCCGGGTGCCCCACAGCAGTAGCGGTGGTTCAACACTTCACCACACACCGTGGGTGGCGTCACAGACTGATTACGGCAAATCCCGTACAAATACGTCCCCTTTTATTTGGAGTGTCCGCGTGACCATCCCTCGAGCCACACTGCGGATCCGGATCCGAGCAGCCCGGCTGCTACTGACGTGGGGGCGGCACAATAGGAGTCTGTCTCTTGTCCCTCTGGCTTCCCCGCTACCAAGCTAAGCTAAGTTTATGGTTTTTCTTCATACTTTTCATGTATTATTTGCTTATGCGTCTGTGAATTATCTGTTTTTTGTATCGTATCCTGTTTTGTTTGTGCCTTCAGTTAAGGAAGATTTATCTTCCTAGTCAGTCTTTGCTATTTATTTTAGCAAGGGTTAGTCAGCAGGGTAATTGCTAGTTTTTTTCCTACAATTTCACCAGAGTCTTGTACGGATTGTGAACGTGCGAGTATTAGATTACTCCTCTTTTTTTTGCACATTCCGTGTAGGAAGTTTTGATAGGGTTTTTTCATACCGACCGCAAGAGTTCACTATCCTGTCTTTTGTATTTAGTATAGAGTGGCCTCTCTTTGCTCCATCTTGCTCTTACTGTGTATGTCTTTTCATCTTCGCTCACAGTCAGTACATGTGGGAGGCTGCCTATTTTCTTTGGGGAAATCTGTTCTGAGGCAAGATAGTTTCTTTTCACTTTCTGCCTTGTAGGTTATGTAGTCCTCCGGCTGGTTTGAGGCATCTAGGATGGTCAGATATGCTGCCCGGCTACTTCTAGTGTGGTGTTAAGTTCAGGGCTTGCGGTCGGTATGTTATTACCTAAGACTCTGGTGGATTGTCCTCATTGTAGTCATTGATCATCGGATCATAACAGTACAACTGGCCACTGATTATTGTTCCACAGAAGCAGGGAAATAAGGTGGTTTGAATTTTTTTTTCTTTCCCTCTTGTAATCAGGGTGTTTGATTACTTCTTCAGTATGAGTGCACAGGATTTGGCTGCTCGCTTGGACCAGCTTGCGACCAGAGTTCAGGGTATAGCAGATTTTGTTATTCAGCCTTCTGTATCTGAACCTAACATTCCTATTCCTGACTTGTTTTCTGGTAATTGGTCAAACTTTTTGAGTTTCAAAATGTGCAATACAGGGTAATATTGTGGTACCGTGTTAGCCAGAAGAATCAATTGAAATACTATGTCCCAGAATGAAAAAAGTATTTTAGAAGTGATAATTAGCTGAAAGCTTGCTAATACAATTTTTCTGGTTAGCCTATAAAGGTATCACTCCTAAAATACTTTTTTCATTCTTGGGACATAGCCAGAAAAATCAATTGAAATACTATGTCCCAAGAATGAAAAAAGTACCGTATTTGTCAGACCATAAGACGCACTTTTTCCCCCCCAAATGTTGGGGGAAAGTGGGGGGTGCGTCTTATGGTCTGACTGTAGCTGCGGGGAATAAAGGTGCTGCAGTGGAGCGGGTCATCGGGGGCACGAGCAGCCTGTAGCAGCCTGCCGTGACCACGTGGACCCGCTCATTTAATATGCACGCCCATCCTCCCGCCCATCTCTCAGCGGTGAAGCAGGCACTGACAGGTGGCCGGGAGGATGGGCAGGGATAAACAGCCGGCCCGCATGATCACCCCTGGCAACTGCAGCCTGGAGTGATCATGTGCGGCTGTATTCACTGCTCCCCGCACATCATCATCAGTGCGGGGGGGCAGTGAATCAGTACAGATTACTCACCGTTCCCCTGCAGCATCGCTCCTCCCGTCTGTCCGGTCAGCTGACTTGCGTGAATAGTGGCGCTCACAGCGATGATGTCATCGCTGTGCGCACGTGTCCACACGCAGCCGCTGGCACAGACCACTGGAGGACATCGCGATGCTGCAGGGGGACGGCTGCATTCAGCGGTGCTGCCGCTGACATAGACGGTAAGAGGAGCGGTGCTGCAGGGAGTGAGGTGAGGTGAGTATGAACGTTTATTTTTTTTATGTGCCACAGGATGCGGCCATACACCAGGATGAGGGCATATAGCAGGATAGGGGTATATTATGAGCAGCATGGGGAGTTTTTGAGCAGGATGAGGGTATATAGCAGGCTGGGGAGTATATGAGCAGGATGAGGGTATATAGCAGGCTGGGGAGTATATGAGCAGGGTGAGGGTATATAGCAGGCTGGGGAGTATATGAGCAGGATGAGGGTATATAGCAGGCTGGGGAGTATATGAGCAGGATGAGGGTATATAGAAGGCTGGGGAGTATATGAGCAGGATGAGGGCATATAGCAGGATAGGGGTATATTATGAGCAGCATGGGGAGTATATACTGACCCCCGGAAGAAGGATTAAACACCGAAACCTGTAGGTCGGGGCCTGGAACCCTCATTTCACATTCAGGTACGTTGGGCTGCACACTGCTGTGACCCTGCATTGATTTATGTTTTGTTTGTATGGACCATTGTATTCACTGTGTCGGTCACGGCAGGGCACTGATTGCCTGTTTAACACATTCCAGTGTTTGAAGCGCTTGTGGTTTTGCACGGGTGCCTCTCAGCTGGATATCCACAATTTTTGGCTTTTTTCAGTATGGTCCTACGTGCCAGTGTGCTGTGAGGGCGCCATCTGCTGGTGTTTACTGTCTGACTCTATGTTTTTTACATCTTATGTAATTTTTTTCAGCTTGCTATGATATTTTCATAATATTTAATAAAAATATTTATACACTTTTTTCAACTAAGTCGTTGTACAGAATTTTTTCCTTTTCTCACTTTAATCTCTGTATATGGCTCTCTCCAAATTACAAATATGACACGGCTCTGTCCGTGTCTTTTGGTATTGTTTACTTATATGGGGAGTATATAGCAGACTGGGGAGTATATGAGCAGGATGGGGAGTATATGAGCAGGATGAGGGTATATAGCAGGCTGGTGAGTATATGAGCAGGCTGGGGAGTATATGAGCAGGACATTACCCCATAACAGTGTCAGCAGCAGATCCTCGCCCCATAAGTGCGTCATGACCACATTTTTTGCTTAAAATTTTATTTTCCTATTTTCCTCCTCTAAAACCAGGGTGCGTCTTATGGTCAGGTGCGTCTTATAGTCTGAAAAATACGGTATATCGCACTGAGCATGGGAACATACACCGGTCATTAACCGGGTCAAATAGTGCTGTATATGACGATGCATAATATCTACAGTATATGCACAATATCAATGTATTGTATGGATGTCTGTATCTTCAGCTAATACACTACAGATCGCGAGCCCTTGGTGGCCATTCGACTGGCCCACAATGACCAATCCACTTTCCAGGACACTGTTCATATAGGAATGCTCGGACCTGACATCCCTAATGTGGTGGTGCACCATCACAGGTCCGAGCATTCCTACATGAACAGTGTCCTGGAAAGTGGATTGGTCATCGTGGGCCAGTTGAATGGCCACCAAGGTCTCCCGATCTGACCCCCTTAAAAATCAAAAAAGGTCTGTGGAGCCTCTGTTAGGAGTCTCGACACAGAAACTAGCCAGATATCCCTCCGGGAAGGACCTAGCCAAGGAGTGGCTCTTTTTAAGGAGACCACCATAACCACCATATTAAGTGTCCCTTTAAGCCAATATCCAACTCTTTGATGAGTTTAAGGATATGACAAGGGAAATACCAAGGCCAGGTATCCATCCACAGACAGCTGTTTCGGGGTTTTGCCCCTCATCAGTGTGAAGTAGGATTCTGGCTAGGTGGGAGCAATGCCTAGTAGACCAGAAAGACAAAACAATCACTGATCTCGGGGAGACCTGCAAAAGAAAACACTGCCGGCAGCCAGAAAAGGCGCTCAACACAGTGAAATCCTAGGTGCATTACCCCCTGGGAAGTATGCAAATCAAAAAAGGTCCGTGGAGCCTCTGTTAGGAGTCTCGACACAGAAACTAGCCAGATATCCCTCCAAGAAGGACCCAGCCAAGGAGTGGCTCTTTTTAAGGAGACTACCATAACCACCATATTAAGTGGCCCTTTAAGTCAATATCAAACTCTTTGACGAGTTTAACGATATGACAAGACCTTAGACTTTTATCCTTGGGGTTAAGATACAAGATGGGCAGCATCTGAAACAACG
This sequence comes from Anomaloglossus baeobatrachus, assembly GCF_048569485.1. Taxonomy (NCBI): domain Eukaryota; kingdom Metazoa; phylum Chordata; class Amphibia; order Anura; family Aromobatidae; genus Anomaloglossus; species Anomaloglossus baeobatrachus. The sequence goes on from NC_134359.1 coordinate 184,063,694, forward strand.
GATACTGGAAGCCTGTGCTAGCATTTCTTCTGCGGTGTTGTAATCAGTGTGTCAAGAGTGGGAGAAGAGGGTTTCATTGACAATCCAACACAATGGGCAGTACTTTGAACACATTTTATAAGTGGTCATAAAATTGTAAATAACTAATGAACGAATAAAGTTACGTTAAAAACAAGCACACCATTGTTTCTCTTGTGACATTCTCAATAAGTTAGATGTGTTACATGACCCTCTTCCCATTGGAAAAATAAAGTTTGGATCCAAAATGGCCGACTTCAAAAAGGCAACCATGGTCACCACCCATCTTGAAAAGTTTCCCCCCTCCCATATACTCATGAGCCGCAAACAGGAAGTTGATATCACCAAACATTCCTATTTTATTTAGGTGTATCCATATAAATGGCCCACCCTGTATAACAATATTTATTCATTTATATAGCACCATTAATTCCATAGCATCAGAAACACTGTGAACAATCTAAATTCCCTAGATGTCTTTGGAGCGTGAGTGGAAGCAAACAAACAGGGAGAACATTCAAACTCCTTGCAGATGTTGTCAATGGTAGGATTTGAGCCCAGGACCCCAGCGCTGCAAGGCTGCAGTGCTAACCACTGAGCCACCACAAGACTGTAGTGCTAACCACTGAGCCACCATTACGCCCTACAATCACATCTTTGTGCAATTACTATGATGTGTTAATGAGCCCCGGACTACTTTTTCTCATATGTTGCTGAGGAGACAATTATGTCCAATATGTGGCTTTATATGTAATGGGTCCAGCCAAAAATCTAATGCCTTATGGATGGTTGACAGATGGTAGCGGCTCCAATCTACTTGTTGTGTCAGAAGTTAATAGTGTTAGGGATATATAGAGGCGATAGGAGGCTTTGCTGTAAGCTAGAGGTAAGTGAGCTGGAGGAACAGGACAACGTGGGTTGGTAGAGTTGGTCCTTTTGTAACTAAGAAAGTTGGGATAGAACAGTCTAGCTGCAAAGCATGGTCAAATGCAAAGTGCCCTGGTGTGAATACTGGGGGGCTGTGAAGATTCGAAAAGTCCAAAAATGCAAAGTTTTTTTTTACTTTTGGAGTTTTCATTCAGTTTCTCAAAGCTCCAAAATGGGCGAAGCTGAGCTGACACAGGTGTGCGGCAGGAGTGTGACGCCACAGATTGTCTAAATCATGATGATCTATGGCATTCTGTACACCAGAAATCTTATGTAAGATTGTCAGGGACTTAAGAGTTGGCCTCTTAGGCTGGAAACAAATCTATGCGAGTAAAATCGGTCCGACTGGGCTGAAAAAAACTCGGCTGATTTTAGTTCACGTTAGGTCCGAGTGCAGCGCAAGTGCCATGCTTTTTCTGAATAAAATAAGGATTTTACTAGCGTGTGTAATGCGTGTGTAATGCGTATTTTTTACTATGTCATCTGCCATTCAGCTCTGCTACATGGCCGCTGACAGCAGACACAGACAGCCATGTAGCAGAGCTGAATGGCAGATAACAGCAGACACAGACAGAGCCGCACAATCAGAATGAACTCGGGTGAACTTCACCCGACTTCATTGTCATGCTGCGGCTCTGTCTGTGCCGCGTCCTGATTAGGGGTCACCTGTGAAGGACTCACCGGTGACCACTAATCTCCTGAGTGACTGAAGTTTCCCCCCCTCTCTCATACTCACCGATCCACAGCGCGGCGCTGCACGGCATTCACACTGCTTCGGCGGCTTTTACTATTTTGAAAAAGCCGGCCGCTCATTAAACAATCTCGTATTCCCTGCTTTCCCCGCCCACAGGCGCCTATGATTGGTTGCAGTGAGACACGCCTCCACGCTGAGTGACAGGTGTCTCACTGCAACCAATCACAGCAGCCGGTGGGCGGGTCTATACTGTGCAGTGAAATAAATAATTAAATAATTAAAAAAAACGGCATGCGGTCCCCCCCAATTTTAATACCAGCCAGATAAAGCCATACGGCTGAAGGCTGGTATTCTCAGGATGGGGAGCCCCACGTTATGGGGAGCCCCCCAGCCTAACAATATCAGTCAGCAGCCGCCCAGAATTGCCGCATACATTATATGCGACAGTTCTGGGACTGTACCCGGCTCTTCCCGATTTACCCTGGTGCGTTGGCAAATCGGGGTAATAAGGAGTTAATGGCAGCCCATAGCTGCCACTAAATCCTAGATTAATCATGTCAGGCGTCTCCCCGAGATACCTTCCATGATTAATCTGTAAATTACAGTAAATAAACACACACACACACATGAAAAAATCATTTGTTAGAAATAAAAAACACAAACAAAATGATGAAAATAAACAAGTGAGATGGGAATATATTTGTTTTTTATGAAGTTGCCTAATAATTCTGCACAGTGAGGCTGGAAACACATCTATGCGAGTAAAATCGGTCCGACTGGGCTGAAAAATACTCGGCTGATTTTAGTTCACGTTAGGTGCGAGTGCAACGCAAGTGCGATGCTTTTTGCTCACGTGTGTGTCGCGTTTGCGATGCTAGTTTCATGCAACATCTTAATTGTATAAAAGCTATTACACATGTGTCATTCAATTTACCTTTGGGAATGTGATGTCACATTCATCTGTTGAATATTTAATGAGCGAAGTTACTGCCACACTCGCAAATGTGAACGCTGGTGCGCGTGTGTGATCCTACTTTTAATCCCCTTCCATAGGAAATCATTGGGACAAATGGTGCGAGAAACTCGCGAAAAAGCAGCATGCTGCGATTTTTTTCTCAGTCCGATTTGGACTGAGAAAAAAATCGCAGATGAGAGCTGAATCATTCACTAACATGTGTCCGATTCCAATGCAAGTTTTTCTCGCATTGCTCTACTGCGAGAAACTCGCAAGTGAGAAGCAGCCCTAATAGTTACCTGCACAAACAGATATCCTCCTAAGCTAGCCAAATCTAAAAAAAACCCACCCCAACTTCCAAAAATATTAACCTTTGATATTTATGAGTCTTTTTTGTTGATTGAGAACATAGTTGTTGATCAATAAGAAAAAAAATCCTCTAAAATACAACTTGCCTAATAATTCTGCACACAGTGTAGAATGACAGGTGTGATAGGGTGTAGAACACTTAGGGGTACTTTGCACGCTGCGACATCGCTAGCCGATGCTTGCGATGCTGAGCGCGATAGTCCCCGCCCCGTCGCACATGCGATATCTAGTGATAGCTGCCGTAGCGAACATTATCGCTATGGCAGCTTCACATGCACTTACCTGCCCTGCGACGTCGCTCTAGCCGGTGATCCGCCTCCTTTCTAAGGGGGCGGGTCGTGCGGCGTCACAGCGACATCACACAGCAGGCGGCCAATAGAAGCGGAGGGGCATGTAAACATCCCGCCCACCTCCTTCCTTCCACATTGGCAGCGGGACGCAGGTAGGAGATGTTCCTTGCTCCTGCGACTTCATACACAGCGATGTGTGCTGCCACAGGAACGAGGAACAACATCATTACAGCGGTCGATCCAACATTATGGAAATGACCGACACTATACAGATCACCGACTTACGACGCTTTTGCGATCGTTTATCGGTGATCAAAGGCTTTAAACGCTGCGATGTCGTTACCGGCGCCGGATGTGCGTCACTTTCGATTTGACCCCGACGATATCGCAGGTGCGATGTCGCAGCGTGCAAAGTACCCCTTAGATAAGCTGGACTGAGCTTGGAAATAAATGCTGGAAGTTGAATGGAGGTCTGGAGAATCAGGTAATAATTAGAAATCTGACTACAACTGAGCTAAGCGAAAGCAACTACTGACAAGGAAATACCGTATTTTTTGGACTATAAGACGCACTTTTTTCCCCGCAAATGTTGGGGGAAAGTCGGGGGTGCGTCTTATAGTCTGAATGTATGGCATGGCTGCGGGGAATGAGGATGCTGCGGTGGAGCGGGTCATCGGGGGCATGAGCAGGCTGTAGCAGCGCCTGCCGTGACCACGTGGGCCCGCTCATTTAATATGCACGCCCATCATCCCGTCCATCTCTCAGCGCTGAAGCCGGTGCTGACAGGTGTGCGGGTGATACGCGCATAATTAACAGCCGGCCGTGATCACCTCTGGCAACTACAGAGGCTGTATTCACTGCCCCCCACGCATCATCATCAGTGGCGGGTGCAGTGAATCAGTATACTCACTGACAACGATCCCTGCAGCACTGTGATGTCCTCCTGTCTGCCGGCCGCGGCTGGGTGGAGACTAGCGGTGCTCACAGCGATGACGTCATAGCTGTGTGCACGTGTCCACACACAGCCGCGGCAAGTACAGACAGAAGGTCATCGCGGTGCTGCAGGGAGCAGGGCCGGCTCCACTAAGGTAAGCGTGCCCTGCTGCTGGCACAGATGGGAGGAGGAGCGATTCTGCGTGGAGCGAGGAAAGGTGAGTATGAACATTTTTTTTTTGTGTGCCACAGGAAGCAGCACATATAGCAGGATAGGGGTATATAGCAGGATGACGGCATATACCAGGATAGGGGTATATAGTAGGATGATGGCATATAGCAACATGATGGCATATAGCAGGATGATGGCATATAGCAGGATAGGGGTATAAAGCAGGATGATGACATATAGCAGGATGATGGCATATAGCAGGATAGGGGTATATAGCAGGATGATGGCATATATCAGGATAGGGGTATATAGCAGGATGATGGCATATAGCAGGATAGGGGTATATAGCAGGATGATGGCATAGTTTCATGGTTTTTTAAGGTTGAAGGGAGACTCTAAGTCCATCTAGTTCAACCCGTAGCCTAACATGTTGATCCAGAGGAAGGCAAAAAAAACCCCAATGTGGCAAACAAGCTCCAATGGGGAAAAAAAATCCTTCCTGACTCCACATACGGCAATCAGACTAGTTCCCTGGATCAACACCCTGTCATAAAATCTAATATACATAACTGGTAATATTACATTTTTCAAGAAAGGCATCCAGGCTCTGCTTAAATGTTAGTAGTAATGGTACAGAAAAAAAGGGAAAAACGGGTTTTTGCCGCGCTAAAAAACCACTGATGTTGAGTTGATTAAAATTTCTTTTTATTTCAGCATTTCCAACGCGTTTCCGAGACAAAGTCCGTCTCCTTCCTCAGGGAAAAAAGAAATCAAGCAGCTGTCTGCAGTCCAATGCTTTAAAGGAGGATACAAACTGCCACGTTGACAGCTATGACGTCAATCACCAACTGAGCTCATGACTCATAGACACGTGGAGAACACACAATGAAAAAACACATTTTGATATGTCAGACATTATAAAAAACACATATAACATTGTGAAATACCAGTTGAATAAAACTAAAATAAAAATAATTAAAATGATCTATATGTGGTTTTATTTTTAACTAGTTTAAAATTATGGGCTTGGAAACATAATTTGAATGAAAGGTTTAAAAAAAAAATTGAAAGGTTGCGAACCTGTGAATTGGTGATAATATGCAGGGGAATCAATCACACCTACCATTACTCTAAGTGCATCTTATTGAATTTAATAGAGGCCAGAATATACCATATACAAATATATATAAACCTATGTATATATATATATATGCATGCGAAATATCGGTATAATTAGTATAATTAGTATTAATATTAATATTAAATGTATATCAATATTCTAGAGAGTATAATAAGATATGGGATATAGTGATATGAAACAAATTAAAAAATTATTAAAATTTATTAAAAAACTTTATGCTGTTTGTTCTTATTATTATTATTTATTATTTTCATTCTTATCATTCTTATCATTATTATTTAATTTCTATTTTTATCTTTATCTAATTTAAAATTATAAGCTAGGGGCATAATTTTGAAAAAAGATCTAAATAAGATTGGAGGGGTGCGAACCTGTGAAATAATGCCAATATACAAGGGGATTGATCGTGACACTATTACTCTATATTCATATTTTTTGTATCCTCCTTTAAAGCATTGGACTGCAGACAGCTGCTTGATTTCTTTTTTCCCTGAGGAAGGAGACGGACTTTGTCTCGGAAACGCGTTGGAAATGCTGAAATAAAAAGAAATTTTAATCAACTCAACATCAGTGGTTTTTTAGCGCGGCAAAAACCCGTTTTTCCCTTTTTTTCTGTACCATTACTTTGCTGCGTACAGGGCCGCTGCTTAATACCACGCTGACACTCAAATGCGATTCAAGGGGTTGTGACTGGCACAACCGAAATAGGTGAGTGTTTTCCCTACTTTACATTCAATCAGAGTTATATCGGGTAAGACCCTATCTGCGCCTTCTCTCTCCCCCCACCTTTAGTACCCTAAATGTTAGTAGTGAATCACTCATTACAACATCATGCGGCAGAGAGTTCCATAGTCTCACTGCTCGTACAGTAAAGAATCCTCATCTGTGATTATGATTAAACCTTCTTTCCTCAAGACGTAGCGGATGCCCCCGTGTTCCAGTCGCAGGCCTAGGTGTAAAGAGATCTTTGGAAAGGTCTCTGTACTGTCCCGTCATATGTTTATACATTGTGATTAGATCCCCCCCTAAGCCTTTGTTTTTCCAAACTAAATTACCCCCAAGTTTAATAACCTGTCTTGGTATTGCAGCCCACCCATTCCTCTAATAATTTTGGTCGCTCTTCTATCTACCTGTAAGATTATGCTATTTATAACCTTCTATACTTTTGCTATCAAGAAAAGCATCCATTCCTCTCTTAAATTCATTCAGTGAGTTGGCCATAACCACTTCCTCAGGAAGAGAGTTCCAGAGCCTCACTGCTGTTACCGTGAAGAACCCTCTTCTATGCTGATGTAGGAATTTTCTTTCCTCCAATCGTAGAGAATGCACCCTTGTTCTTGTCATAGTCCTTAGTACAAACAGATCATGGGAGAGATCTCTATATGGCCCTCTGATATACTTGTACATATTTATTAGGTCTCCCCTAAGTCTTCTCTTTTCTAGAGTAAATAGACGTAATTTTGATAACCTTTCCGTGCACCCACTCCATTTATTATTTTAGTAGCCCGCCTCTGAACCCTTTCAAGTTCAGTAATGTCTTTCTTGAGCACCGGCGCCCAAAATTGCACACGATACTCCAAGTGTGGTCTGACGAGTGATTTGTACAGAGGGAGAATGATGTTTTCATCTCGTGCCCCCAGACCTCTTCTAATGCATCCCATCACCCTATTTGCTTTGGTGGCTGCTGCCTGACACTGGGCACTCCAATTTAGCTTCTTATTGACTAATATGCCTAAGTCTTTTTCCATGTCTGATTTCCCCAGCAGTTTCCCATTTAGTAAGTAATCGTAGCATCTGTTTCTCCTTCCCATGTGCATAAACTTACACTTATCTGTGTTAAACCTCATTTGCCATTTTTCAGCCCAATTCTCCAATTTACTCAGATCCATCTGTAGTTGCAAACTGTCCTCCTTTGTGTTAACTACCTTACATAGTTTTATATCATCTGCAAATACTGATATTTTACTCTGTAAACCATCCACCAGATCATTAATAAATATATTAAATAGTAGGGGGCCCAATATAGACCCCTGTGGCACCCCACTAGTAACCCTGGCCCAATCTGAGTATGCGCCATTAATAACCACTCTTTGTTTTCTATCACTAAGCCAGCTACCTACCCATCTACACACATTTTCCCTGAGCCCAAGCTTTCTCATTTTACTTATCAATATTTTATGTGGGACAGTGTCAAATGCTTTACCGAAGTCGAGATAAATGACATCCAATGATTCTCCTTGGTCCATGTGAGAGCTTACATCCTCATAGAAGCTGATCAGGTTAGTTTGACAGGAGCGATCCTTCATAAATCCATGTTGATATGGAGTTAAACAATTATTAACATTGAGACATTCCATAATAGTATCCCTTAAAAACCCTTCAAACATTTTACCCACAACAGATGTTAAGCTTACCGGCCTATAGTTTCCAGGTTCCCTTTTACACCCTTTTTTGAATATTGGTACCACATTTGCTAGCCGCCAATCCAGTGGAACAGACCCAGTTTCTATAGAGTCTTTAAATATAAGGAATAGAGGCCTGTCTATCACATTACTTAACTCCCTTAATACCTGAGGGTGAATGCCATCAGGGCCTGGTGATTTGTCAATTTTAATGTTAATAAGTCGGTTCTGCATTTCTTCCTGGGTTAGGCAGGTCATATTTAATGAAGCATTTACATGATCACTCTGCATTTCCCGTGGCATATGCTTTTCCTGTGTGAACACAGTTGAGAAAAAAGCATTTAAAACATTTGCTTTTCCCACATCGCTTTCTATGATTTTACCCTCATTGTTCTTTAAAGGGCCAACACCATCAATTTTAATCTTTTTTCTGTTTATATAATTAAAGAATAGTTTGTGATTTGTTTTGCTTTCCTTAGCAATGAGTCTCTCAGTTTCTACTTTTGCTAAATGTATTTGTTTTTTACACATTTTATTTTTGTCTCTATATCTTTTTAATGTTTCTTTGCTGCCTTCTTGTTTTAGCTTTTTAATGCCTTTTTCTTATTATTCATTGCCCCTTTTACATCCTTATTTAGCCACATTGGTTTTCTCCTGTTCCTAGCCCTTTAATTTCCGCATGGTATGGCTCGCTCGCAGTGGGTGTTTAATACCGATTTAAAAATTTCCCACTTATTTTCTGTGCTCCTATTTTTGAGGACATTGTCCCAATCAATTTGGCGAAGGTCTTCTCTAAGCTGATCAAACTTTGATTTCCTGAAATTCAGCGTTTTTGTAACCCCCCTCCAAGGCACCTTACTGAAGGACAAGTGGAATTGTATTATATTGTGGTCACTGTTCCCTAGGTGCCCATCCACTCGTACGTCTGTTATTCTATCTGGCCTGTTGCTTAAAATTAAGTCGAGAAGTCAAGGCATATAGCAGGATAGGGGTATATAGCAGGATGATGGCATATAGCAGGATGATGGCATATAGCAGGATGATGGCATATAGCAGGATAGGGGTATATAGCAGGATGATGGCATATAGCAGGATAGGGGCATATAGGAGGATGATGGCATATAGCAGGACAGGGGCATATAGCAGGATGATGGCATATAGCAGGATAGGGGTATATAGCAGGATGATGGCATATAGCAGGATAGGGGTATATAGCAGAATGATGGCATATAGCAGGATGATGGCATATAGCAGGATGATGGCATATAGCAGGATAGGGGTATATACCAGGATAGGGGTATATAGCAGGATGATGGCATATAGCAGGATAGGGGCATATAGCAGGATGATGGCATATAGCAGGATGATGGCATATAGCAGGATGATGGCATATAGCAGGATAGGGGTATATAGCAGGATGATGGCATATAGCAGGATAGGGGCATATAGGAGGATGATGGCATATAGCAGGACAGGGGCATATAGCAGGATGATGGCATATAGCAGGATAGGGGTATATAGCAGGATGATGGCATATAGCAGGATAGGGGTATATAGCAGAATGATGGCATATAGCAGGATGATGGCATATAGCAGGATGATGGCATATAGCAGGATAGGGGTATATACCAGGATAGGGGTATATAGCAGGATGATGGCATATAGCAGGATAGGGGCATATAGCAGGATGATGGCATATAGCAGGATGATGGCATATAGCAGGATGATGGCATATAGCAGGATAGGGGTATATACCAGGATAAGGGTATATAGCAGGATGATGGTATATAGCAGGATGATGGCATATAGCAGGATAGGGGTATATAGCAGGATAGGGGTATATAGCAGGATAGGGGTATATAGAAGGATGATGGCATATAGCAGGATAGGGGCATATAGCAGGATGATGGCATATAGCAGAATAGGGGTATATAGCAGGATAGGGGTATATAGCAGGATGATGGCATATAGCAGGATAGGGGTATATAGCAGAATGATGGCATATAGCAGGATGATGGCATATAGCAGGATGATGGCATATAGCAGGATGATGGCATATAGCAGGATAGGGGTATATACCAGGATAGGGGTATATAGCAGGATGATGGCATATAGCAGGATAGGGGCATATAGCAGGATGATGGCATATAGCAGGATAGGGGTATATAGCAGGATAGGGGTATATAGAAGGATGATGGCATATAGCAGGATGATGGCATATAGCAGGATGATGGCATATACCAGGATGGGGGTATATAGCAGGATAGGGTTATATAGCAGGATGATGGCATATACAAGGATGGGGGTATATAGCAGGATGGGGGTATATAGCAGGATGGGGGCTATACCAGGATAAGGGACATATACAGTATATACAAGGCAGGAGGATCCTTCCCAGGATGGGGTACCTTAGTAGAGAATTTGGGGACATTACCCCCTAAACAGTGTCAGCAGCAGATCCTCACCCCATAGCAGTGTGTCATGACCACATTTTTTGCTTAAAATTAAAATTTTATTCTCTTATTTTCCTGCTCTAAAACCAGGGTGCGTCTTATAGTCCGGTGCGTCTTATAGTCCGAAAAATACGGTATTTTAGGAGTGATAATTAGCTGAAAGCCTGCTAACACCATGTTTTTCCAAAAATAAGACCTCCCCCAAAAATAAGCCCTAGCAGGGATTTTCAGCATTTTCGGAGAAAGGCTTAAATATAAGCCCTCCCCCGAAAATAAGCCCTAGTCGCGGATCAATAATGAAGAGTCCGTGCAGCTAAAAAAGATACAGATACTGCAGGACACTTCATTATACACAGCGGCACCCGGCAATTACACTCACCCGACACTGAGCGGCAGGACCTGCAGTGATCACACACCCGCACACATCAGCTCTCTCACACACACACACACACACACACACACAATCAGATCTCACACACACACCAGATCTCACACACAAACATCGGATCGCACACACAGTCAGATCGCACACATAATCAGATCGCACACACAAACATTGGATCACACGCAAACATCAAATCCCACACACAAACATCGGATCGCACACACATCGGATCGCATACACACTCACCTCATCCAGCGACACCGATCTCTTCTTGCCGGCAGAATCCTGAGAGGCAGTGCAGTGGAGCGCAACAAACAGGACCTGCGGCCGGACACGTGACTTGCTCTCATTCCCTGCGGCCGTAAGTGCTGGATGTGATGTGAGTGTGTGTGTGTGTGTGTGTGTGTGATCTGCTGTGTGTGTCTGCAATCGGCTGTGTGTGTGTCTGCGATCGGCTGTGTTTTTCTGCGATCGGCTGTGTCTCTGCGTTCGGCTGTGTGTATTTGTGATCGACTGTGTTTGCCTGTGATCGGATGTGTGTATCTGTGATCGGCTGTGTGTGCCTGCGATCGGATGTGTGTATCTGTGATCTGCTGTGTGTGACTGCGATCGGATGTGTGTATCTGTGATCGGCTGTGTGTGCCTGCAATCTGCTGTGTGTGTCTGTGATCGGCTGTGTGTGATCTTCTGTGTATATCTGCGATCTGCTGTGTGTGTGTGATCTGCTGTGCGTGTGTGATCTGCTGTGTGTGTGTTCCTGCGATCGGATGTGTGTATCTGTGATCGGCTGTGTGTGCCTGCGATTTGCTGTGTGTGCCTGTGATCTGCTGTGTATATCTGCGATCTGCTGTGTGTGTGATCTGCTGCGTGTGTGTGTGTGATCTGCTGCGTGTGTGTGTGTGTGATCTGCTGTGTTTGTGTGTGTGATCTGCTGTGTGTGTCAGCTAGCAGCAGGGTAGGACGGCGTGCAGCACCGACCGGAGATCACAGGAGGACCTGGGAACAACGCAGACATCCTGGTCTGGTGAGTATAAGTCTCCTGGGAAGTGGGGGGGGTCTGCTTTTTTGGGGGGTAAACTTACCCCCAACCGTGTTTCTCCAAGAATAAGACCTTCTCCAAAAATAAGCCCTAGTGCTTTTTTGGGGGGCAAAAAAAAATATCAGACAGTGTCTTATTTTTGGAAAAACATGGTACAATTTTTCTGGTTAGCCTATAAAGGTATCACTCCTAAAATACTTTTTTCATTCTTGGGACATAGTATTTCAATTGAGTTTCAAAAATAACTGTAAATTATCTTTGGCACTTAAACCGCGATCCTCTGGTGACGCCGTACAGCAGGTTAGGATAATTATTACCTTGCTGCGTGGCGACCCACAGGATTTGGCCTTTTCTGTCTTCTGAGAATCCTGTGTTGCATAGTGTTAATTCCTTTTTCCAGGCTTTGAGTCTACTTTATGATAAGCCCAATCCGGTAGATCAAGCAGAAAAAGCTTTGCTGGCCGTGCAGCAGGGTTCTGAGACAACTGAAATGTATTGTCAAAAGTTTAGAAAATGGTCAGTGTTGACTAAATGGAATGATGATTCTTTAGCAGCTCTGTTCAGAAAAGGACTTTCTGAAGCCGATAAAGATGTGATGGTGGGTTTCCCCACGCCGTCAGGTCTGAATAATTCAATGTCTCTTGCTATTCAGATTGACAGGCGTTTGTGGGAGCGTAAATCTGAATGACTCAGTTTTCAGCCTGGAAATCAGGCTTCTGCATCTCTTGATCACATTCCAGAACCTATGCAGTGTGATAGGACGTTATCTCGTGGTGATCGACAGAGTTTCAGACGAAAAAATAGGCTGTGTTTATATTGCGGCGACCTGTCTCATGTTATTTCGGCTTGTCCTAAGCGGAGTATGAGGATTGCCAGCTCCTTTTCCATCAATAATATACAGCCTAAATTTTTGTTGTCTGTGTCACTGGTCTGCTCGTTATCATCTTTTGCTGTAATGGCATTTTTGGACTTGGGTGCTGCATTGAATCTCATGGATTTGAAGTTTGCCAGGAGTTGCGGCTTTCCGTTGCAGTCCTTGCAGGTCCCTATTCCTTTGAGAGGGATTGATGCAACTCCTTTGGCAAAGAATAAGCCACAGTTTTGGACGGTCTTGACTATGCGTATGGCTCGGGATCTTTATAAGGAGTGTCAGTTTCTTGTCTTGCAAGATTTGCATGATGTTGTCGTGTTGGAGTACCCATGGCTGCAGACTCATAATCCGCTATTGGATGAACATGTTTGTTATTGGTTGGGGCTTTCAGGAGATACATAATGCTTTGCCTCTGAGGACAATTTTCGCATCTGTTTCAGGGATCCCTGAGTTCCTGTCTGATTTTCAGGAGGTTGTTGATGAACCTAAAGCGGGCTTTACACGCTACGATTTTGCTACAGCGATCTCGTTGGGGTCACGGAATTTGTGACGCACATCCGGTCGCTGTAGCGATCTCGAAGTGTGTGACTCCAAGGAGCGATTTTGGATCGTTGCAAAAACGTCCAAAATCGCTCCTCGTTGACATGGGGGTCCGCTCCCAATTATCGATACTATCGCTTTCCCGTTATTGTTCCTCGTTCCTGCGGCAGTGCACATCGCTGTGTGTGACCCCCGTAGGAATGAGGAGCATCTCCTACCTGCCGCCGGCCATAATGCGGAAGGAAGGAGGTGGGCGGGATGTTCGTCCCGCTCATCTCCGCCCCTCTGCTTTCATTGGGCGGCTGCTCAGTGATGTCGCTGTGATGCCGAGTGGACCGCCCCCTTAGAAAGGAGGCGGTACGCCGGTCACAGTCCGGCAGGTAAGTATGTGTGACGAGGGTGCACGATTTTGTGCGAGACGGGCAGCGATATGCCCGTTTCGCACAAACAATGGGGGCGGGTCGCATGCTAGCGATATCTGTACTGATATCGTAGCATGTAAAGCCACCCTTAATCTGGTCTGCTTCCTCTGCATAGGGAGTGTGACTGTGCCTTTGACTTGATACCAGGTAGTAAGTTCCCTAAGGGAAGACTTTTCAATCTGTCTGTGCCAGAACACGAGGTTATGAGGGCTTATATTTGGGAGGCCTTGGAGAAGGGACACATCAGACCTTCTTCTTCAGCTTTGGGTGCGGGGTTCTTTTTTGTTTCTAAGAAGGATGGCTCCCTGAGACCCTGCATTGATTATTGGCAGTTGAACAAGATTACGGTGAAATTCCAATATCCGTTCCCATTGATTTCTGACTTGTTCGCCAGAATTAAGGGAGCATGTTGGTTCACTAAGATTGATTTGAGGGGGTCATATAATTTGGTTCGTATTAAGCAGGGTCATGAATGGAAAACGGCATTCAATTCGCCCGAAGGCTATTTCGAATACACCGTGATGCCGTTCGGACTTATGAACGCCCCATCTGTTTTCCAGTCCTTCATGCATGATATTTTTCGTTGTTTTATCGACAAGTTTTTGATTGTGTATCTGGACGACATTTTGATTTTTTCCCCAGATTGGGATTCTCATGTGGACCAGGTCAGGATGGTTTTTCAGGTCCTTCGAGATAATTCCTTGTTTGTCAAGGGGTCCAAGTGCCTTTTGGGGATTCAGAAGGTTTCTTTTTTGGGTTTCATTTTGTCTCCTTTCACCATTGAGATGGACCAGGAGAAGGTTCAGCCTATTCACAAATGGGTTCAACCCTCTTCTGTCAAAGGTCTCCAGAAATTTTTGGGGTTTGCTAACTTCTATCGGAAATGTATTGCGGATTTTTCTATTATCGTTAAACCGCTGACTGACCTGACCAGAAAATGGGCTGATGTGGAGAACTGGACTCCTGAGGCGGTTTCTGCTTTTCGGGAGCTTAAGAGACGTTTTCCTTCGGCTCCTGTTTTGTGTCAACCGGATTTGTCTTGCCCCTTTCAAGTTGAAATTGATGCTTCTGAAATTGGTGCCGGGGCTGTTCTGTCTCAGGGGGATCTTAAGGATTCTAAATTGAGACCATGCGCCTTCTTCTCTTGGAAATTTTCTTCTGCCGAGCGAAATTATGATGTTGGCGATCGGGAATTACTGGCCATAAAATGAGCCTTTGAGGAGTGGAGACATTGGCTCGAAGGGGCTAGGCATCGTTTTTTTGTCCTGACGGATCATAAGAATTTCTATCTTGAGTCGGCGAAGAGGCTAAATTCTGGGCAGGCCCATTGGTCTTTGTTCTTTGCTTGCTTTGATTTTGTGGTGTCCTATCTTCTGGGATCTAAGAACGTTAAGGCGGATGCCCTTTCTAGGAGCTTTGTCCCTGATTCTCTCTAACCCTTGGAGCCTGTTGGTATCCTCAAGGAGGGAGTCGTTTTGTCTACTGTTTCTCCTGATTTGAGACAGGCTCTTAAAAACTTCCAGGCGAATAAGCCAGAGAGATGTCCTGCGGGAAGATTGTTTGTTCCTGAGGCATGGACTAAGATGGTGGTGTCAGAGGTTCACTGTTCTGCGTTGGCCAGTCATCCTGGTATTTTTGGTACCAGAGACCTAGTTAGCCGATCATTTTGGTGACTTCCTTGTCCCGTGATTTCCGTACCTTTGTGCAGTCCTCTGAGACTTGCGCGCGAGCTAAGCCTTCTTGCTCACATTCTAGTGGGTTGCTCCTGCCATTACCTGTACCTGAGAGGCCATGGATGCATACCTCCATGGATTTTATTTCTGAGCTCCCTGTCTCTCTGGGGATGACTGTCATCTGGGTCGTTTGTGACCGGTTTTCTAAGATGGTACATTTGGTGCCTTTGTCCAAGTTGCCGTTTTCTTCAGAGTTGGTCTCCTTGTTTTTTCTGCATGTTGTGCGTTTCCATGGCATTCCGGAGAATATTGTGTCCGACAGGGTGACTCAGTTTGTTTCCAAGTTTTGGAGGTCTTTTTGTAGTAAGCTGGGGGTTAAGTTGTCATTTTCATCTGCATTTCATCCCCAGTCTAATGGTCAGATGGAGAGAACCAATCAGACCTTGGAAACCTATCTCAGATGTTTTGTGTCGGCCGATCAAGATGATTGGTTCGAGTTTTTGCCTTTGGCCAAGTTTGCCCTTAACAATCAGGCCAGTTCGGCCACTTTGGTGTCCCACTTGTTTTGCAATTTTGGATTTCATCCTCGCTTTTCCTCTGGGCAGGTTGCGCCTTCTGCCTTCCCGGGTGTTGATTCAGTGGTTCAGCATTTGCAGCTGATCTGGGACCATGTGGTTGATAATTTGGCTCAGTCTCAGGAGAGTGCCCAGCGGTTTGCTAACCGACGTCGATGTGTTGGTTCTCGGCTTCGTGTGGGTGATCTGGTTTGGCTTTCCTCCCGATTTATTCCTTTGCGGGTTTCTTCACCTAAGTTTAAGCCTCGTTTTATTGGCCCTTATCGTATAGTGGAGGTGATTAATCCTGTCTCTTTTCGTTTGGCTCTTCCGAATACTTTCAAGATCCATAATGTTTTCCATAAATCCTTGTTAAGGAGACATGTTGAGCCTGTGTTTCCTGTTGCGGCCCCTCCTGACCCAGTGTTGGTCAATGCTGAGTTGGAGTATGAGGTGGAGAAGATCCTGGATTCTCGTCTTATTAGACGTAGACTACAGTACACTTGTGAAGTGGAAGGGATATGGACAGGAGGACAACCCTTGGGTTTTAGCCTCTGAAGTTCATGCTGATGAGCTTGTTCATGTCTGTCATCAGTCGCATCCAGATAGTACTGGAGGTCCTGGTGAGGGTTCGGTGCACCCTCCTTAAGGGGGGGGGTACTGTTGTGAATACTGTCTGGTGGAGTTCCGCTCTCCCTCCTGTGGTCGCTGAGGTTAGTGATTAGATTCTGTTCCCCAGATCTACACACCTGGTTTGCAGCTCAAACCTTGATTTTGGATATAGGTGTGTGCTGGCTGTTTATCTCTGCCAGTTGTCTGAAATTCCAGAGACTATAGGAGTCTGTGTCTTGTCCCTCTGGCTTCCCTGCTACCAAGCTAAGCTAAGTTTATGGTTTTGCTTCATACTTTTCGTGTGTTATTTGTTTATGCTTCTATGAATTATCTCTGAAGGTTTTCTGTATTGTATCCTGTTTTGTTTGTGCCTTCAGTTAAGGTAGATTTATCTTCCTAGTCAGTCTTTGCTATTTATTTTAGCAAGGGTTAGTCAGCAGGGTAATTGATATTTTTTTCCTAGAATTTCACCAGAGTCTTGTACGGATTTTGAACGTGTGAGTATTAGATTACTCCTATTTTTTTGCACATTCCGTGTAGGAAGTTTTGATAGGGTTTTTTCATACCGACCGCAAGAGTTCACTATCCTGTCTTTTGTATTTAGTATAGAGTGGCCTCTCTTTGCTCCATCTTGCTCTTACTGTGTATGTCTTTTCATCTTCGCTCACAGTCAGTACATGTGGGAGACTGCCTATTTTCTTTGGGGAAATCTGTTCTGAGGCAAGATAGTTTCTTTTCACTTTCTGCCTTGTAGGTTATGTAGTCCTCCGGCTGGGTTTGAGGCATCTAGGATTGTCAGATGCTGCCCGGCTACTTCTAGTGTGGTGTTAAGTTTAGGGCTATTATCTACGACTCTGGTGGATTGTGCTCATTGTAGTCATTGATCATCGGATCATAACACGGTGTCCAGCAATGCAGAAGTGGGAATTCCATCCAGGGTGATGGACAGAATCGGTCGTCTTCCTACATAACGATCTCGCCAGTCAGATGAGCCTTGTCTTCTTAATCCTGGGGGTTGGCCCTGGGCCCCAGGGTTTTCCAGTTTAAAGGACACCTGCGTGCAAAATGGCCAGCCTTGTTGCAGCGACAGCAGATGGGTTTTCCAGATAAGTCGTAGCGGTCGCTGCTCCTCTCTCTGGACAATGGGATTCTCCTTCCTTGCATTCATGGGACATCCTCCGGGCAGTAGGCTAGCTGGATCTTCTCCAACCGCTTAGATTCCGGCTGAATCTGCATTACTTTTAGGATCATAGCAACATCCATGCACAGCTGTTGCACCTGGGAATATAAGTCAGTTGGAGCACCAGGGGGTGCAGCCGGCTCATTAGCTGCTGCCACCGTGGAGGAGAGGGGTTCTATCCTCACAGGCGAGGTACTGGCTTGCTAGTACTGGGAAACAGAGTCTGTGGCTGCAGGGGATTGCAGGGCCTTCATGGCTTGGTCTTTTAAAACATCAAGGTCTAAAGGCTGCTTTACACGGTACAACCGATTGTGCAATTTCACAATCGATCGTACCCGCCCCCGTCCTTTTTACGTCACGGGCAAATCGCTGCCCGTGGCGCACAAAGTCAGTAACCCCCCGTCACACGTACTTACCTCCCGTCCGACCTCGCTGTGGGCGGCGAACGTCCACTTCCTGGAGTGGGAGGGACGTTCGGCGTCACAGCGACGTCACACGGCCGTCGGCCAATAGAAGCGGAGGGGCGGAGATGAGCGACATGTAAACATCCCGCCCACCTCCTTCCTTCCACATAGCCGGCGAGAGCCGCGGGTCGCAGGTAAGCGATGTTCATCGATCCCGGGGTGTCACACAGAGCGGCATGTGCTACCCCGGGAACGATGAACAATTAAATTAAACAATATTATGAAACCTAGCGAGCAGTACACGACTCACGATTTGTGAGCGATACTGCGTCGCTAGGAGGTGTCACACAGGCCGGTATCGCAAGCGATGCCGGATGTGCGTCACAAAAACCGTGACCCCGACGATCTATCGCACGATAGATCTTCTGGTGTAAAGCAGCCTTAAGTTCGGGTGTTCTAGGACCCACAGGCGCAGCTGTTACGGATTGTAACCCCTGCAGGAATTGTTCAACCATCATTTTGTTTCCTGCCTGGTCATCAATGGGGTTTATGTGTTTCAAAGCCCGTAGTGCAGCTTGCAATCTTAATGCATAGTCTCTAATGTTAACCTGGGGTCTCTGCCTGCAGTTATAAAAGTCCATTTGCAGCTCTGCTTCTGTGCAGGTTTCAAAAGCAGTCTTTAATTTTTCAAAGATGGTAGTCACTGATTTCCGATCCACATCTGACCAGGTTTCTATTTCCAGCTCTGCTGCACCTGTCAGCAGTCCCAGCACAACAGACGCCCATTGCTTACCGGTCAACACAGTGCATATTTTCTTTTTGAACCCGGGTAAGGCGTCCAGTTTGCCATCACATTGGGGCAGCCATGCCACTCGGGGACATACGGCAGGGTGATCGGCATGATTGATGCTACTTCTCCAGCTCCGGGCGCTGCTGCTTGCACTACCAGAGCAGGCCCCTCTCCGTTCCCGCTATCAGGCGCCTGCATCTTTCCCTTCCCCCTTGGTGTTTCCCACCACTCTCTCGCGGAACTAGAGCACTTCGGGAACTTCCGGATCAGGTTACTGCCCCCTTCAGTCCGCATTTACAGGAGTCGTGGGCGGGTTTCTTTTCACACCTTTCTCACTGCTGTGGCGCAGTTACTTTTTACACCAAAAAGGCGGCGGTTTTTCAAGCAGTAAAACACAGTCCATAAAACACAGTCTTTAAGGCACACGTCACCTGTTTTGACCGGATCCAGTTCAATCCTGTTCGTGTCACCACGAAAAAATCCCGGGCAGTGTATAACTGGGGAATATCACTTTGGTGGCTGTTGCCCGGTTCCGTGCCCTGGGTGCTTTTTTGAAAAAGGGAAATATTTACAGGGGATTGTTGAATAACGTTCACACGTGACGCAATTTGCGGTTTTGTGGCTATGTGGATGGAGCCGCTGCTTCACAGTTCTCACTACTGGGGCTGGTGTTAGTGGCAGCCTGGATGTTAGACCCTCCGCAAGAAGCGCTAGGCCCCAGAGGATAGGTGAGGTAGATGGATGTTGAAAGAAGGTAGGCCACACAAGGGGTTGCAGTGTAACTGGTATCTTTACTCACAGTAAGCTGGTAACTGGTCACCCGAGGCTGGCTGGTCTTAACCGCAGGTCCCCTTTGTTCCAGTGCCAGTTTAGTGACCTGGCGGCTTCTTTCCCCTGCACCTGTCTTTGGTTGGTGGCTCCCCGTGGCTTGGAGCAGCTGGGGGCCCCTCCTGGATGTATTTTACAGCTGTCCGTATGATGGTAGCGTGAACCCTGTGGGGTTGGAGTCTCTGGTCCTGATCCCGGTTCTCCCATTGTTACTGTGTTCCAAACTTCAAGGTCAGTGAGGTCCTTAATGGTCCCCTCACTGTGCAGATTTTATCAGGTCTGCCTGGTGGGGATGCAGTACCTTGTAGCTCCCTGATGGCTTGACGTATTCCATCCACAGACAATACTAAGGACCAGGTGGTACTTGCTGGTGAAAGAAAGGTGATTCCAGCAGCTAAGTAGGAAAGGGTTCTTTACAATAAGAGCAGTCAGACTGTGGAATGCCCTACCACAAGAGGTAGTAATGGCAGTCACTACAATTGCTTTTAAAAAAAGGGCTGGATGATTTCCTCAGTACACACATTGTGGGTTCTAAATGATTTATTGACAAAATGTATAATTGGTGAAGGAAGGTTAAACCAGATGGACATTGGTCTTTTTTCAACCTATGTAACCCCTTCATAAAGAATCTTAATTTGATTTTCGTCCATCAACTCCGGAACAATGCTACATGACAAAGCATCAGGTTTAACATTCTTGGATCCAAAGAGTTAAGTTACAGAAAAGTCAAACTAGGCAAAAAAAAATAAAAATGCTCTGTTAATTGGCAGAAACTCTCAGTCCCCAATATCATAGACTCGGACTGTGAGAATTTCTAAGGAAAAACAAGCACAAGGATGAAGGTAACCAGCCTTCTTTTGAAAGAGAACCGCACCCATTCCCAAAGAAGAGGCGTCTACTTCAACCACAAGATGCAAATCAACCTCAGGTTGACTGAGGACTGAAACCTTAAGGGCCCGTTACACGCTACGATATATCAAACGATATGTCGTCGGGGTCTCGTTGTTAGTGACGCACATCTGGCATCGTTTGACATATCGTAGCGTGTGACAGCTACGAGGGAATGTGATCAAGCAAAAATACTCACCTTATCGTTGCTCATTGACACATTGCTTATTTTCAAAAAATCAAACGTGCTTATGCGCGCCGGTTGTTCATTGCTTCCGAGGCAACACACATCGCTCCATGTGACACCTCGGAAACGATGAACTGCAGCTTACCTGCATCCCGCCGGCAATGAGGAAGGAAGGAGGTGGGCGGGATGTTACATCCCACTCATCTCCGCCCCTCCGCTTCTATTGGGCGGCCGCTGAGTGACGTCGCTGGGACGCCGAACGTCCCTCCCCCTTCAGGAGGAGGATGTTCGCCGCCCACAGCGAGGTCGTTCGGGAGGTAAGTACGTGTGACGAGGGTTACCGACTTTGTGCGACATGGGCAACAAATAGCCCGTGTTGCACAAATGATGAAGGCAGGTGCGATCGCACGATAAATCGCCGCGTGTAAAGCGGCCTTTAGAAAAGGATGTCTTGAGAGCAGCAAAGGCCTCAACAGCCTATTTAGACCAGGAGGAAAGGTCAGTACTCTTCTTGGTCTTATCAGTGAGAGGCTCTTTACAATAACTGAGAAATTCTTAATGAACTTTTGATAGTAATTCTAAAATCTCACTTGCACGGCACATTGTGACTGTTACACTTTCCTTGCTGCTTTGCATGTTTCCTATTCTCATAGTCATGTATGATCCTTAGAAGATGTCTCTACAGATGGGGATCTGCGGTGGTCCTCACATTGGCACGGCCTTCCTGGGTGCTGGCACCATCCAACATTTTTAGAGGAATAATAAGATTTACAATTTTTTGTGTTTTTATGACTTTTTTCACTTTCATATGTTTTTGTAAAATTTTACAAGATTTATATATTTTGTAAGTTTTTATAACTTTTATCGTTTTATGTTTTTACAAGATTTATACATTTTTATAAGTTTTATAAGTTTTATCTGTTTTTAAAAGTTTTTATCAGTTTTATAGGTTTTTTGGTAAGTATAGGTTTTTCTAAGTAAAAGGTGTATACGTTTTTGTAAGCTTTTATAACTTTTTTCATATTTACGTTTTTACACAATTCATACATTTTTGTAAACCTTTTTATCAGTTTTATAAGATTTTATAGATTTTTATACATTTTTATAAGTTTTATCAGTTTTTTTAAAAATATGTTATTAATTTTATAAGATTTTATTGATTTTTTTATAATTTTTTTAGCAGTTTTATAAGTTGCTATAAAATTTTATCAGTTTGTAAAAGTTTTTATCAGTTTTATAAGATTTTATAGGTTTTTATAAATTGTATAAGTTTTTAGCAGTTTTTAAGTTTTTTTTTATAAGGTTTATACATGTTTTTACAACTTTTTCCTACTTAGAAATAAGTTTTGTAAAGTCTTTATAACTTATCCTTTATAGGTTTTTACAATATTTATACATTTTTGTAAATTTTTATAGTTTTTTTTATGAATTTTTTTTAAGTGTTTAGGTTTTGTCAGTTTCTAAAAGTTTAAATCAGTTTGATAAGATTTTATAGATTTTTATAAGTTTTTAAAATATTTTATTAATTTTATAAGATTTTATAGATTTTTATAAGTTTTTAGCAGTTTTATAAGTTGTTATAAATGGTATCAGTTTGTAAAAGTTTTTATTTGTTTTTATTTGTTTTTATAAGATTTTATAGGTTTTTTATAACTTTTACATCCGTTTTTAACAGTTTTATAACTATTTTTTTTATAAAGTTTATAAATTTTTGTAAGTTGTTATAACTTTTTCATTCTTATAAATAAGTTTTTGTTAGTTTGTATAACATAACTTAGGGGCGCCACGGTGGCTCAGTGGTTAGCACTGAGGTCTTGTGGTGGCTCCGTGGTCAGCACTGCAGTCTTGTGGTGGCTCAGTGGTTAGCACTGTAGTCTTGTGGTGGCTCAGTGGTTAGCACTGCAGCCTTGCAGTGCTGGTGTCGCGGGCGGAGGGGACGCGCTCGCCACGCTCGGGTCCGGGGCTTCTGCTGCTGCTGCTTGGTGGCTCGAGCGGTGGGCCGGATCCGGGGACTCGAGCGGCGCTCCTCGCCCGTGAGCGAAAGGGGATGATTTCTGGGTTTGGAAAGTCAGTCCGTGACGCCACCCACGGTTTGTGGTGATAATGGGACACCACCGCTGCTCTGGACGGGGATCCCGGGAGCGATGACAGGGAGCAGCTGAGGTGTTTCTCTCCCCTCCGTGGGTAGGGGGGGGTTTGGTGGTCCCGGGGCCCGGTGATAGCGACTGGAAGGGGGTGGCAGGAGTTGGGGAGGTGCAGGGTCGCGGGGGCGGCAGAGCAGTGCCAGGCGGCACGGTGGTACTCACTCAGCCAGTAACGTACACGGAGTCTCTGGTAAAACAAACGGCTGGATGGACGGGTCCCACAGACGGCTGCGGTGGTCACTCCCGGTAGGTTGGCGGTAACTGTCTCTCCCTGCACCTTTGATGTTTTTCGGCCCCCGATGACTTCCCACCAGTGACCCGCTCCCCAGCGGTGTAGTTGCCAGAGGAGCCCCTTTTTCCCACAGGCGCTGGCCCTGGGAACTCTAGCTGTGGCGTTAGCTGTATTTCCCTTCACGGTTGAGCGGTTGCCTTCAGTTGGGTCTTTGCTGCTGGGAAACCCCGGAGGTTCCCGTCGCTGACGGATTTGACCGTTTTAACGGCGACTCCAAGCCTGCTCGGAGTCCGTAGGCCCTGCCGAATGGTGCTGGCCTCTCTTCGCTCCCCGGTCCGGTACCGGCGGGCCACCGCCCGTCCCCGGTCCTTATGGTTGTGCGTCAATCGGTCTCTCCTGCAGACAGTCACCACCATCTGCCAACCTTGCTCTCAGGTGCCTGGGCCACGTACCCAGACACGGTTAGTCTCCTCCACTACCATTTCTCTAAACTCAACTCCAAACTGTCCTGCTCTCTTTTCCCGCTTCCAGTACTGTGAACTCCTTGGTGGGTGGAGCCACCCGCCTGGCCCCACCCCACCTGGTGTGGACATCAGCCCCTGGAGGGAGGCAACAAGGATTTGTGTGTGACTCTAATGTTTCTAACTGGGGTGTGGGGTGTGGTGTTGCTGTACCTGTGACGTCCTGGCTTGTCCAGGGCGCCATACTGGGGTCCTGGGTTCAAATCCTACCAAGGACAACATCTGTGTGGGTTTCCTCCGGGTACTCCGGTTTCCTCACACACTCCAAAGACATACAGATAGGGACTCTAGATTGTGAGCCCCAATGGAGACAGTGTTCCTGACGTATGTAAAGCGCTGTGGAATTAATAGCGCTATATAAATTAATAAATATTATTATATTATTAATATTAATTCGTAAAACCTAAGAATCTCTGAAATGCAAAGGTTAGTAGGTTGTCCCCAATTCAGGTTGGCCTGTACCTTTATGGAGTCTAACTGAAATCCTGGTGTAGAAATCACATGGCCCCCAAAATTTACCTGTTGAACCTCAAGTTGATATTTCTGCAGTTTGTAAAATAAATAATTGTCGTGAAAATTTGGACGGCCCTGTCGAACATTCTTTTGATGCATGAGAACATGAGTAAATCAAAATAAATCACAACCAGGGATGATCAAATACCCTATTATTCGCTTCGATGGATATCTGGCGAATACCTCGCCACTACTCGAGTATCACGAATATTCGACCCCCAATGTAAGTCTATGGGAAACTCGAATAATTTTACATTGAACCTCTCGGTGACCTGTGGTGACTAAGAAAAAGGCTGAAATGGATGGGAAAAGGCTTAAACAGTATGGGAACAGCCTGTAGAAGGTGCCTGACTGAATTTCTGGTGTCTTTGAAAAACGCCTTGCCCTCCTCCTCCTCCTCCTCCACCAACACCACCGCCGCCAACACCACCGGCCTTCTATTCAAATTCTATTCAAATGATTCAGAAATGTACAGTACAGACCAAAAGTTTGGACACCCCTTCTCATCTCTAGAACAACTGTTAAGAGGAGACTTTGTGCAGCAGGCTTTCATGGTAAAATAGCTGGTAGGAAACCACTGCTAAGGACAGGCAACAAGCAGAAGAGACTTGTTTGGGCTAAAGAACACAGGGAATGGACATTAGACCAGTGGAAATCTGTTCTTTGGTCTGATGAGTCCAGATTTGAGATCTTTGGATCCAACCACCGTGTCTTTGTAGAAAAGGTGAACGGATGGACTCTACATGGCTGGTTCCCACCGTGAAGCATGGAGGAGGAGGTGTGATGGTGTGGGGGTGCTTTGCTGGTGACACTGTTGGGGATTTATTCAAAATTGAAGACATACTGAACCAGCATAGCTACCACAGCATCTTGCAGCGGCGTGCTATTCCATCCGGTTTGCGTTTAGTTAGACCAGCATTTATTTTTCAACAGGACAATGACCCCAAACACACCTCCAGGCTGTGTAAGGGCTATTTGACTAAGAAGGAGAGTGATGGGATACTACGCCAGATGACCTGGTCTCCACAGTCACCAGGCCTGAACCCAATCGAGATGGTTTGGGGTGAGCTGGACCGCAGAGTGAAGGCAAAAGGGCCAACAAGTGCTAAGCATCTCTGAAAACTCCTTCAAGACTTTTGGAAAACCATTTCCGGTGACTACCTCTTGAAGCTCATCAAGAGAATGCCAAGAGTGTGCAAAGCAGTAATCAAAGCAAAAGGTGGCTACTTTGAAGAACCTAGAATATAAGACATATTTTCAGTGGTTTCACACTTTTTTAAGTATTTCATTCCACATGTTTTAATTCATAGTTTTGATGCCTTCAATGGGAATCTACAATTTTCAGAGTCATGAAAATAAAGAAAACTCATTGAATGAGAAGGTGTGTCCAAACTTTTGGTCTGTACTGTATGTTTTATGTACAAACGATTGCCGCGCTGGGACATCGAAGCTGATGTCGTTGATGGTGATTGCATCTGACTAAAAGCAGGTTGGGAGCAGGAGGCATGATTGCCTGCTTCCTAGACCGCAGTTTGTGAAGCATGCAGCGCCGTGGAAGTGCAAGTTGTTTCACTCTGGAACTAAGGCTTTATTCCACTAGCTAACACCGAGGATTTAAAAAAATTCCGTTTCCCCAGAGGGGAATGGTTCAAAGACCATGTAGCACAGCATTAGAAGTTACTCCCAACAGCTTATTTTAAAAACATTGGTAGGACAAGCAACAGGGCATAACATGCCAAGGAGTTTAATACATTCAGTTCCCCTAGGGTGTCGTGGTTCAGACATCATGTAGCTAAGCATCACAAAGTACTCCCAAGAGCTCCCAACAGCTTATTTTAAAAAAATTGGTAGCATAAGCAACAGGGCATAACATGCCAAGAAGTTTAATACATTCAGTTTCCCAAGGGGATAATAGTTCATACACTATGGAGCACTGCATCAGTAGGTTCTCCCAACAGCTTTTTATTAAAAAATGGTAGCTTAAGCAACAGGGCATAACATGCCAAGGAGTTTAATACATTCATTTTCTCACACCGCCAAAAGGTCCCAGAAAGCCTCTGTTCCCACAAGCCAATACGGCAAAATCTCAAGGGCTATCAATTGTGCAATGTGTGCAGTTATGCTTTCTGCCCTTGGGTGCGTCACAGGATATAGTCGCTTCTTTTTGAAGGTCTGTGGTATGGACAACTGAACAGAACACTGGGACACCGAAGCGGATGTGGTAGTTGATGATTGAGTTTGGCCAACATCAGGTTTGGAGAAGGAGGCATCAGCACCACATTCTTGCACACCAGTTTGGGAAGCAGGCAGCCCAGGGGAAGTGGCAGAGTTTGGAGTCTGGAACTCAGGCTTTATTCCACTAGCTAACACTGAGAATTTAAAAAAAATCAGTTTCCTCAGGGGGGAATGGTTCAGACACTATGGAGCACTCCATCAGTAGGTACGCCCAACAGTTTTTTTCAAAAAATTGGTAAGATTTGCAACAGGGCATAACATGCCAAGCAGTTTAATACATTCTGTTTCCCCAGGGGATAATGGTTCAGACACCTTGTAGCTAAGCATCACAAGGTACTCCCAAGAGCTCCCAACAGCTTATTTTAAAAAAAAATTGGTAGGATAAGCAACAGGGCATAACATGCCAAGAAGTTTAATACATTCAGTTTCCCCAGGGGATAATGGTTCAGACACTATGGAGCACTGCATCAGTAGATTCTCCCAACAGCTTTTTATTAAAAAATGGTAGCATAAGCAACAGGGCATAACATGCCAAGGACTTTAATACATTCAGTTCTCCTAGGGTGTAGTGGTTCAGACATCATGTAGCTAAGCATCACAAGGTACCCCCAAGAGCTCCCAACAGCTTATTTTAAAAAAAATTGGTAGGATAAGCAACAGGGCATAACATTCCAAGAAGCTTAAAAAATATCTGTTTTTGCAGGGGGCCATGTGTAACACACCGTGGAGCACAGCATCAATAAATAACAAAAATAGAGACTGCCTGACCAATTGTTCTAGACAGTGTAGCCTCGACAGTGCTTGTGCCAGTGCATAAAGTACAAAGGCTTGAAAAATATTGCCCTGGGTGATTGGGCCAAACAATTACATGTCAGTAGCATAACAAGTTACATTAGTCATGCGGTGTCATTAGATGATAGAAGACAAAATAGTCTTGAATGAAAAATAATGGAACTTATTTGAACTTAAGAAATCCAAATTTTGGGGCTACACTTATTATTGGGTCTTGTTAACAGGCAGCCTGAGATACTCTGGGGGAATCCATCTATGGTTCATTTTGATCACGGTCAAACTGTCTGCACTGTCATATATGCGACACGTATGCGACCATCTGTTATTATTGACCCCGCTGAGCTGAAAACACTCTCAGACAACACACTCGCAGCAGGGCAAGCTATCACTTCCAAAGCGTATAACACGAGGTCTGGCCAAGTGTTGAGCTTGGAAACCCAATAGTTAAAGGGAACAGTAGACTCGGAAAGCACGCTGATATGGTCACCCACATAGTCCCTCTCCATCTTACTTAACTGTTCCCTCCTTGTCATCATTCCCCCAACCGGTATCTGATTCGCAGTTGACGGTTTGTGGAAAATAGACTAGTTTTGGCACATTATTCAATCGCCTGTGTTGCTCCTACCATGCGTAGCCTTCTCTTGTAATCCCGTTGCATGAGATCACACGCTATCTCTGACGCCAGCATGATCTGAGGGTAATTGTTTCATCAACTGCTCCACTACAGCCCTCTTGAATGTTTCCGTAGTACAATTTTTATTTGCCTCCACAAGTAGCGAAGCAAATTTGTCTTTGTCGCGTGGGACAAGGAAGGTACATAACCAGTATTTGTTGTCTGCCAAAATGTGGACTAGCCAACAGTCATGAGAAAGGCAGTGTGACATGAACTGTGCCATGTGTCCCAGACTCCGAACTGGAAACCTTTGTGTGTCACTGCTAAGAATGCATTCTGTCTCCCTAAACCTCCTCTCCTCCTCAGTCTGTCTCTCCTCCTCCTGCTCCTCCTCACACCATCCATGCTGGACAGCCCTGAAGCTTGGGTTGTCAATCCCTTGGTTACCAACTTCTAAGCATTCCTGTTCTTCATCATCCTCCTCATCCTCATCCTCATGATGCTTAGCAAAGGTGGCCTGAGCCTGTTAGCCGAGGTTGTGTGGCTTACTAGCAACCATTGTGAAGTCTGGATCCCCAGACAACTCGGGTGCATGAACAATTTGGTCAGTCAGACCATCCAGAGAGCGTTTCAATAAACAAATCAGTGGAATGGTAATGCTGATAACAGCATCCTCACTGCTCACAATGTTGATATAGTAATCAAAATTC
The DNA here is from genome assembly GCF_048569485.1 of Anomaloglossus baeobatrachus. Lineage (NCBI taxonomy): Eukaryota > Metazoa > Chordata > Amphibia > Anura > Aromobatidae > Anomaloglossus > Anomaloglossus baeobatrachus. The sequence continues at coordinate 184,092,181 of NC_134359.1, forward strand.
TCCAAGACCTGACAAATGTCTGCAATCCACACCCACTCAAATAAATAGAGCTGTGGAAATAAAAGCGCAGATAGGGTATTACCCCAATAACATGGGGTGAGGGGGGGGAGTAAAACTCACCAGATGTGGTTGTGCAAGTCACAACTCCTTTATTCGCGTGTAATACTCTGATCCAGGCTGCAACCACCCGATGGCAGATAACAGAGAATAGTGGAGAGGGGTGATATTGCCTTGCCAAAAGATCACTTGCAATGTCAGATTAACGTATCTTTATTATTGGCATACGTCTACGCGTTTCAGGAGCTCTGCTCCCTTCCTCAGGACCGACAAGCATCAAAGAAACATCAAATCTACAATTGTGAAAGCAGACATACATTAAATAGCCACATTGACGTCACAAGGACCATCCCTCTTGGAAAAAAACGAGCGGGAAAACAACAGAGCAATGCAGTAAAATCATGACGTCACGGATACATTTACATTTATAAATAAAGATGTAAAGATATGTACATACAAAGAATCACATGAAATAAATATTAAAATCTGTATAAAAATCTGTATGAAAAATGTGTATTTATTGTGATGTGAGTAAGCGAAAATATATCTAAAAAAATGTGTATTATATATAAGATGGTATGTGTGTGGGGACCAGAACTCACATACATTTATAATTCGTGTAGCACATTAAAGGATTGCAAGGTGGAGGAGATCCAGTGTAGCCACCAAGGTATGTGATCTTTTTTTTTTTTTTCCCCATAAGAAAGAAAACATAACTAAAGAGAACAGCTATGACAAAGGGGGTGAAAAGACCTACAATGGAATGTGAAACTGAGACAGATTTATATGAATTAATCTAACTAGAATGAAGATGGTGAAAAAAAGGTGTGTGTGAAACCGCTACAGATCTTCAACACTGACAGCGATTTACCGGAGTTCAATAGCGCCAAGGATATATATCAGGGACAGGCAGGTTAAAGGAGTTCATAAGCGTGGGAAAAAAGGACAAAGCGCATGCGTGCAACCCGGCAATAGAGATAGTATATGCAGGGCTGTATTTTGCCTTCATGCTGCCCTAGGCACTTTAAGTGGTTACCAGTGGATTCAGCAGCAAAGGGTGATTCATTCCAAAGTATGAACTACTTCAATAATCGCCTGTCATCAAGGGAGAAATTGATTCTACAAACTGTAGGTACTCCTGATACTCAGGATTTTGACTATGACTTGCCTAATATATATTCGGAGGAAGATACTAGTTCTATGAAAAAACTGTTTTTACGTTTGGAAGACCTACTCAAAGAGGAACTACGGTTTGGGCTGGATGCCCGGTTCCTGATGATCTATATAGAAGAAAGACTGTGCCCTAGGGGCCTCAGGATTAAACATGACTCACCGTTTCTGACACATCCAAAAACCCTCCTAATCAAAGACCCAGATCCCGAAATAGCCATAGAAGTTTTGTACATACCAAGTTTCACAAAAGGAACACAGGCTCCTCATTAAGGAGTGATGTTACTAAGGATCCTCCCAATGATACTCCTGCTTTCCAGCCACAGGTGATCTCTCATCCTCCACCCCCATCCGCTGTCATTTTGACAGATGAGCTGTTCTCTGATACTACTGCTCCTACCACTACTTTACAGATGGAGGTAGATCCCAGTGAGATAATCCTTTTATCGCATACCCCCAAAAAAACAACCGTGGATTTCGAGGAAACTAGGAAACAACTAGAAGCACTGAGATCTCAGATCGAGAGAATACGCAAAAATAGGGATTTACAGGCAGCACCTGAGACACAGGGAGCTCTCCCCATTACCAGTGAGACTCCTGATGATGATTTTGTTGACTTATTGGGACTATCTATACATGAGGAATATATTCCCCTACCGGGCTCATCAGAATCTGATGAACCTAACAGCTCCCCACCTCCCTTAATTACCCCTACGGTTCCTTCCAATTTAGGCACTATCACTATTGACAATACCCTGAAAAATAATTTATGCGTTCCTTTTTTACCCCTTGCAAGGAACATCCAGGTCCCTATCACCAATTATCTCACCCCCGGGGGGGGGAAGAAAAAGCGTCCCAGGGGAAACAGAGCTGGGCATAGGCTCAAACAAAAAAGAGAAAAGAAACACCTAGATGATAATGATACTAGGGGCATTTTTAATCTATCAAGCCATACCCTGTCCAAAAATGAGATCAGTGTGTTAAAGAAAGGGCTTTCCTTCTGCCCGGCTAGATCTTCCAATGACTTTGAATTATTTCTTGATTTCCAAAAATTCATTAGGAAATTGACCCTCACCAGGCACTTTCAGATGAACAAATTTATCCCTACCAATGAAAAACAAGGAGAACAAGCAGAGTGTAATGCAGAATAATATTTATTGTACAAAAGGACTGGCACAGAGGAGGATCAGCGGCAAATTCAGAGGCGTGTGTATAACAATTAGTGTATGAAAACATGTAACATACACATGCTGTGTCAAAATAGCAACTGTAAGATGGCGATATAAACCAGGGGTGCTATGAAAAAATCATAATGAGGCAGATATATAAAAACTGCCAATACAGTGAGATGGGCAAAAGTCATAGCATATGCACAAAATAGATGCCCCACACTGAATAAATATCAGACATATCCCGTATACATAGCACAAATGGTAAATTGATTATCAATCACATATATATAACAGTGACATGATAAACAACAGATTGCAGACACACTGACCGCAGGTCAGACATAAAGGGTTAAAGGGCAATGGGCAGCAGTAACCTAGAACATGAAAGGCATACCCATGGTCCACACACAGCCTGTGAGTAGCAGCAGAGAGGTCCCCCTGGAGAAGACCCCGACGCATACGTTTCACGATCCTATGGTATGATCATTTCATCAGGGGGATAACAACGCTGTGAGCAAACCATGCTTTTAAGCATGGCGCCAAACCTCCCTGGCCACTCCCCTATCGACGTCAGCACAGCCGCACCATGGGTATTCCGGGCTCCAGAACCCCCGGCAATCAACGCCCATCACTGCGGTATGCGCATGCGCGGGAATGGGGACGCGTCACCCACACCCAGCGCATGCGCAGGGGCGATTCAAGATGCCGAGGAGACCGGTAAGTTAAGCCCGGAGGTGTAGTTGTCAGACGCCGAGGGGGGAGGGACGAGGGAGGTGGCATGGGACATAAACAAACGCGATCACTCAGACAAGGAAGATGTAAAATGCAGTAGATCTTCAATCTTGAATAAAGTCCCAGTCCGTGATCCCGATCATGTAATAGATGAGTAGATGCCATGCAGGAGAGTTCAGCGTTCCTTAAAAAGTGCCAGGAGAGAATTTTTTACTAAAATTAAAAACAAAATTTATATGAATATTAAAACGAGGCACTTAAAACCAGGGAAACAGGAGGAAGACAGTGACTATCGCAAAAATGGTGCAAAGCTAAGATGTTCATTTAACCCTCTGGGGGACAGTGTTCCCAAAGTGTAAATCCAGCGGGTTTCACGTTGGGCTAAAATTTTCCGTACATTCCCTCCCCTTGCGCCCCCATGAATGACATCAATGCCCCTAACTAGCAGGAATCTTGAATCACAGTCATGGAAGGCACGAAAATGGCGTGGAAGGGTCTTTAAGCTAGAAGTATCGACCACCGTCCGGGCCGCAGCAATGTCCCTCACATGTTCCCTCACACGTTTGCGTAATTATCTGCTGGTAAGACCTACATATATCATGCGGCAACCGCACGTGGCATAATAAATCACATTGCTGGTGCCGCATGATATATAATGCCGGATGTCATAACTACGGTCACCATCAGCAGAGGTGAAGGACGAAGTGCGAAGGACATTGCTGCAGGCCAGACAGTGGCCGCAAGGAAAACAGCCCTTAATGGGACTACCAAGGTCCAGGAAGGTATTGGGCTGGCGTGGAATATAATGACTCCAGACAAGAATGTCACGTAAATTACGTGACCTACGAGGTGTCATAAGGGGGCTATCGGACAATAGATTCCGAAGGGTGGAATCAGACTGGAGAACCCCCCAATGCCTGCTCAAAATAGACCGCATGATATTCCACTCATTATTGTAAGTGGAAATAAACCAAATTGAACCTGAATCAGAGGAGCTGCCAGACTTAGCCGCGCCACCATAAAGCAAGGTAGAGCGAGGGGTATGTTTTGCCCGTAAGTAAGCCCGTTTAATGCTCCTATTACTATAACCCCGCTCTTGAAAACGGATCGTAAGGTCCGCTGCTTGCTCCTCAAACTTGAGGTCAGAGGAGCAAATGCGTTTCATACGCAAAAATTGTCCCGTCGGAATGGCCCGAATAGTAGACTGATCATGGGACGACGTGGCATGCAACAATGAGTTAACCGAAGTTGTTTTGCGGAAGACGTCCGTCTGAATAACCCGATTGTCGTCAATTTCAATGTCAATATCAAGTAAATCCAAACGCCTTGCATCACTCTTATGGGTTAACTTGATATTGAAAAGATTCATGCCTAGTCGGCCCATGAACTCGTCAAGTTGCTCCGCCCTGCCCGCCCACAAAATAAACAAATCATCTATATATCGCAACCAGCACTGCACATGGGCATCGGCCGGCCCGCCCCCGTCACAAAGCAAAACCCTCTCCCAGTACCCCAGGAAGAGGTTTGCGTACGAAGGCGTGCAGGCCGCGCCCATGGCAGTGCCGCGTTGCTGCAAATAATATATGTCTTTAAATAAGAAAAAGTTGTGGGTAAGGACAAAACGGAGCAACTCAAGGATTAAGTCACACATCGGGCCATCCCGACCGGAATCCAACAAAAAATGCTTAGTGGCCTCAAGTCCATCCTCGTGGCGAATGCAGGTGTAGAGGGACTCAACATCTGCAGTAACAAGCAGTGTCCCCTCATCCACAGAGATGCCATCTATCCTCCTGAGAACGTCTGTTGTGTCACGGACATATGAGGGGAGTGTTTCAACCAATGGTTTTAAATAATAGTCAATAAATTGACATATCGGCTCACATAACCCCTCAATGCCGGACACAATAGGACGACCAGGAGGACAAAGGGCATCTTTGTGGATTTTTGGCAGTAGGTAAAAAGTAGATATTTTTGGAAAGCGTACTGTGAGCCCCTCTACAACTTGCTTACTAATGATGCCATCATCACATGCTCTGCCGAGGATAGACTGGAGTTGAGCAGAGAAGGTTTGAGCGGGGTTATAGTGGAGTCGGTGATAGGTAGCCTTATCACGTAGCTGGGGGAGCGCCTCCCTCTCATACATGATGGTAGGCCAGATCACGATGTTTCCCCCCTTGTACGCAGGCTTGATGACGAGGTTGCGCCCACTTCGCAAGATAAGTTTCCACCATGTGCTCTGCCCAGATCGACCAGGTTTTTCCCCCCTTGTCCGTTTGCCCTGCTGTCGAGATATTCACCAAACTTGTCATCAGTGATTTTGAAAAATTGTCCAGGAAACGTCGCTATGACAATCTAACACATCAGGATAGACTGGCGATTGAGTCCCTGGACAAGTTGGACGTCCTATTGTGTCCGGCATTGAGGGGATATGTGAGCCGATATGTCAATTTATTGACTATTATTTAAAACCATTGGTTGAAACACTCCCCTCATATGTCCGTGACACAACAGACGTTCTCAGGAGGATAGATGGCATCTCTGTGGATGAGGGGACACTGCTTGTTACTGCAGATGTTGAGTCCCTCTACACCTGCATTCACCACGAGGATGGACTTGAGGCCACTAAGCATTTTTTGTTGGATTCCGGTCGGGATGGCCCGATGTGTGACTTAATCCTTGAGTTGCTCCGTTTTGTCCTTACCCACAACTTTTTCTTATTTAAAGACATATATTATTTGCAGCAACGCGGCACTGCCATGGGCGCGGCCTGCGCGCCTTCGTACGCAAACCTCTTCCTGGGGTACTGGGAGAGGGGTTTGCTTTGTGACGGGGGCGGGCCGGCCGATGCCCATGTGCAGTGCTGGTTGCGATATATAGATGATTTGTTTATTTTGTGGGCGGGCAGGGCGGAGCAACTTGACGAGTTCATGGGCCGACTAGGCATGAATCTTTTCAATATCAAGTTAACCCATAAGAGTGATGCAAGGCGTTTGGATTTACTTGATATTGACATTGAAATTGATGACAATCGGGTTATCCAGACGGACGTCTTCCGCAAAACAACTTCGGTTAACTCATTGTTGCATGCCACGTCGTCCCATGATCAGTCTACTATTCGGGCCATTCCGACGGGCCAATTTTTGCGTATGAAACGCATTTGCTCCTCTGACCTCAAGTTTGAGGAGCAAGCAGCGGACCTTACGATCCGTTTTCAAGAGCGGGGTTATAGTAATAGGAGCATTAAACGGGCTTACTTACGGGCAAAACATACCCCTCGCTCTACCTTGCTTTATGGTGGCGCGGCTAAGTCTGGCAGCTCCTCTGATTCAGGTTCAATTCGGTTTATTTCCACTTACAATCATGAGTGGAATAGCATGCGGTCTATTTTGAGCAGGCATTGGGGGGTTCTCCAGTCTGATTCCACCCTTCGGAATCTATTGTCCGATAGCCCCCTTATGACACCTCGTAGGTCACGTAATTTACGTGACATTCTTGTCCGGAGTCATTATATTCCACGCCAGCCCAATACCTTCCTGGACCTTGGTAGTCCCATTAAGGGCTGTTTTCCTTGCGGCCACTGTCTAGCCTGCAGCAATGTCCTTCGCACTTCGTCCTTCACCTCTGCTGATGGTGACCGTAGTTATGACATCCGGCATTATATATCATGCGGCACCAGCAACGTGATTTATTATGCCACGTGCGGTTGCCGCATGATATATGTAGGTCTTACCAGCAGAGAATTACGCAAACGTGTGAGGGAACATGTGAGGGACATTGCTGCGGCCCGGACGGTGGTCGATACTTCTAGCTTAAAGACCCTTCCACGCCATTTTCGTGCCTTCCATGACTGTGATTCAAGATCCCTGCTAGTTAGGGGCATTGATGTCATTCATGGGGGCGCAAGGGGAGGGAATGTATGGAAAATTTTAGCCCAACGTGAAACCCGCTGGATTTACACTTTGGGAACACTGTCCCCCAGAGGGTTAAATGAACATCTTAGCTTTGCACCATTTTTGCGATAGTCACTGTCTTCCTCCTGTTTCCCTGGTTTTAAGTGCCTCGTTTTAATATTCATATAAATTTTGTTTTTAATTTTAGTAAAAAATTCTCTCCTGGCACTTTTTAAGGAACGCTGAACTCTCCTGCATGGCATCTACTCATCTATTACATGATCGGGATCACGGACTGGGACTTTATTCAAGATTGAAGATCTACTGCATTTTACATCTTCCTTGTCTGAGTGATCGCGTTTGTTTATGTCCCATGCCACCTCCCTCGTCCCTCCCCCCTCGGCGTCTGACAACTACACCTCCGGGCTTAACTTACCGGTCTCCTCGGCATCTTGAATCGCCCTTGCGCATGCGCTGGGTGTGGGTGACGCGTCCCCATTCCCGCGCATGCGCATACCGCAGTGATGGGCGTTGATTGCCGGGGGTTCTGGAGCCCGGAATACCCATGGTGCGGCTGTGCTGACGTCGATGGGGGAGTAGCCAGGGAGGTTTGGCGCCATGCTTAAAAGCATGGTTTGCTCACAGCGTTGTTATCCCCCTGATGAAATGATCATACCATAGGATCGTGAAACGTATGCGTCGGGGTCTTCTCCAGGGGGACCTCTCTGCTGCTACTCACAGGCTGTGTGTGGACCATGGGTATGCCTTTCATGTTCTAGGTTACTGCTGCCCATTGCCCTTTAACCCTTTATGTCTGACCTGCGGTCAGTGTGTCTGCAATCTGTTGTTTATCATGTCACTGTTATATATATGTGATTGATAATCAATTTACCATTTGTGCTATGTATACGGGATATGTCTGATATTTATTCAGTGTGGGGCATCTATTTTGTGCATATGCTATGACTTTTGCCCATCTCACTGTATTGGCAGTTTTTATATATCTACCTCATTATGATTTTTTCATAGCACCCCTGGTTTATATCGCCATCTTACAGTTGCTATTTTGACACAGCATGTGTATGTTACATGTTTTCATACAAGTAAAATATATCTTTGTACCGTGTTAGCCAGTAGAGATAAAAAAATTGTTTAAAAGAACAGAGAGTCCTCAGTGGTTGATACCTTTTAATGGCTAACTGAAAAGATGGTAATAATTGCAAGCTTTCGAGACTACTCAGGTCTCTTCATCAGGCATGGTATAACACAAAATCTGAAGAGTCACGTATTTATACACAACAGGACTTAGAATAGTGCAGTAAAAAAAAAAAAAAAAAAAAAAAAAAAAAAAAGAACAAGTTATATGAAACAGAACTATCTCTATGGCAGGGGGACAAGCTGTTCTAGCCATAAATACTGCTGCAGTTCAGTGTGAAAGTTTTATTGTCCTTTGATAAGGGTCTGGTCCAGGGCTGTGACACGCTCGGATGGTCAGAGGAGCACATCTTTTAACTGATGTAAAAAGACATGAATCCATGAGACACATTCATTCCTTCTCTGAATGTGTCAAAGGTCATCATAAGTTTGTACTCCCATAGTCTCCTGTCTCTCTGGGACTTGAAGTTTCCTTTCAATACCAGCAATTTCATGTCCATGATGCTGTGGTCTGGGTTACAAAAATGTTTGGCCACAGGTAGATCCATCCTTTTTTCTCTAATTGTGTGGCGGTGAGAATTCATCCTTGTCCTGAGCTGTTGTCCTGTCTCCCCTACATACAGACCCCCAGTTGGACATTTGGTACATATAATTAAGTACACCATATTGGTTGTGGTGCAGCTGAACGTACCTGGGATCTTGTAGTCCTGATGTGATCTGGGAATCTTTATCTTGTCCGTTGTCAATATTAATGGACAGGTCTTGCATTTTTTCTGGTTGCAGGGAAATGTTCCTGTTGGTGTTGGAGAGGACAGGGAGCTTCTGACAATGATGCTTCTTAGATTTGGGGGCTGTCTAAAACACAGAAGTGGGGGGTCTGGAAAAATAGATTTTAACCGGGCATCTTTTTGCAGTAATGGTTGTAGTTTCCGTGCAGCTCCTCTAAACACCTCCAGATGTGGATTGTAGGTGACTACAAGAGGGACCCGGTTGTTCTCTTCTTTGGTTTTATAATGTAGAAGATAGTTTCTTGATATTCTGGTGGCTCTTATAATCTGGTTTTCAATTGTTCTTGGGTGGTAGCCTTGATTCAAAAAGGTTTTTCTGAGGCCCTCAAGGTGATTGTCTCTATCTGTACTGTTGGAACATATCCGATTGTACCTGATAGCCTGGCTGTATACAATAGAGTTTTTTATGTGTTTTGGATGAAAACTGTCCCATTTCAGGTATGTTGGACGGTCAATTGGCTTCTTGTACAGGGATGTCTGTATTTCATTGTTCCGTAGTTTAATGATGGTGTCCAAGAAGTTGATTTCCGTGCAGGAGTAGTTGAGTGTTAGGTTGATGGTGGGATGAAACTGATTAAATTGTTCATGGAAGGTCTTCAGCTGCTCCTCAGACTCTGTCCAGATGATTAAAATATCATCAATGTAACGGTAGTAGGCCAGAGGCCTGATAGGACAAGAGGATAAAAAGTCACTCTCAAGCTTGGCCATGAAAAGATTTGCATATTGTGGTGCCATTTTGCTTCCCATTGCAGTCCCAGTCTCCTGTAGATATATGTCATTGTCAAATTCAAAGTAATTATGGGTGAGGATAAATTTTGTAAGCTTCACCACAGAATTGGCATCAGTTCCTGTATTTTCCAGGAAAATTTTGCAAGCATTTAATCCATCCTGGTGTGGAATATTCGAGTACAAGGATTCCACATCCATGGTGGCAAGGATGGTTCCCTCTGGAAGAGGACCTATTGCTGATAGTTTTTTCAATAGGTCAGTAGTGTCCTGGATGTAGCTGGTTGTATCCCTTACCAAGGGTTTAAGGATAGGATCTGGATGGGTAGAGGGTATCCTTAAACCCTTGGTAAGGGATACAACCAGCTACATCCAGGACACTACTGACCTATTGAAAAAACTATCAGCAATAGGTCCTCTTCCAGAGGGAACCATCCTTGCCACCATGGATGTGGAATCCTTGTACTCGAATATTCCACACCAGGATGGATTAAATGCTTGCAAAATTTTCCTGGAAAATACAGGAACTGATGCCAATTCTGTGGTGAAGCTTACAAAATTTATCCTCACCCATAATTACTTTGAATTTGACAATGACATATATCTACAGGAGACTGGGACTGCAATGGGAAGCAAAATGGCACCACAATATGCAAATCTTTTCATGGCCAAGCTTGAGAGTGACTTTTTATCCTCTTGTCCTATCAGGCCTCTGGCCTACTACCGTTACATTGATGATATTTTAATCATCTGGACAGAGTCTGAGGAGCAGCTGAAGACCTTCCATGAACAATTTAATCAGTTTCATCCCACCATCAACCTAACACTCAACTACTCCTGCACGGAAATCAACTTCTTGGACACCATCATTAAACTACGGAACAATGAAATACAGACATCCCTGTACAAGAAGCCAATTGACCGTCCAACATACCTGAAATGGGACAGTTTTCATCCAAAACACATAAAAAACTCTATTGTATACAGCCAGGCTATCAGGTACAATCGGATATGTTCCAACAGTACAGATAGAGACAATCACCTTGAGGGCCTCAGAAAAACCTTTTTGAATCAAGGCTACCACCCAAGAACAATTGAAAACCAGATTATAAGAGCCACCAGAATATCAAGAAACTATCTTCTACATTATAAAACCAAAGAAGAGAACAACCGGGTCCCTCTTGTAGTCACCTACAATCCACATCTGGAGGTGTTTAGAGGAGCTGCACGGAAACTACAACCATTACTGCAAAAAGATGCCCGGTTAAAATCTATTTTTCCAGACCCCCCACTTCTGTGTTTTAGACAGCCCCCAAATCTAAGAAGCATCATTGTCAGAAGCTCCCTGTCCTCTCCAACACCAACAGGAACATTTCCCTGCAACCAGAAAAAATGCAAGACCTGTCCATTAATATTGACAACGGACAAGATAAAGATTCCCAGATCACATCAGGACTACAAGATCCCAGGTACGTTCAGCTGCACCACAACCAATGTGGTGTACTTAATTATATGTACCAAATGTCCAACTGGGGGTCTGTATGTAGGGGAGACAGGACAACAGCTCAGGACAAGGATGAATTCTCACCGCCACACAATTAGAGAAAAAAGGATGGATCTACCTGTGGCCAAACATTTTTGTAACCCAGACCACAGCATCATGGACATGAAATTGCTGGTATTGAAAGGAAACTTCAAGTCCCAGAGAGACAGGAGACTATGGGAGTACAAACTTATGATGACCTTTGACACATTCAGAGAAGGAATGAATGTGTCTCATGGATTCATGTCTTTTTACATCAGTTAAAAGATGTGCTCCTCTGACCATCCGAGCGTGTCACAGCCCTGGACCAGACCCTTATCAAAGGACAATAAAACTTTCACACTGAACTGCAGCAGTATTTATGGCTAGAACAGCTTGTCCCCCTGCCATAGAGATAGTTCTGTTTCATATAACTTGTTCTTTTTTTTTTTTTTTTTTTTTTTTTTTTTTTTTTTTTACTGCACTATTCTAAGTCCTGTTGTGTATAAATACGTGACTCTTCAGATTTTGTGTTATACCATGCCTGATGAAGAGACCTGAGTAGTCTCGAAAGCTTGCAATTATTACCATCTTTTCAGTTAGCCATTAAAAGGTATCAACCACTGAGGACTCTCTGTTCTTTTAAACAATTTTTTTATGTTTTCATACACTAATTGTTATACACACGCCTCTGAATTTGCCGCTGATCCTCCTCTGTGCCAGTCCTTTTGTACAATAAATATTATTCTGCATTACACTCTGCTTGTTCTCCTTGTTTTTCATGTATTTTGAGTGTGCCATGTAGGAAGGTTTTACCATGCTATCCTTTTCCTACCCTTATATTGCGGTTTTTTGTCTTCTAATTATCCCTACCAATGTGGACGAGAGATCAGATGATGATTTTTTTCATACAGATTTTAAGCTGAAATCTAATTTTTATCCTACACATAGCGCTGGACACCACGTCAAAACCTTTAATGATTTAGTATTAGAGGATTTTAAGACACACCTTACTAATAAAAAGCCACCTAAAAATAAAAACAACATGACTAGGGAAGAGAAAGAGGCCCTCTTATCCCTAAGGAATAATTTTAACTTGATCATCCGCAACGCAGATAAAGGCGGGGGTATTGTCCTACAGGATAGAGACAGCTATATTAATGAAGCCTTGAGAATGCTTTCCAATACTGTACACTATAGAATTGTTGACATCAATGAATACCATAACTCTATTTCAGATTATCACGCATTAATCAAAAAGGCCGTAGATACTGGGATTCTCAATAAAAATGAGTATAAATTCTTGGAGAGAAAAAACCCTAAAATGGCATTCTATTACCATCTTCCTAAGATCCATAAATGTTTATTTAACCCTCCTGGTAGACCCATTATCTCGGGAATAGGGTCCCTGACAGAAAACTTGGCAGCATATATTGATTACACGATGAGGATACATGTGATGAACCTGAAAAGTTACCTTAGGGACTCCCCACACCTTATAGAGATTCTTAAGGGGTTGGCATGGAAAGATTCCTTCCTTTTTATTACTTTGGACATTGCATCGTTGTACACTAATATTTCTCATAAGTTAGGACTAGAATGTTTTAGACAATTTTTGGAGATGGATGAACGTCTACCAGTGACACAGAAGGAATTTATGCTCAATAGTATGTTGTTCATTTTGGAAAATAACTTCTTTACGTTCCAAGACTGTATATACCGGCAATGTTGTGGAGTAGCTATGAGCTCGAAAGCTGCACCTACCTTTGCTAATCTGGTAATGGGCCTCTTTGAATTACAATATATATATTCATCGGAGTTGTTTAAACATGTGGTCATCGACAAAAGGTACATAGATGACCTATTCATTATCTGGGATAATGTTGATAATAATTATTCACTGTTTTTAGAGAGCATTGAAAATAATACCTGGGGCTTAAATTTCTCTCCCACAATAGACCGTACCTCCATTGATTTTCTTGATTTATCTATAACCCATACCAATAATGCTATTCTGACTAAAACTTTCTTTAAAAAGGTGGATAGCAACGGCTATATAGATTTCACCAGTAGTCATCATGAGAAATGGCTAAGAAATATACCTAAGAATCAGTACCAAAGGATTAGGAGAAATTGTACGAAGGATGAGGATTTTAAAGATCAAGCTACCATTTTGAAAGAAAGGTTTCTTGACAAAAAATATCCCTGGGCTATTATTATTAGAGCTTTTCAGGCTAATAAGGATCTGAGACAAATAGATCTTATCAAGAAAGTGGATACCCCTCAAGAAAGAGATATTCGAAATAATGATAAGTTTTTCTCCAATTTTTTCACCACTTTTAGCTGTGATGGCGAACTAATTAGAAAGATTTTAAAAAAACACTGGCCTATACTGCATAATGACCCTTATTTAAAAGAAGTGTTACCCACCCACCCAGGGATCACGTTCCGTAGAGCCTCTAACCTAAGGAACCAACTGGCGCCCAGCAGGCTAAAAAATGAAGGTAGTCCGACTAATAACAATAATACTGCAGGGTCATACAGATGTTACACCAGGAATTGTGCTTGCTGTAAGAACATCCAACATAGTAGGGTTAATTTTGGTTTAATCCCGGGGGATACAGAGTTTATGATAAAAGGACACCTCACCTGTCAGTCTGAATTTGTAATTTATCTGATTGAATGCGACTGTGGAAAACGATATATAGGTAGGACGACACAAGCACTACATAATCGCATGAACTCCCACAGACACAACATCAAAGTGGGTTTCATGCTCCATGGTTTATCACGGCATACCACTTTAGTCCATGGAAAGAAAATTAAACTAAAAGTCACCCCTATTGAGCAGATACCTCCATACGTTCCTGATAGAATAAATGTCCTAAATAAAAAAGAGACTTTTTGGATATACAAACTCAATACCCTTAAACCCCGGGGTCTTAATGAAATTACTGATTTGTTCCATTAAGTAGGATATAGGATGGTTTTTTATATTTTATAATAATTTTTTTATATATATATATATTTTTTTATATATATACATTTTTTATATACATATTTTATACCTTTATAATTCCGCTAGAGGCCCCTCCCCTTTTTTACCTTGATTTTTATAGTTCTGAATTTATCAGTAATTTGTTTATAGATATTTAGAAATTGGCATAATATAGGCTACGGTATGTTTTTATGGAATTTATGTGATCCGATGAGTACATTTTTTGAGTAACATTATATTGATACTCCTTCATGTGCATCGGTTTTATGTGCATCACTTCTATATAACACCCCCTTTTTTTGTTGTTACTGAATAGTTTTTCTGTTCTACCTCAATGCTTTTCTGTTATATTTATAGATCCTCCTTTTTTATATGATAATCCCTAATCTATTTCTATATTCAGTCTGCCCTTCGGTTGGGGTAGCAGGTTTTTCCCATTGCTATATCCAGCGCAACTAGAACACAAACTTGTCCAGGTTCTCGGCTTTCTGCTAAGACGGTGGTTCTAGCTAATCTTTTAATGCCCGATTAGGGTGTCAGGGCGTGTTGTAGGTAACTTTCACCTCCACCTCCTATTTCTTATGTTTCCCATCTATTTATGAGTCATTATATGTTGACACATATACTCAGGGCCGTATTTGCCACTAGGCACCCGTGGTCCCGTGCCTAGGGTGGCACGTTGCGGGGGGCGGCACTTTCTGGCAGCAAAAAAAAAAATAAAAAAAAATATAAATTTTTTTTCTTTTTTTTACATCCCCGCCCCCCGTCCCTCCCTCCGTTACACTCGGCTGTGTTCGGGGAGGGGGTGAGAGGGAGGAGAGGCGCACTTCTGTCTATTTAAATACATGGCGGGCGCCAGGCATAGTGAGCTGATTAACCCCGGAAGTTCCATCGCCTGCACTTCCGAGGTCAGAGGCGCGCGGGCGCGACAATCAGCTGACTGCCCCGTGCTGCAGCGTCCAATGCTGCAGACGACACACGCCGCGGAGGAGGACGCGTCTGCAGCTGGAGCCAGCCAGAAGAGGAGCCAGCCAGAGCAGGGCAGTGGGCACCGGAGCAGGTAAGTCAGAGGCAGAGCCTAGAATGTATGGGCTCCTTACAGGTTAGTTGATGATCGTTGCGATGCCTCTTTTTGTCCACTATAATCATGCAAGGGGAGGCTGGGGGGAGAGAGGCTGAGGCTGGGGGAGGCTGGGAAGAGAGAGAGAGAGGCTGAGGCTGGGAAGAGAAAGAGGCTGAGGCTGGGGGGAGGCTGGGAAGAGAGAGAGAGGCTGAGGCTGGGAAGAGAGAGAGGCTTAGGCTGGGGGGAGGCTGGGAAGAGAGAGAGGCTGAGGCTGGGGGGAGGCTGGGGAGAGAGGCTGAGGCTGGGGGGAGACTGGGGAGAGAGGCTGAGGCTGGGGGGAGGCTGGGGAGAGAGGCTGAGGCTGGGGGAGAGGGAGGCTGGGGGGAAAGACGCTGAGGCTGGGGGGAGAGAGAGGCTGAGGCTGGGGGGAGAGAGGCTGAGGCTGGGGGGGAGGCTGGGGGTAGAGAGAGGCTAAGGCTGGGGGGAGAGAGGCTGAGGCTGGGGGGAGAGAGAGGCTGAAGCTGGGGGGGAGGCTGGGGGGAGAGAGAGGCTGAGAGGAGAGAGGCTGATGCTGGGGGGAGAGGGAGGCTGGGGGGGAGGCTGGGGGGGAGGCTGGGGAGAGAGAGAGGCTGAGGCTGGGGGGGGGAGGCTGGGGAGAGAGAGAGGCTGAGGCTGGGGGGGAGGCTGGAGAGAGAGAGGCTGAGGCTGGGGGGGAGGCTAGGGAGAGAGAGGCTGAGGCTGGGGGGGAGGCTGGGGGGGAGAGAGAGAGGCTGAGAGGCTGAGGCTGGGAGGAGAGAGGCTGATTCTGGGGGAGGCTGATGCTGAGGGAGGCTGATGCTGAGGGAGGCTGATGCTGGGGGAGGCTGATGCTGGGGGAGGCTGGGAGGGTTGGAGGAGGGAAGCTGATGCTGAGGGAGACTTGGAGGAGGGAGGCTGAGGGAGGAGGGAGGCTGATGCTGGGGGAGGCTGGGAGGAGGGAGGCTAATGCTGGGGGAGACTAGGAGGAGGGAGGCTGATGCTGGGGGAGGCTGGGAGGAGGGAGGCTGATGCTGGGGGAGGTTGGGAGGAGGGAGGCTGATGCTGGGGGAGGTTGGGAGGAGGGAGGCTGATGCTGAGGGAGGTTGGGAGGAGGGAGGCTGATGCTGGGGGAGGCTGGGAGGCTGATGCTGGGGGAGGCTGGGAGGCTGATGCTGGGGGAGGCTGGGAGGCTGATGCTGGGGGAGGCTGGGAGGAGGGTGGCTGATTCTGGGGGAGGCTAGGAGGAGGGTAGCTGATGCTGGGGGAGGCTGGGAAGAGGGTAGCTGATGCTGGGGGAGTCTGGGAAGAGGGTGGCTGATGCTGGGGGAGGCTGGGAAGAGGGAGGCTGATGCTGGGGGAGGCTGGGAAGAGGGAGGCTGATGCTGGAGGCTGGGAGGAGGGAGGCTGATACTGGGGGAAGCTGGGAGCAGGGAGGCTGATGCTGGGGGAGGCTGGGAGGAGAGAGGCTGATGCTGGGGGAGGCTGGGAGGGGGAGGAGGGAGGCTGATGCTGGGGGAGGCTGGGAAGAGGGAGGCTGATGCTGGAGGCTGGGAGGAGGGAGGCTGATACTGGGGGAAGCTGGGAGCAGGGAGGCTGATGCTGGGGGAGGCTGGGAGGAGAGAGGCTGATGCTGGAGGAGGCTCATGCTGGGGGAGGCTGGGAGGAGAGAGGCTGATGCTGGAGGAGGCTCATGCTGGGGGAGGATGGGAGGAGAGAGGCTGATGCTGGGGTAAGCTGGGAGCAGGGAGGCTGATGCTGAGGGAGGCTGGGGAGAGAGAGGCTGATGCTGGGGGAGGCTGGGGGGAGAGAGGCTGATGCTGGGGGAGAGGCTGCTGCTGGAGGCGGGGGGAGAGAGGCTGCTGCTGGGGGAATGGAAGAGAGGGGCCAATGCTAGAGACAGAGGACAAGGGTTGAGGGATAGAGCAATGACAATATCGATGGGGGGGAGTGTAAGAACTCAGAATAAGAGGGGGGCAGCATTGGGAGCTCATTATGGAGAAGGGGCAGCATGTGTGGGCTCAGTATGGAGTGGAACAATGTAGGGGAGTCAATATCAAGAGTGGGGTAGTGTGTGTGTGTGTGTGTGTGTGTATTTGTGTCTCAGCATAAGTGCTAGTGTGGTGGTCTTAGTATGATGAGTGGGGCAGCATGGAGATGTCATTATGGAAAAGCGGAAGGCAGCATTAGGAGCTCATGGAGAGGGGCAGCATGCACGGGACACTGTGAGGAGGGGGCAGCATGCATGGGACATTGTGAGGAGGGGGCAGCATGCATGGGACATTGTGAGGAGGGGGCAGCATGCATGGGACACTGTCAGGAGGGGTAACATGCATGGGACACTGTCAGGAGGGGGCAGCATGCATGGGACACTGTGAGGAGGGGGCAGCATGCATGGGACACTGTGAGGAGGGGGCAGCATGCATGGGACATTGTGAGGAGGGGGCAGCATGCATGGGACATTGTGAGGAAGGGGCAGCATGCATGGGACATTGTGAGGAGGGGGCAGCATGCATGGGACATTGTGAGGAGGGGGCAGCATGCATGGGACATTGTGAGGAGGGGGCAGCATGATGTGAGGACAATGTGCAGATCATATTTCATAATTGAGGAAGGTGTGGTGGGTATAATTTATAAGGGAGGGCAGTGTGTAGTATATTAGGGGCAGTGTGACAGTCACAGTATATAAGTGGGGACGGTGTGGTGGGAATATTTTATACTCATGCTATGTTTTGATGTGCCTGTGGTGATCCCCATTGGGGGGGGGGGGGTTAGTGCCCTTCGTTTCTCATTGATACTTTTTCAAGTGTTTTACAAAGTAGATCTGCCTTAAACAGATGTCTTGTGCGAAAACTCAGTTTTACGTTGTCACTAAGGGGCGCGACCACTTAAAGTGCCTAGGGCAGCATGAAGGCAAAATACAGCCCTGCATATACTATCTCTATTGCCGGGTTGCACGCATGCGCTTTGTCCTTTTTTCCCACGCTTATGAACTCCTTTAACCTGCCTGTCCCTGATATATATCCTTGGCGCTATTGAACTCCGGTAAATCGCTGTCAGTGTTGAAGATCTGTAGCGGTTTCACACACACCTTTTTTTCACCATCTTCATTCTTCATTCTAGTTAGATTAATTCATATAAATCTGTCTCAGTTTCACATTCCATTGTAGGTCTTTTCACCCCCTTTTTCATAGCTGTTCTCTTTAGTTATGTTTTCTTTCTTATAGGAAAAAAAAAAAAAGATCACATACCTTGGTGGCTACACTGGATCTCCTCCACCTTGCAATCCTTTAATGTGCTACACGAATTATAAATGTATGTGAGTTCTGGTCCCCACACACATACCATCTTATATATAATACACATTTTTTAGATATATTTTCGCTTACTCACATCACAATAAATACACATTTTTCATACAGATTTTTATACAGATTTTAATATTTATTTCATGTGATTCTTTGTATGTACATATCTTTACATCTTTATTTATAAATGTAAATGTATCCGTGACGTCATGATTTTACTGCATTGCTCTGTTGTTTTCCCGCTCGTTTTTTTCCAAGAGGGATGGTCCTTGTGACGTCAATGTGGCTATTTAATGTATGTCTGCTTTCACAATTGTAGATTTGATGTTTCTTTGATGCTTGTCGGTCCTGAGGAAGGGAGCAGAGCTCCTGAAACGCGTAGACCTATGCCAATAATAAAGATACGTTAATCTGACATTGCAAGTGATCTTTTGGCACGGCATTATCACCCCTCTCCACTATTCTCTGTTATCCATACCCACTCGGCAGTCCTTACGTCTGGCAGCTGCGTCTGACGGGCATGTTCCAGATGGAATTGGGATACTGCCCTCTGCTGCTCATGGATCCTGGCCAACATATGATAGGTTGAATTCCATCTCGTAGGGAGGTCACATATTAGTCTGTGACGAGGCAAGTGTAAGCGCTGCTGCAGCACTGCCAGGCCAGCAAAAGAGGGAGATGACTTGCGGGAATGTGCGCTAATACGTCGTACCTTGGTAAGTAGGTCTGGTATCCCTTGGTATTTCTTCAGAAAGTGCTGAACTATTAAATATACAACATGGGTCATACAATGAACGTGTACAAGTTTTCCAAGCTTTAAAGCCGCCACCAGATTACGACCATTATCGCACACTACTATCCCTGGATGGAGATCCAAAAGCTCAAGCCACTCATCTGTCTGCTCAATTATTGCTTTCAAAAGCTCAGGTGCCGTGTGAGATTTGTCACCGCTACAGATGAGCTTCAGTAGAGCGTGTTGACGCTTAGCCGAGGCAGTGCTGCAGAGATCCCAGCCGGGGAAGGATGTCGACGGTTGGACACCGGCGGATGTTGAGGAGGAGGAGGGAGCCTGCACAGGAGCCAGATGAAGAGTAGGAGGAGGAGGGAGATGTTATTGTGTAGGAGGCTACTGAAACTGTGATTGAAGTGGGCCCCGCTATTCTGGGTGTGGGAATTATATGGGATGAAGCCGGCTCAGACTCTGTACCAGCCGCCACCAGGTTCACCCAGTGTGCCGTCAGTGAGATGTAGCGTCCCTGTCCACTTCTGCTTGTCCACGTGTCTGTGGTTAAGTGGACCTTCCCTGTTATGGCGTTCGTGAGAGCCCGTTTGATGTTTACAGACACGTGATTGTGGAGCGTGGGGACGGCACACAAGAAAAATAGTGGCGGCTAGGCACAGAGTACCGATGTTCTAACCGCCAAAAGGTCGCAGAAAGCTTCTGTTCCCACAAGCCGATACAGCAACATCTCAAGTGCTATCAATCGTGCAATGTATGCAGTTATGATTTCTGCCGTTGGGTGCGTAACGGGGTATTTTCGCTTCTTTTCAAAGGTTTGTGGTAAGGACAACTGAACGGAACGCTGGGACACCGAAGCTGATGTCATTCATGATTGAGTTTGGCCAACATCAGGTTGGGAGAAGGATGCATCAGCGCCACCTTCTTGCACACCACTTTGGGAAGCAGGCAGCCCAGGGGAAGTGGCAGAGCTTTGAGTCTGGAAATCGTGGTTTTCACCTAGAGCTGTCAACCATCTAGTGGTGTGCTTGGCTATCATATGGTTTCTCATGCTGGAGGTGCCCAAGCTGGAAGTATTTTGCCTTTTTTAAGCTTGGTCTAACAGATTTGACAAATGGCAACCGTTTGGTCCGAAGGACTCTTGGAAAAAAACTCCCACACAATCGCACTACGGAGCCTTGGACTCTGACATAGCTGAGGTGGTTCACGGACCCTTGGACTATGAGATGGCTGAGGTGGTGCACTGCTCCTTGGACTCTGAGATGGCACAGGTGGTGCATGGACCCTTGGACTCTGAGATGCCACAGGTGGTGGTGGCATGTGCACAGTTGATTGACTTCTGGCAGTGGTCGAAACCCTATGTCTTACAGCCTTATTGCGGACTATGGGCACATGCTCCTCTGCACTGCTGCTCTTGCAATCCATGCCACCCGTCCATGTTGGATCAGTCACATCATCATCGGCCATGTTACATAGTTACATAGTTACTTAGGTTGAAAAAAGACCTAGGTCCATCTAGTTCAACCTTCCTCCACCAGTTCTACATTTAGTCACTAAGTCATTTATAACCAACAATGTTTTGTGTACTGAGGAAATCATCCAGCCCTTTTTTAGACATGTCATCTTCAAATTCCTGAAAGTCAATATCTTGGGGAATGGAGGTTTCAGAATGACCTGAGGGCAACTGTGTCTCATCATCCTCCAACACTTCCACCTGATTGCCCAGCATGTCACGGCCAACAACATGGCTTTCTTCTGGCCTTGGGTGCTCAAAGATCTGTGCATCACTGCACACCACGGCCTGACCTGCGTTGGTGGTGTTGCACGGTGAGAGGCAAGAAAATTGGGATAGGAAGGCAGAGGTAGATAAAGCAGGAACCCTTTTCTTTGGCTTGATCACACTGCTTGGGGCGACCACCACTATCACTACCACCTCGTCCACGGCCCTTACTCCCTCTTTTTCCCATTATTTTGGTTTGATTATTCAAGGTGAATACTGTAACAAGACCTTTTCTACAGGCAGTGGAACAATACTTATGCCGGGTTTTTAAACTTGCGTTAATAGTTTCTCATGATAGCTGTGTCTGTAAGTCTAAAAACCAAAAGGCACCTTTATGGGACAAACTGCCACTTGGAGGAGTCGACAAAGCTGTTGTGAATGTCTTTCAGCCCCAAAAGAAAACAGGGTTTGACAGCACTTTTATTTTAGTATTGGTTTTTGGCACTCAGACTGTGTTTTAGTAAGAGCAATCCACTATGTAGGTGCTGTAAGATATGAAGCCCCCAAAATATGTTAGCTTGTTGCTTGGAAGGTACTGGCCTTGAGGCACAATTACTGACCCTGACAATAAGTATTAATAAAAATTGGGTAGCAGTAAAGGGCACTTTACACGCTGCGATATCGCTATCGATAATGCTAGAGAGCGTACCCGCCCCCGTCGGTTGTGCGTCACAGGCATATCGCTGCCCGTGGCGCACAACATCGCTTACACCCGTCACACGGACTTACCTTCCCTGTGACGTTGCTGTGGCCGTCGAACCGCCTCCTTTCTAAGAGGGCAGTTCGTGCGACGTCACAGCGACGTCACACGGCAGCCGTGCAATAGTAGTGGAGGGGCGGAGATGAGCGGGCGGAATATCCCGCCCACCTCCTTCCTTCCTCATTGCCGGTGGACACAGGTAAGGAGATGTTCGTCATTCCTGCGGTGTCACACATAGCGATGTGTGATGCTGCAGGAACGACAAACAACCAGCGGCATGCACCACCAACGATAATATGAAAAGGAGCGACGTGAAAACGATCAATGATTTTTTAGGTTTTTGCTATCGTTGATCGTCGCTTCTAGGTGTCACACTCTGCGATATCACTAACGACACCGGATATGCGTCACTAACGACGTGACCCCGACAATATGTCGTTAGCGATGTTGCAGCGTGTAAAGTGCCCATTAGACTGTGTGTCAGTTGCAGCAAGCCACTATGTAGGTGCTGTAAGATGTGAAGCCCCCAAAACTATACAAGGTTGTTGCTAGGAAGGCACTGGCCTTGAGGCACAATTACTGACCCTGACAACAAGTATTATTAAAAATTGGGTAACACTATAGGGTGCTTTACACAATGCAACATCGCTAGCGATCTTTTTAGCGATGTAACACGCCAGATTGCACATACGATTGCCGAGATTGCACATGTGACCGGCGAAAAAAAAAAAAAAAAAAAAAAAAATTACCTATGTGCGATCTTGGCAAATCTTATCTGCGATCTGGTGTGTCACATCGCTAACTAGATCTCTAGCGATGTCGCAGCGTGTAAAGGACCTTTTAGACTGTGTGTTAGTTGCAGCAAGCCACTATGTAGGTGTTGTAAGATATGAAGCCCCCCAAACTATACAAGGTTGTTGCTAGGAAGGTACTGGGCTTGAGGCACAATTACTGACCCTGACAACAAGTATTAATAAAAATTGGGTAACACTGAGACTGTGTGTTAGTTGCAGAAAGCCACTATGTAGGTGCTGTAAGATATGAAGCCCCCCAAAATATGCTAGGTTGCTTGTAGGAAGGTACTGGCCTTGAGGCAGAAGTTGTGCCCCTGACACAAAGTAGTAATAAAAATTGGGTAACAGTGAGACTGTGTGTTAGTTGCAGTAAGCCACTATGTAGGTGCTGTAAGATATGAAGCCCCCAAAAATATGCTAGGTGGCTGGTAGGAAGGAACTGGCCTTGAAGCAGAAGTTGTGCCCCTGACACCAAGTATTAAGAAAAATTGGCTGACACTGAGACGGTGTGTTAGTTGCAGAAATCCACTATGTAGGTGCTGTAAGATATGAAGCCCCCCAAAATATGCTAAGTGGCTGGTAGGAAGGTACTGGCCTTGAGGCACAATTACTGACCCTGACAACAAGCATTAATAAAAATTGGGTAATACTGAGACTGTGTGTTAGTGCCAGAAAGCCACTATGTAGGTGCTGTAAGATATGAAGTGTGGCGCCCTGGACAAGCCAGGGGCCACAGGTAATTACACCACCACACCCTACACCCCGGTTAGGCACATCAAATCCAGAACACAAAACCCTTGTTGCCTTCCTTCAGGGGCTGATGTCCACACCAGGGGGTGGAGCCAGGTGGTTGGTCGCCACCCACCAAGGAGTTCACAGTCCTGGAGGAGGGAACAACAGTCAGATAGAGTTTGGAGGAGCAAGTGTGAGGAGCAAAGTGGTAGTTGAGCGATCTGAAGTTAGTCCGGGTGTGTGGCCCGGACGGAGCAGCAAGGTTGGCAGACGGTGGTGACCGTCTGCAGGAGTGGCTGATCGGAGTTTACCGTAAGGACCGTGGACGGGCGGTGGCCCGGCGGTACCGGACCGGTACACAAGGAGAAGCCAGCACCATTGGCAGGAGCTTTTCGGACCCCGGCAAGGCTAGGAGTCGCCGTGAATTTGCCGAATCCGTTAGTGAAGGGGACCTCCTGGGTTTCCAAACAGTCAAGTCCCGACAGAAGGCAACAGTCCAACCCAGTGAGAGAGACACCATCCACCGCCAAGGCAACCGTTTCTCAGGGCCAGCGCCTGCGGGCAAAAGGGGCTCCTCCGGCCCATATCCAAGCCGGGGAGCGGGCTACCGGTGGGAACCCATTGGAACCGTTTACCGTACTTAGGTGCAGGGAAAGGCAGTCACCGTCAACCTGCCGGGGAAAAGCAACAGCAGCCGTCCGTGGGACCCGTCTTTCCAGCCGTGTGTTTTACCAAGAACTGTGTCATCGTCTCAGGCGGAGTGAGTACCACCGTGCCGTGTGGCACAGCGCTGCCCCCGCGACCCTGCACCTCACTAGGCCCCGCAACCCGCCATCTATCATCCATCCCTACCCCGTCACCGGGCCCCGGGACAACAAAACCCCCCTACCCACGGAGGGGAGAACTAACAACTCAGCTGCTCCCTGTCACCACTCCCGGATCCCCGTCCAGAGCAGCGGTGGTGTCACCAAAATCACCACAACTGTGGGTGGCGTCACGGACAATATCCAAATCCCCACAATCAAACCCCCCTTTCACTCACGGGCGAGGAATGCCACTCGAGTCCCCGGGATCCGGCCCACCGCTCGAGCCACCACCGAGCCGCAACAGCAGTAGCCGTGCCGGACCCGAGCAGTGGGAGAGCGCAGCGTCACCTCCTCCGCCCGCGACAACTTGGCGTCACGAACAGGATCTTACCGCTCTGCCGTCTGGTAAAGGTGCGCCTTGTTACCGCCGGAGGTGTCCGGCCGAAAAATTTCAGAAGCCGCCATCTTTGGCGTGAAAAGTTCCCGCTCGAGCGTCTCCTCGAGTAGTGGAGGCGCGAAGGCCAAAACCCCGCCCCTGTAGAGGAGGAGCCGGAAAGAGGCTAAGGGGGACGAAATGGCGGCTGGCCGCATGTGAGCGCGGCTATAAAAGCGGGGACGCCAAGACCCTGCGGCCATCTTGTTCCTGGGAGAGGCCGCCAGCAAGATGTATATGCCGTCCCGTAGCACCGTAGCCCCCGTGCCTGGAACCGCGGCGTGGGTGGAGATCCGGACCGCGCAGCTCCACCAGAGGCTGCAGGTTAAGATGCAGCTCCTCCTAGAGGAGTGGGAGACCGACATGACGGAGGTCATAGCGACCGTGCGGAGACGCGAGGAGGAAGTAGCAGAAGGGAGGGTGAGTGACCCACGCCCCGGTACCCCAAAAGTGTCGGTCATCGCGGCTGCGGGACCCTGTCTGAACCCGCTCACCCTGCTGCCTCCCTCGCTACCCATCTCGGCTGCCGTGATCCCGTCACTAGGCCCGCTACCACCGCAATCTTTAGCGATACCCAGCATGTCCGCCCAGGCGGACCAACCTGTAGCCGGAGCCCGTAGCCGACCGGAGGTGCTACCTTGGAAAGCCCCGAAGCCCGAACCGGAGGCATTCCCCGAGAGATTCCCCGAGCCGGAGCCGACAGCCCACTCCGTGCCGAAGGCCCAGCGCAAGAAAGCCCCTGTGCCCATCCCCCACACCTCGGCTGAGGTTGCGCCGGGTTGCCGCTGCAAGGCGGCGCCCAAGGCCAAGTCACCGCGGGACCTTCCGCCCAGATCACCAGCAGTGGGCAGTGTTCAACAGGTCTCGCGGGGCCCGACCCGTGCGCCGGAGCTCGCAGCAGCACCATATTGGGACAGGGAGTCTACACCGTTGGGCTCGGAGATCGCGGAGAGGGAGAAGAAGAAGGCGGAGCTGGTGGCCCGTACAATCAGGGAGAAGGAGAACCTGAGGCAGGCGACCTTCCGAGTCCGGGGCCCCCTGTATGAAGGGCAGGTGAGGCGATTTGATGTCCGCCGGGGCTTTGGTTTCATATACGAACCGGGTCTGGAGGCTGAAGTGTTCATAGCCCGACGGGATGTGAATGCCCACCTCCCAGAGGAGCACCCAGGCCGCAACCTGATGCCAGGGGACCTGGTGCAATACACCCGGCACTGTGGGGAGAGCGGGTGGTTTGCGCTGGATGCGAAGCTGAGGGGCAGCCAGGAGGCCCGTGTGAGCACTGCACCCCCTCCCTCAGGTGATGCCGAGGACTCCGAGTGATGGCAGCGGAGCACTGTTGTCACCGTCCCCGTTGGGACCACAACCTTGTGTGTTAAAAGTTTGAGAAGTTTTGAATGATAAGTGCACTTGTATGTGTATATAGTGGGGCAACTAAATGTCTGCACAAGACATTTCGTCTGCACCAATACAAGTATGCACCATATAAGTATGATGCATTGAATTAGGCCAGAATTGGGCCGGAAGTGACCGGAAGGTAACAGCATACATAGTCACTGTAAACAATGTTTGTGTTTCTAGTCACTCTCACCCCTATAATACTTCACTTTTTACTGCTCCCTCTGATCCCTAAAGCCAGTAATGAGCTAGTCATCTCTCCCTCCATCCTCCCCACCCATCTTACCTTCCCCTCAGACATTTTCCTCCACATTTCACCCAGTGTCTCCAGACACACACGTCCATCCCATGGCCTCTCCTGCTCCCACTTACTAACACTCTCACTGCTTCTCCTCAGTGCTGGGGATATTGCTTCAAATCCAGGTCCTCCTCACCACATCCCTATTGTCACTTCAAACCCTCTTCAACAACCTAACACAAATTTCCGCAACCTCGCAAACCTCATACCCATTCACCCAGCCCCCGCTCCCCCAGTCCCACTAACAGGAGCTCTATGGAACGCTCGCTCTGTCTGCAACAAACTATCCTACATTCATGATCTGTTCATCACTAATAAACTCTCCTTCCTCGCCATCACAGAAACCTGGCTCACCCCCTCTGACACAGCCTCTCCTGCTGCACTTTCTTATGGCGGTCTCCAACTCTCTCACACCCCCCGCCCCAGTAACAAGCATGGTGGAGGAGTTGGTTTGCTCCTGTCCGACCAATGCTCCTTTACCCCAATTCCACTACCACCCTCTGTCACGCTCCCCTCTTTTGAGGTGCACTCCGTACGCATCTACGCCCCCTCCAACCTTCAGCTGGCTGTCATTTACCGCCCTCCAGGGCCAGCCACTGCCTTTTTTGACCATTTCACCACCTGGCTACTACATTTCCTTTCCACCGACATCCCCACCATCATCATGGGTGATTTCAATATCCCCATTGACACTTCCCACTCATCTGTCTCCAAACTTCTAACACTCGCTTCCTCCTTCGGCCTCACCCAATGGTCTTCTGCAGCTACTCACAAAGATGGCCACACGCTGGACCTCATCTTCACTCGCCTCTGTTCCCTATCTAACCTCTCTAACTCGCCTCTCCCCCTGTCTGACCACAACCTACTCACATTCTCTTCCCTCTCTTCTCCAAGTATGCAACCCCCCCTCCACAAATTTTCACACCCTCGCAGAAATATCAAACACATTGATTTACACGCCCTTTCTCAGTCCCTTCTCCCCCTCACAGACATTGCATTTCTACATGATGCAGATGCCGCTGCAACTTTATACAACACTACAATCTCTGCAGCTCTCGAATCAGCTGCCCCCCTCACACACACCAAAACCCGCACAATCAACAGGCAACCCTGGCACACAAGGCAGACTAAAGAACTTAGACGGGCTTCCAGAATTGCTGAGCGCAGATGGAAGAGGTCTCATTCCACTGAGCACTTCATTGCATATAAAGAGTCCCTCACCACTTTCAAGTCCACACTCACTGCTGCAAAACAAACCTACTTCTCATCCCTCATATCTTCTTTCTCTTACAACCCTAAACAGCTATTCAACACTTTCAATTCTCTCCTTCGTCCTCCGGCACCACCTCCCTCTCCTCTCATCTCAGCTGAAGACTTTGCCTCTTTCTTCAAGCGGAAGATTGACAACATCAGAGCAAGCTTTGGCCCACAATCACCACAGCCCCTCATCATAGCTACTCAGCCATCTTCCTCCAAATCCAGCTTCTCCACCATGACAGAAAACAATCTCTCCACTCTACTCTCAAGATCACATCTAACCACCTGTGCACTGGACCCGCTCCCATCGCACCTCATCCCCAACATCACCGCAGTCCTCATCCCAGCCCTAACCCATCTCTTCAACCTATCACTAGCAAGTGGTGTAGTCCCTTCATGCTTTAAACATGCCTCTATTACACCCATCCTCAAAAAGCCCTCCCTTGACCCATCCTCTGTGTCAAACTATCGCCCCATATCCCTTCTCCCCTACGCCTCAAAACTACTGGAACAGCATGTCCATCTTGAATTGTCCTCATACCTCTCCTCCTGCTCCCTCTTTGACCGGCTTCAATCTGGCTTCCGACCACATCATTCTACCGAAACTGCCCTAACCAAAGTCACCAATGATCTACTAACCGCCAAAGCCAAGCGACACTACTCTGTCCTCCTCCTCCTGGACCTGTCCTCTGCCTTCGACACAGTAGACCATTCCCTCCTACTACAGATTCTCTCATCTCTGGGCATCACAGACTTGGCCCTATCCTGGATCTCCTCATACCTAACCGACCGAACTTTCAGCGTCTCCCATTCTCACACCACTTCCTCATCTCGCCCCCTATCTGTCGGTGTCCCCCAAGGCTCAGTTCTTGGACCCCTGCTGTTCTCCATCTATACCTTCGGCTTGGGACAGCTCATAGAGTCCCACGGCTTCCAGTATCATCTCTATGCCGATGACACACAGATCTACCTCTCTGGACCTGACATTACCTCCCTACTAACCAAAATTCCACAATGTCTGTCTGCTATTTCATCCTTCTTCTCGGCGCGATTCCTAAAACTTAACATGGACAAAACAGAGTTTATTGTCTTTCCTCCTCCTCACTCATCTCCTCCAACAAGCCTTTCCATCACACTTGATGGTTGCTCACTCTCCCCAGTCTCACAAGCTCGTTGCCTTGGAGTGACCCTCGACTCTGCTCTATCCTTCAAGCCACACATCCAAGCCCTCTTCACCTCATGCCGATTACAACTCAAAAATATCTCCCGGATCCGTGCTTTTCTTAACCAAGAATCTGCAAAAACATTAGTGCATGCCCTCATCATCTCCCGCCTCGACTACTGCAACCTCCT
Organism: Anomaloglossus baeobatrachus; assembly: GCF_048569485.1. NCBI lineage: Eukaryota > Metazoa > Chordata > Amphibia > Anura > Aromobatidae > Anomaloglossus > Anomaloglossus baeobatrachus. The sequence continues at coordinate 184,121,064 of NC_134359.1, forward strand.
GCTCTCTGGCCTCCCTTCCAACACTCTTGCACCCCTCCAATCTATCCTAAACTCTGCAGCCCGCTTAATCCACCTCTCCCCTCGCTACTCCCCAGCCTCGCCACTCTGCCAATCCCTTCACTGGCTTCCCATCGCCCAACGACTCCAGTTCAAAACATTAACCATGACATACAAAGCCATGCACAACCTGTCTCCTCCCTACATCTGTGACCTAGTCTCCCGGTACCTACCTGCACGCAACCTTAGATCCTCACAAGATCTCCTTCTCTGCTCCTCTCTTATCTCCTCTTCCCACAATCGTGTACAAGATTTCTCCCGTGCATCCCCCATACTCTGGAACGCTCTACCTCAGCACATCAGACTCTCCACGACCGTGGAAAGCTTCAAGAGGAACCTCAAGACCCACCTCTTCCAACAAGCCTACAACCTACAATAGCCTTCAGCCCAGTAGACCACTGCGCAACCAGCTCTGTCCTTACCTATTGTACCAACACCCATTCCCTGTAGACTGTGAGCCCTCGCGGGCAGGGTCCTCTCTCCTCCTATACCAGTCTGTCTTGTACTGTTAATGATTGTTGTACGTATACCCTCTTTCACTTGTAAAGCGCCATGGAATAAATGGCGCTATAATAATAAATAATAATAATAATAATAATATACCGAAAATTCATCTGATTGTCAACTGCTGATTGGAACCGGTCGTTGCCGGCAACTGGTCCCCGTTGGGACCCCCTTCACCCCTTTACATAAGGAACTACTTATGAACATGCCTGAGAACTTGCAAGGCAACCACAAACTTGTGGCCTGTAAATAATTATTTTGTTACAGCTCCCACCGTTGCCGCCTCCGGAGAGGCAGATTGGAGGAAGGGCCCGCAGTGGAGCAGGCTCAGGCCCAGCCACCACCGGAACTGGTGGCGATCCTCTGGAGGGGAAGGACAGATCCCGCTCGGGTAACTTGGTGCAGGACTGGGGTCAAGGGGTGCTGCCTGTTTGCTTAGGGGCAACATCAGGGCCAGGTTGCTTGGGTGGGAGAGAGCGGAAGCCGTAACCGTTTACCGTTTGCAACGTTTAAGTAAGAGTACCTCCCGATGTGGGAAGATGTTATTTTAATTGTATTGTCTGTTACCGTTATTTATATCTTTTTCAGTTGGTGAAAATAAAACCGGTGATGGACGGGCAGCCCGCGGACGGTCTGCATTTTGCTAAGGGGGAATGTGGCGCCCTGGACAAGCCAGGGGCCACAGGTAATTACAACACCACACCCTACACCCCGGTTAGGCACATCAAAGCCAGAACACAAAACCCTTGTTGCCTTCCTTCAGGGGCTGATGTCCACACCAGGGGGTGGAGCCAGGCGGTTGGTCTCCACCCACCAAGGAGTTCACAGTCCTGGAGGAGGGAACAACAGTCAGATAGAGTTTGGAGGAGCAAGTGTGAGGAGCAAAGTGGTAGTTGAGCGATCTGAAGTTAGTCCGGGTGTGTGGCCCGGACGGAGCAGCAAGGTTGGCAGACGGTGGTGACCGTCTGCAGGAGTGGCTGATCAGAGTTTACCGTAAGGACCGTGGACGGGCGCTGCCCCCGCGACCCTGCACCTCACTAGACCCCGCAATAAGCCATCCATCATCTATCCCTACCCCATCACCGGGCCCCGGGACAACAAACCCCCCTACCCACGGAGGGGAGAACTAACAACTCAGCTGCTCCCTGTCACCGCTTCCGGGATCCCCGTCCAGAGCAGCGGTGGTGTCACCAAAATCACCACAACCGTGGGTGGCGTCACGGACAATATCCAAAACCCCACAATCAAACCCCCCTTTCACTCACAGGCGAGGAACGCCGCTCGAGTCCCCGGGATCCGGCCCACCGCTCGAGCCACCACCGAGCCGCAGCAGCAGTAGCCGTGCCGGACCCGAGTAGTGGGAGAGCGCAGCGTCACCTCCTCCGCCCGCGACATGAAGCCCCCCAAAATATGCTAGATTGTTGCTAGGAAGGTACTGGCCTTGAGGCACAATTACTGACCCTGACAACAAGTATTAGTAAAAATTGGGTAACACTGAGACTGTGTGTTAGTTGCAGAAAGCCACTATGTAGGTGCTGTAAGATATGAAGCCCCCCAAAATATGCTAGGTGGCTGGTAAGAAGGTACAGGACTTGAGGCACAATTACTGACCCTGACACCAAGTATTAATAACAATTAGGTAACACTCAGACTGTGAATTGAGATGGTGGCTGACAGGCACTACACTACACCTGAAACCCTTGTTTTTACAATTTTTGGACCTTTTTTTGCAAGTTGTAATAGCTATTGTTAGTATAACAAACACAAGGGATGTAGCAGTGCTGAGATTGTTGATTATTAGTAGCAGATGTCAGGACAGCTTTAAATCTCTCCCTGCCTGTGAGTAAGCTGTTCCTAGCTGTTCCTATATCACACACTGCAGGAACAGACCGTATGCAGTGCTAAGAAGAGGATTTTTTTGCAGCAGCAGTTCTATGCTTTACACAGCTGCTAGCACAGTGGACACTGTCTTCAGCCCTTATAAGGACTATTTTGGATTCTGCAGCAGCAACAATATCTCATAGAACAAACTGCACTGTCCCTATACCTTGTTCAATGATTTACATAGCAGCTAGCACACAGTGGACACTGTCTTCAGCCTTTATAAGGACTATTTTGGATTCCGCAGCAGGAACACTATCTCATAGAACGAACTGCACTGCCCCTATACCTGTTTCTATGATTTACACAGTCTCTAACAGCTAAGGCTAAATAGCTTCAGCCCTTAGAAGGACTAGTATTAGTTGGCTGGAAAAACGTTGTACCGCACACAGTACAGTCTCACTACACTGGCAGCTCAGGAATGAATGCGTGCACACAAAATGGCGGCTGCCTTATATAGCTCCTATGATGCTGTGCGGCCAAGCCAATGACAGTAAAACCACAACAAAGATGGCTGCAGCGTTACTGTGAGGGCAAGCAACGTCAGATGTGTTCATTGGTTGGAAAATGGCACCAGGAAGCACAGAGACGAAAATGAAATTACCGGAGCAAATACCATATTAGCCGTCGGATAGCGAATCCCTCAAATACCCCATTATCCGTCGAATACCGAATAGTGGCGAATACATTTGCTCTTCCCTAATCACAACCAATCTATCTATCAGTGGGCAAAAAAGTAATAAATGAAGTTCTGAAAAACCACCCTAGCATCAATGAACCTGATTGGTATTACCAAATATTCAAAGTGACCCTTGGATGTATTGAAAGCAGTTTTTCACTCATAATCTAGCTAAATATGTATAAGGTTATCTGCCCCCCTTAACCCCTTCACGACCATGGACGGATCTTTCCGTCATGGTGCCCTGGGCCTTAACAACCAAGGACGGATCTTTCCGTCATGGCGTAATCGCGGCACCGGAGCCTCCGGTGACTGCGAAAAGTTAGCATAAACCGCAGATTCGGGGAGGAGGGGACCTTTACCTGACCTCAGGAAAGGTGGTGCCTCCTCCCCGGACCTACGGAGGCTGTGATTGGCTGACGAACGCCGCTCAACCAATCACAGCCACTGTAATGTTCCAGCCATTTAAAATGACTGAAACATTGAAATCCAGCCCTGACCAGTGCAGCTGTAGCACTGGCCATTGGCTGGAGCTGGGTGACCTCACTGGATCACCCTCCCCCAGTTCCAGCAGCTCTGATTGGAGAGATCGGCCTTGTGACCGATCTCTCCAATCACCATGGACCTGTTGCCGGTGACCGCCCCCGTCACCGTCACTTGTCGTCCCTGCAGCACGCCAGCACAGTGAGTGTATACAGTGCAATGGCAGGGCGACAAGCTCCGGTCCCATGCTCTTATGTGACCGGAGCATGGGACCCGGAAGTTGCCGCGCTGCCATTGCACTGTATGAAACTGGCGAGAAGCCTCCCGATCCACCGCTGCCCTCCGCGATCTGCCACCTGTCTCCCCGATCTGCTGCCCGCACCCCCACCCCTCGTATCTGCTGCCCGCACCCTCACCCCCACACCTCCCAATCCGCCGCCGCTGCCCTCCGCGATCTGCCACATGTCTCCCCGATCTGCTGCCCGCACCCCCACCCCTCGTGATCTGCTGCCCGCACCCCCACACCTCCCGATCCGCCGCTGCCCTCCGCGATCTGCCACCTGTCTCCCAGATTTGCTGCCCGCACCCCCACCCCTCGTGATCTGCTGCCCGCACCCCCACCCTCACACCTCCTGATCTGCCGCTACCCTCCACGATCTGCCACCTGTCTCCCTGATCTGCTGCCCGCACCCTCACCCCTCGTGATCTGCTGCCCGCACCCCCACCCCTCCCGATCCACCACTGCCCTCCTCTGTCTGCCACAGTGTCACCGCTCTCCCCGATCTGCTGCCCGGCCCCTCCCCCTCGTGATCGGCTGCCCGCCCCCTCTCCTGCGTTATGTGCTGCGCACCCCCTCTCCTCCTTTATGTGCTGCGCGCCCCCTCTCCTCCGTTATGGGCTGTGCGCCCCCTCTCCTCCGTTATGCGCTGCATGCCCCCTCTCCTCCGTTATGCACTGCGCGCCCCCTCTCCTCCGTTATGCGCTGGCCGCTGCGCCCCCTCGTGATCGGCTGGCGCCCCCTCCCCTCCGTGATGTGTACTCCCTCCCCTGTCACCCCCGTGATGTGTGCTCCCTTACCTGTCACCCCCGTGATCTGTGCTCCCTCCCCTGTTACCCCCGTGATCTGTGCTCCCTCACCTGTCACCCCCGTGATCTGCTGTCCGCTCTCCCGCCACCTCTCACCCCCGTGATCTGTGCTCCCTCACCTCTCCCCCCTGTGATCTATGCTCCCTCACCTCTCACCCCCATGATCTGTGCTCTGCTCACCTGTCTCCCCCGTGATCTGCGCTGTGCTCCCTCTCCCACCTCTCACCCTCACCGATCTGCTGCCTCCTTCATCTCCTGTGATCCTGCTGCCTAGATCCATCCTGTAAGGTAACTATCCCCAATCTCACCTCCCACTCTCCATCCCCCCATCCCCCCTTCACCCCATCCTCTGCCGCTCCTGCATCCACTGCGCCCTCTCCCATCCGCCCCCACCCTATCACAGCCACCTCCACCCTATCCCAGCTGCCTCCGTCTCACAATCACAGATGCTCCCTTTATATGCCGCTGCCCCCCCCCATCTGCCGCCCCCCATCTGCCGCTGTTCTGATCCATCCTGTAAGTATTGTTCGTGGCTCTTTTCTAACTATCTCCAATCGCATCTCCCACTCCCTCTCCCCCACCTCCTCCCCCACCTGCTTGCCGCCAAGTGCTGATCAGCTACGTGATTGGCTTATCAGGTACGTAATTGTTGCTCTAGTTTTTGCTTTTTTTGTGCACCCCAAATAAAGAAAAAACAAAAAAAAAACTTGAACAATTAGGTACCTGATCAGCAATCGTCCTGCAGTCGTACTCGACTTTGGACAGGACTTCTTTTTTCCATCCCACCTAGTCCCCCCTTTTTTTGCAGAACATTCGTACGTGCGCCCTGTTTTTTTTTCTATGCCATGGGGGGTCTAGTTTCCAAAATGGGGTCACATGTGGGGGAGCTCCACTGTTTCGGCACCTCAGGGGGTCTCCAAACACAACATGGAATACGCTAATTATCCCAGACAATTTTTCGTTTGAAAAGTCAAATGACGCTCCTTGCATTCCGAGCCCTGCTGTGCGCCCAAACATTTGATTTCCACCACATATGAGGTATCTGTGTACTCAGGAGAAATTGCACCATACATTTTATGGTGCAATTTTTCCTGATACCCTTGTGAAAAAAAAGCTACCTGGTTGAAGTAACAATTTTGTGGTAAAAAAAATTTTTTTTATTTTCACGGCTCAACTCTATTAACTTTTGTGAAGCCCCCAGAGGATCAAAGTGCTCAATAAACATCTAGATAAATTCCATGAGGGGTCTAGTTTCCAAAATGAGGTCACATGTGGGGGAGCACCACTATTTCGGCACCTCAGGGGCTCTCCAAATGCAACATCGTGCGGCTAACGATTCCAGCTAATTTTCTGTTCAAAAAGTCAAATGACGCTCCTTCCCTTCCGAGTCCTGCCGTGCACCCAAACAGTGGTTTTTCGCCACATATGAGGTATCTACATGCTCAGGAGAAATTGCCCAACAAATTTTGGGGGTTAATTTAATCCTGCTACCCTTGTGAAATGCAATAGTTGAGGCTAAATTAACATTTTTGTTGCAAAAAGTAAAATGTTCATTTTTTCCTTCCACATTGCTTTAGTTACTGTGAAGCACCAGAAGGGTTAATAACCTTCTTGAATGTGGTTTTGAGTAGCCTGAGGGGTGCCGTTTTTGGAATGGTGTCACTTTTGGGTGTTTTGTGTCATGTAGACCTTTCAAAATCACTTCAAATGTGATGTGGTCCCTAAAAAAAGTGGCTTTGTAAATTTTGTTGTAAAAATGAGAAATTGCTCATAAACTTTGAACCCCTATAACTTCCTTAATTTTTTTTATTTTTTTCCCCAAAATTGTTCTGAGCTAAAGTAGACATGTGGGAAATGTTATTTATTAATTATTTTGTGTCATATGTCTCGTTGGTTTTAGAGCATAAAAATTAAAAGTTTGAAAATTACAAAATTTTCAAAATTTCGCAAAATTTCCGTTTTCACAAAGAAACGCAAAAAATATCGGCCTAAATTTACCACTAACATGAAGCCCAATATGTCACGAAAAAACAATCGCAGAATAACCGGGATCCGTTGAAGCGTTCTAGAGTTATAACCTCATAAAGTGACACTGGTCAAAATTGCAAAAAATGGCCTGGTCTTTAGGGTCAAAATAGGCTTGGGGCTGAAGGGGTTAAATTAAGTTCCAGCGAGTTGATTAAAAAGGTGAGGTATAAGAAGTAAGGGATATGGATTGCGAACCATGACCATAAAATCAAAGCATGGACGCAAACCTGCATCATTTTTCTTAACAAAGAAAAACAATACGGCTATGGGAGAGGTGGATGGCCATATATGCCCCTTGGCCACGCTATTTTGGATATACTCCTTTAATGCATCTCTTTCTGGAAGAGAGATTAAACAAACGGGACTTTGGCATTTTGGCACCTGTTATGAAATCGATTGTGCAATCATATGAAATTTGAGAAAAAGAACTTCACACCAAATCTGCAGCTCCTGGCAAAAAAAAGCACTGAAAAAGCATCAAAAAACAGCCGGTATCATTGCACTTTTTGGCAGGAAATGCAGATTTATTGCAGAAATGTCTGCAACCAAGTACTGAACGTGTGCACGTAGCCTAATCCGGTAATCCGGCATTGAGTTCAATGATCTCACCTGAAATGAGGTCACCGAGTTCAATGAGTTCACCTCAGGTCAGTTCACCTGAGATCAAGGCTGGGGAACCATGGGAACCTACACCTGTGAGTTCATGTGAACTCAGTGATGTCACTGCTCACAGCTGCAGCTCCATCAGTGTGTCCTTGATGCCGCAATGATCAGTGATGTGTTTTAATGTGACAATGTGACCACACACTGGGACCTTAGGATGTAGCAGGGCCTGGATCGTTGTAGGACCTCCTGTGGATTACGTTGGACCCACAGGGGTGTTTTGGAGGTTAATAAATTGGAGAAAGAGGTTGCTTTTTTTGGTTTTAAATAAAGGATTTTTCTGTGTGTTTGGGTGTTTATTTCTTTTTACTTACACGATTATTATAGGGGGTGTCTCATAGACCCCTCCCCATTACTAACCTCGAGCTTGATGACAGCTGTAATTTTTTGACGACTCACAGTTGTCATTAACCTGTTATATTTCCCCAATTGTCACAGTACCAGGGCAATCGGGATGAGTTGGGTAAGCGCCCAGAATTAGCATATCTAATGGAGATGCCAATTCTGGGGTTGCTGCAGGCCGTAATTTTTAGGCTGCAGAGGGCTTAATAACCATGGGCCTCCCAAACCTGAGAATACTATCCCCATCTGTCTTCTTTACCTTAGCTAGGTATCAAAAATGGGGGGATCCCGCAATGTTTTTTTTAAATTATTCATATAATTTAAAAAACGCATGGGGTCCCTCATATTTTAACACACAGCTAAGATAACATCCACAGCTGAGAGCTGCAACCTGTAGCTGTCTGCTTTATCTGCACTGGGTATCACGATACGGGGGACCCCATGCCAATTTTTTCAATTATTTCTTTTCACATTCCACTTCCTGACCCAGACAGCTAGTGTGAGGGCAATCAATCACTGATGCTGGCACAGAGGGTTGGCGAGAAAAGCGGTAATTATTCATAAGAGTTAATGATTGGACCTGGAAGCAGTGTGAAAGCCGCGGGAAACTTGGTAAGTATGATTCTCCTGCTTTAATGACCGCAAGTCATTTTTTTTTCACTTTGAGTATTTATTTTATTGCAGACATTTCTTCATCAAATCTGCAGCTTTTGGGGAAAAGAAGCACTAAAAGCAGATCAGAACACATGCAGTATTGGTACATTTTTTTTTGGAGCTTGCTACACCTGTGGGGAGCTGGACTATCTGTGCTGTGTCAACATCAGCCCCGGAGGAGAGCAAAAACTCGCAGCAGCGGCTAATTCCTGGCCGCACACTATGGGTGGCGCTGCAAAGCATCCCCCATTCCCATCCAACACCGCCCCTGGGAGAGAAAAAGTCGCAGGAGGTGTCGGCGGCTGAGACCATAGTCACCGCTGCGGCCGGTGACGCCTTCCAGGGACCCTTCGCCCTCCTTCCATCTCCCTCTACACCGGACACCCGTTCGCCTGTTCTTTACATGTAGCCGACGGGGCCACGGAGCTGGGTCAGGCCAGTCACAGCAACCCCACGAAACCACTGGCCCAGTGACGAGTAACCCCTTAGGTCCCGTGGGGTGCTACACATACTCAAGTCTCTGACCTGCATGTCTCCCAGCTTCTTAGCAGCCAGCAAACAAGGATTGCCTGCCGATCATGTTAATGTCGTAGCCATCTTGGCTACTGACATTACTGTGATTAGAGCAGCATAGTGTCATGGGGTCTATATAAGACCCAGAGACCCCATGTTTTCCGCACTCTACCTGGAAATAGTGTAGGGACTAGGCAGGGATTCAGTGTGTTATAGTGTGACAATACCTGCTGGTGCAGCTGTAAATAACCAGTCCTTTGCAGGGCTAATTGAAAGCTAGTCTATTCTCTAATAAGAACGTTCTTATTCTCTATTTAGTGTAGAGCAATCTTCTGGAATAAAGGCCCGTCACACGCAGCGGTATCACTAGCGACATCGCTAGCGAGCGTACCCGCTCCCGTTCGTGCGTCATGGGCAAATCGCTGCCCGTGGCGCACAATATCGTTAGCAGCCGTCACATGGACTTATCTGCCTAGCGACGTCGCTGTTGCCGGCGAACCGCCTCCTTTCTAAGGTGGCGGTTCGTGCGGCGTCACAGCGGCATCACTAAGCGGCCGCCCAATAGAAGCGGAGGGGCGGAGATGAGCGGCCGTAACATCCCACCCACCTCCTTCCTTCCTCATTGCCGGCAGCAGTAGGTAAGCTGTAGTTCGTCGTTTGTGAGGTGTTACACATAGCGATGTTGTGTGTTGGTGTCACACGCAATGACAACGCCAACGACAACGCTAACGATGCCAGATGTGCGTCACGGAATCCGTGACCCCGGGAATATATCGTTAGATACGTTGCTGCGTGTGACGGGGCCTTAAGGGTAATGTATTAGAGCCATGTAGGCAGGGATTCTAGTCTTAGAAAATCCAATGCTGCTGATACCTAATTTTTTTTAAATCTATTCTCTAATAATACTGCTCTTAGCTGCATTTAGTGTAGGGCAAGCTTCTGGAGTAGGGGTGCTGTATTAGAGGCATATAGGCAGTGACTGTAGCCCTACAAACTGTGCTGCTGATACCAGTAAAATTGTATCTACTGTATTCACTAAAGCATGCTTTACACCTTACGATACAGCATACGATATCGTATGCGATCGTAACTGCCCCCATCGTATGTGCGGCACGTTCAATTTGTTGAATGTGCTGCACAAACGATTAACCCCCCTCACACGTACTTACCCGTCCATACGACCTCGATGTGGGCGGCGAACGTCCACTTACTGGAGTGGGAGGGACGTTTGGCGTCACAGCGACGTCACGCGTCAGCCGGCCAAAAGAAGCGGAGGGGCGGAGCTGAGTGGGACGTAAACAATCCGCCCACCTTCTTCCTTCCGCATTGCTGGCCGGGAGCCGCAGGACGCAGGTAAGATCTGTTCATCGTTCCCGGGGGGACACACACTGCAATGTGTGCTACCCCGGGTATGATGAACAATCTGACGTTCAATTCTAGAGAAATGAATGATGTGTGTGCAATGAACATATTACCGTTCAATCGCAATCGCATGTACCTGTCACACATTGCAATGTAACTTACGATGCCGGATTTGCGTCACTTACGACGTGACCCCGCCGACACATTGTAAGATACATTGCAGCGTGTAAAGCGGGCTTAATACTATGTTTCTCTGAAAGTAAGACACTATCTTATATTTTTTTGGCTTCAAAAATGCGCTAGGCCTAGGGCTTATTTTCGGGGTAGTGCTTATTTTCAGTTAAACATGGTTGGTGGGAAGTTTACCCCCAAAAAATGCAGCTCCCCCTTCCCAGGAAAATCATACTTACAAGACCTGGGCATCTGTGTTGCTCCCAGGTCCTCCTGTGATCTTCAGCGGGTGCTCCCAGCAGGTATGCTACACGTGGGCCTCCCCTACTTCTGGTTGACGCTCACACACATCAGATAGCGCACACACGCATTCATGTGCACACATACTTTGTCGCACACACACACACTCACCACATCTAGCAATACAAATTGCTTTAGGTTGGAAGAGGATCAGTAGGTGCAGTGCAGTGGAGCGTGAGGACCTGGAGGTGGAATACAGAGGACCTGCTGTGGAATGCATCGATGCATTCCAGCACCAGGTCCTCCATGCGTTCCATCTGCAGGTCCTCGTGCTCCTTTGCACTGCATCTCAGGATTCTCTAATAATACCGTTCTTAGCTGCATTTAGTGTAAGGCAAGCTGGTGAGGTAGGGATCATGTATTATAGGCCTGTGTCATGCCCGGGTTACCAGACAAGGTGGAAGTGGGTCCACTGGACCAAGGTACCATTCACTGACCTTGGAGCAGACCAGAGTAGCCAATGAGTGTTCACTACTACCACCGAAGGTGGCAGCAGGTACACACACTGGTAAGTGTCCTCCTGGAGGCAGCCCCAGGGATCCCAATACCACAGCAGCTGGTGCCACAGGATGTAGACCTGGAATTGGGGCAAATGTAGCAGTCAGGTGTGATCCAGGATTGGCTGGTGCAGGTGGTAGCAGACTAGCGGAAGGTGTTTGCAGGAGTGGGGGTAGATAGATGCACTCAAGCTGGAACACGCACTATAGGCAGAAACAGGCAAAGAGAAGACTAATACGGAGTGCAGAGTGGCACGAGGGATCTGACAACTAGCGCGGGCAGAAAAGACTACAGGAACATGTCGAACAGGCACCTCCCAATAAGGCAGGATGCCTTAAGTACCCAGTACCCGCAAAGGTCATATTGAGGTTGGGTGGTGCTGGCCATTTAAGAAAACGGGAGAGCACGTGCCCACACCCTAGTATGCATGCGTGAGCCACAGGACCCAGACGACCGAGCAGGAAGCACAGAGGAGGAGACTGGAACAGGATGTTGGCACCTCAGCATGGGGGATTACAGGGATGCCGATGGAGGTAAGGAGGAGATTTGGGGACTGCGGAACCTGGAAGGAAGTGCAGTGACTGGAGCGGTGAGTGGGTGGTGACGTCGGCGCTCCCAGGCAGGGAGCACCAATGGCATGATAGTACCCCCCATTTTTTTAACCGGGACATGGAAGTTCTTAAGAAGAAGGGGAGCATTAATATTCTCCTGGGGTTCCCAGGACCTCTCAGGACCAAAACCCTTCCAGTCAATAAGAAAAAGTGTCCTACCTTTCTCCTTCTTCTTCATGGCTAAGATATCCCTCACCTCAAGAGATTATCAAAGCTGATGGGTTGAGGTGAGGTGCCAGTGTCAATGAAGAAGTGGTTGAGCAGGGACGCATGGAAGGAGTTGGGGCTGGAAGTTTTAACTTATGAGAGACCTCGTTAAACTGATTGATGACCTCAAAAGGACCGATCTACTGAGGACCCAATTTATAGCATGGGATCTTGAGGAGGATGAATTTAGAAGAGAGCCACACCTTGTCTCTGGAAAGAAAACGAGGAGGGTCCAGTCATCTCTTGTCCGCATGTTTTTCATCCAGCTTGATGCATGCTGGAGAAAGGTTTTGGTGTTCTTCCAAATCTTGGAGAAATCCCAGGAAAGGGCCTCAGCAGTGGAGATTCCAGGGGTGGCAAGCACCGGAAGTGGGACACAAAGCTGTAAACCATAGACGATAAAAAATGGGGAACTGGCAGAGCACTCGCTGGTATGGTTGTTGTATGAGAAAGCCCAAGGTAACAGTTTAGTCCAATCACTATGATGTGAGTTAGTGAAGTGCTGCAGAAACGAGGTCAAGATTTGATTGACCTGTTCAACTTGACCATTGGACTGAGGGTGGTAAGCCGATGAAAAGTTCAGAGATACCCCCAAGAGCTTGCAGGTTGCTCTCCAGAACCAGGACATGAACTGAACTCCTCTATCCGTTACGATGTGCAATGGGAAGCCATGAAGACAAAACAGGTGTTTAATGTAGGGACTTGCAAGCTTCGGCATGGACAGTAGTCCAGGCAATGGGATGAAATGAGACATTTTAGAAAAATGATCCACCTCGACTCAAATGACAGAGCAACCAGATGACATAGGAAGGTCCATGATGAAATCCATTACATTGTGCTGCAGGGAGTGGAGGACGCAGACAGAGGAAGCAGGTGACCTGCGGGCACAGGAAGTACAAGAAGCGACAAAGTCCTCAATATATTTATGGAGAGACGGCCGCCAATAGTGTCGGGTCAAGGAGGAAAGTTTTCTTCTGGCCAGCATGGCTGGCCACCTTGGAAGAGTGAAACCACTGAAGAACTCTCTTTCTGTTGGCTTCAACAATGTAGGTCTTCCCTGGAGGAATCGGAGACAGGTTAAACCAGGCCACAGGGACCATTGATCATTATCTGGGCATCTTCCCCCTGATCCGAAGGAAGGGAGGACCCGGACAGTGCGTCTGCTGTGATATTCTTGTCCATTGGTTGGAAATGCAGCCGAAAGTGAAAATGGGCAAAGATGTTGGACGTGGACCAGGTTATAGGCCCCGCAGAGGTTGAGCTTAGTGAAGATATCGACTCCCCTGAGCTGGTCAAATTGTTCCGGGATAAGAGGAAGGGGGTATTTTTTCTTTACCATAATCTGATTAAGACTAGTGATGGGCGGACCCGGACTGTAAAAGTCCGGATCCTCAAAGTTTCAAAGGTACCTGGGTGCTGGGCCAAGGTTTCAGGGGTGTTTGCTCCAGATCTGGAGCTCAAGAAATTAAAAAAAATAAACAAAATTAAATAAAATAAGAATCTAGGACTTAGTGGCTGCTGTGGGCTTCCAGTAATTCCTTATTAATCTGATTGCCACCGCACCAGGGCAATCGGGAAAAGCCAGGTAAAGCGCTGGGATTGTCGCATCTAATGGATGCAACAATTCCAGGGAGGCTGCAGGTGGCTATTTTTAGGCAGGGGGCGATCCAATAAGTATGGAATTGGGGCATATGTAGCAGAGTCAGGTGTGGTCTGGGACTGGCTGGTGCAGGTGGTACCAGGCTGACAGAAGGTGTTTGCAGGAGCGGGGGAAGATGGATGCACTCAAGCTGGAACACACACACTATAAGCGGAAACAAGCAGAGTCAAAACTAATACGGAATGCGGAGTTGCACAAAGGACCTGACAACTAGCGATGGAAGAAAAGACTATAGGAACACGTTGAACAGGCACCTCCTAATCGGGGAGGATGCCTTAAGCACCTAGTACCTGCAAAAGTTATATCCGGGTCAGGTGGTGCTGGACCTTTAACAAAAGGGGGGAGCCCATGTGCCTGCGCCTTAGTGTGCATGCGTGAGCCACGGAATCCAGACGCCAGAGCAGGAAGCATGGAGTATGAGACCGGAGCAGGATGTCGGCGTCTCAGTGTGGGGACTGAAGAGATGCCGATGGGGTTACGGAGGACACTTGGGGACTGCGGAATCGGGAAGTAGATGCGAGGACCAGAGCGGTGAGCGGGGGTGACGTTGGCGCTCCCGGGCAGGGAGCACTGATGGCGTGATAGCCAGTTCGCTGCTGCTAGCTAAAATATATATTCTATTCTCTAATAATACCGCTTTTAGCTGCATACATAATTTAAAATGTGCAAGGCATGCGTTAAGGGACATGGAAGTTGATGTCCCACTGATGATGCATGCAGAGACCATGGCCGGGAGCCAGGGCAAACTGGGCCTGCTGCAGGAGCGCAGCAAAGAAACTTAACATCTAGACCAAGGGTCTCAAACTCTGCTGAGTATAGGGGCCGCACATAGAAAAAAAATAATTTGGGGGGGCCGTATTTTTTTCAGGACAAAGTGAAATTTTGGTACCAGATTTTTTTTCTAAACGCCTTTGGATCACTTTTTGAACATTTTTCTTCTGTTTAAATGAATGTATATACTCGTGTATATATATATATATATATATATATATATATATATATATATATACAGTCAGGGCCAGAAATATTTGGACAGTGACACAAGTTTTGTTATTTTAGCTGTTTACAAAAACATGTTCAGAAATACAATTATATATATAATATGGGCTGAAAGTGCACACTCCCAGCTGCAATATGAGAGTTTTCACATCCAAATCGGAGAAAGGGTTTAGGAATCATAGCTCTGTAATGCATAGCCTCCTCTTTTTAAAGGGACCAAAAGTAATTGGACAAGGGACTCTAAGGGCTGCAATTAACTCTGAAGGCGTCTCCCTCGTTAACCTGTAATCAATGAAGTAGTTAAAAGGTCTGGGGTTGATTACAGGTGTGTGGTTTTGCATTTGGAAGCTGTTGCTGTGACCAGACAACATGCGGTCTAAGGAACGCTCAATTGAGGTGAAGCAGAACATCCTGAGGCTGAAAAAAAAGAAAAAATCCATCAGAGAGATAGCAGACATGCTTGGAGTAGCAAAATCAACAGTCGGGTACATTCTGAGAAAAAAGGAATTGACTGGTGAGCTTGGGAACTCAAAAAGGCCTGGGCGTCCACGGATGACAACAGTGGTGGATGATCGCCGCATACTTTCTTTGGTGAAGAAGAACCCGTTCACAACATCAACTGAAGTCCAGAACACTCTCAGTGAAGTAGGTGTATCTGTCTCTAAGTCAACAGTAAAGAGAAGACTCCATGAAAGTAAATACAAAGGGTTCACATCTAGATGCAAACCATTCATCAATTCCAAAAATAGACAGGCCAGAGTTAAATTTGCTGAAAAACACCTCATGAAGCCAGCTCAGTTCTGGAAAAGTATTCTATGGACAGATGAGACAAAGATCAACCTGTACCAGAATGATGGGAAGAAAAAAGTTTGGAGAAGAAAGGGAACGGCACATGATCCAAGGCACACCACATCCTCTGTAAAACATGGTGGAGGCAACGTGATGGCATGGGCATGCATGGCTTTCAATGGCACTGGGTCACTTGTGTTTATTGATGACATAACAGCAGACAAGAGTAGCCGGATGAATTCTGAAGTGTACCGGGATATACTTTCAGCCCAGATTCAGCCAAATGCCGCAAAGTTGATCGGACGGCGCTTCATAGTACAGATGGACAATGACCCCAAGCATACAGCCAAAGCTACCCAGGAGTTCATGAGTGCAAAAAAGTGGAACATTCTGCAATGGCCAAGTCAATCACCAGATCTTAACCCAATTGAGCATGCATTTCACTTGCTCAAATCCAGACTTAAGACGGAAAGACCCACAAACAAGCAAGACCTGAAGGCTGCGGCTGTAAAGGCCTGGCAAAGCATTAAGAAGGAGGAAACCCAGCGTTTGGTGATGTCCATGGGTTCCAGACTTAAGGCAGTGATTTCCTCCAAAGGATTCGCAACAAAATATTGAAAATAAAAATATTTTGTTTGGGTTTGGTTTATTTGTCCAATTACTTTTGACCTCCTAAAATGTGGAGTGTTTGTAAAGAAATGTGTACAATTCCTACAATTTCTATCAGATATTTTTGTTCAAACCTTCAAATTAAATGTTACAATCTGCACTTGAATTCTGTTGTAGAGGTTTCATTTCAAATCAAATGTGGTGGCATGCAGAGCCCAACTCGCGAAAATTGTGTCACTGTCCAAATATTTCTGGACCTAACTGTATATATATATATATATATATATATATATATATATTTTTTTATATATATATATATATATATATATATATATATATATATATACATATATATATATATATATATATATATATATACATATATATACAGTGCCTACAAGTAGTATTCAACCCCCTGCAGATTTAGCAGGTTTACACATTCGGAATTAACTTGGCATTGTGACATTTGGACTGTAGATCAGCCTGGAAGTGTGAAATGCACTGCAGCAAAAAAGAATGTTGTTTCTTTTTTTATTTTTTTTTTTTTTAAATGGTGAAAAGTTTATTCAGAGGGTCATTTATTATTCAACCCCTCAAACCACCAGAATTCTGTTTGGTTCCCCTAAAGCAGGGGTGGGGAACCTTTTTTCAGCCGGGGGCCATTTGGAAATTTCTACCAACCTTCGGGGGCCGCACAAAAT
The DNA here is from genome assembly GCF_048569485.1 of Anomaloglossus baeobatrachus. Classification (NCBI taxonomy): domain Eukaryota; kingdom Metazoa; phylum Chordata; class Amphibia; order Anura; family Aromobatidae; genus Anomaloglossus; species Anomaloglossus baeobatrachus. Next base: position 184,137,861 of record NC_134359.1, read on the forward strand.
TATCAATGTGAAAATTACCCGGCTATATTTGGTCAAACAATTAACTCACCCCTACTGTGGTGGCCGGAGCGGCTTCTCTTTGGTGCGGCTGTGATGTTGGATGATACTAACCATGTTTCTTCTCACAACTGCTTTTCTGTCTCGGTCTGAAGCGCAGTCAACTCTTTGTGATAATAATATTTGCTAAATCATATACATCACATAGGAGACGCTGGAGGCACACACAACACATAGGAGACACTGGAGGCACGCACAACACATAGGAGACACTGGAGGCACGCACAATACATAGGAGACACTGGAGGCACCCACAACACATAGGAGACACTGGAGGCACACACAACACATAGGAGACACTGGAGGCACCCACAACACATAGGAGACACTGGAGGCACATACAACACATAGGAGACGCTGGAGGCACACACAACACATAGGAGACGCTGGAGGCACACACAACACATAGGAGACACTGGAGGCACGCACAACACATAGGAGACACTGGAGGCACGCACAACACATAGGAGACACTGGAGGCACCCACAACACATAGGAGACACTGGAGGCACACACAACACATAGGAGACACTGGAGGCACACACAACACATAGGAGACACTGGAGGCACACACAACACATAGGAGACACTGGAGGCACACACAGCACATAGGAGACACTGGGACTGCTCTATATACATTACAGGAGTCACTGAAGGCACATACATCACTGGAGGGGCTGGGGGCTGCCTTCAGCGTCTCCTGTGACTTATACATCACATTGAAAACGCTGGGACTGACGTATACACAACAGAAAGGAAACGCTGGGACTGACGTATACACCACAGAAAGGAAACGCTGGGACTGCTGTATATACACAACACAGGAGACACTGGAGGCACATACATCACATGAGGAGCTACATATGCTCCCAGCCCCTCCTGTGATGTAAATGCCCACAGCCCCTCCTGTGTTGTGTATGTCCCCAGTGTCTCCTGTGATGTATATGCCCCCAGCATCTCCAATGTGATGTATAAGTCACAGGAGACGCTGAAGGCAAACAACACAAGAGGGGCTGGGGGACATACACAACGCAAGAGGGGCTGGGGGGCATACACAACGCAAGAGGGGCTGGGGGGCATACACAACGCAAGAGGGGCTGGGGGGCATACACAACACAAGAGGGGCTGGGGGGCATACACAACGCAAGAGGTGCTGGGGGGCATACAGAATGCAAGAGGGGCTGGGGGACATACACATCACAAGAGGAGCTGGGGGCAAAGCCATCACTGAGGGGGGCACAGACATCACTGGGGGAACACAACACTGGGGGTGATGCACAGCATTGGGAGGGCACACAGCACTGCCCCCCAGTAATGTCAAGGCTCTGCACACAGCACCTGCAGAGCCCTGACATTACCAGGGAGCCACAAACCTGAGGTGATAGACAGCATGGGGTGAGGGACACAGCACTGATCGTTGCACACAACTCTGGAGGGAGGGTACACAAAGTACTGGACGGGGAGCAGAGTGCAGGCGCGCACACACAGCGCCGGAGACAGTGCAGGCCAGAGGGCAGAGGGGCGGGCAGATCGCTCTGGAGTTGAAAGGTGCGGTCACACCACACGACAGGACATAGGGGCGGGCACATCGCGCCGAGGGCAGAGGGGGCAGATCGCTCCGGAGGGCAGAGGGGCGGGCACACCACACGAGGAGAAAGAGGGGCGGGCAGATCGCTCCGGAGGGCAGAGGGGCAGGCACACACAGCACGAGGGGAAAGAGGGGCGGGCACATCACTCTGGAGGGCAGAGGGGCGGGCACACACACAGCACGAGGGGACAGAGGGGCGGGCACACACTGCTGATTACGCTACTGGGCAGCGGGAGAGCCCATTGGTTCTCCCAAACAGTGCATGTGGTCATTTAAAGGGCTGGCGGCCCCAGCACTACAGCCCCCGGGAATGTGCCCGGGGGCCGCATAAAAGGTCATGGCGGGCCGCATGCGGCCCGCGGGCCGGAGGTTCCCCACCCCTGCCCTAAAGTATTAAGAAGTATTTCAGGCACAAAGAACAATGAGCTTCACATGTTTGGATTAATTATCTCTTTTTCCAGCCTTTTCTGACTAATTAAGACCCTCCCCAAACTTGTGAACAGCACTCATACTTGGTCAACATGGGAAAGACAAAGGAGCATTCCAAGGCCATCAGAGACAAGATCGTGGAGGGTCACAAGGCGGGCAAGGGGTGCAAAACCCTTTCCAAGGAGTTGGGCCTACCTGTCTCCACTGTTGGGAGCATCATCCGGAAGTGGAAGGCTTATGGAACTACTGTTAGCCTTCCACGGCCTGGACAGCCTTTGAAAGTTTCCACCCGTGCCGAGGCCAGGCTTGTCCGAAGAGTCAAGGCTAACCCAAGGACAACAAGGAAGGAGCTCCGGGAAGATCTCATGGCAGTGGGGACATTGGTTTCAGTTAATACCATAAGTAACGTACTCCACCGCAATGGTCTCCGTTCCAGACGAGCCCGTAAGGTACCTTTACTTTCAAAGCGTCATGTCAAGGCTCGTCTACAGTTTGCTCATGATCACTTGGAGGACTCTGAGACAGACTGGTTCAAGGTTCTCTGGTCTGATGAGACCAAGATCGAGATCTTTGGTGCCAACCACACACGTGACGTTTGGAGACTGGATGGCACTGCATACGACCCCAAGAATACCATCCCTACAGTCAAGCATGGTGGTGGCAGCATCATGCTGTTGGGCTGTTTCTCAGCCAAGGGGCCTGGCCATCTGATCCGCATCCATGGGAAGATGGATAGCACGGCCTACCTGGAGATTTTGGCCAAGAACCTCCGCTCCTCCATCAAGGATCTTAAGATGGGTCATCATTTCATCTTCCAACAAGACAACGACCCAAAGCACACAGCCAAGAAAACCAAGGCCTGGTTCAAGAGGGAAAAAATCAAGGTGTTGCAGTGGCCTAGTCAGTCTCCTGACCTTAACCCAATTGAAAACCTGTGGAAGGAGCTCAAGATTAAAGTCCACATTAGACACCCAAAGAACATAGATAACTTGGAAAAGATCTGCATGGAGGAGTGGGCCAAGATAACGCCAGAGACCTGTGCCGGCCTGATCAGGTCTTATAAAAGACGATTATTAGCTGTAATTGCAAACAAGGATTATTCCACAAAATATTAAACCTAGGGGTTGAATAATAATTGACCCACACGTTTATGTTGAAAATTTATTAAAATTTAACTGAGCAACATAACTTGTTGGTTTGTAAGATTTATGCATCTGTTAATAAATCCTGCTCTTGTTTGAAGTTTGCAGGCTCTAACTTATTTGCATCTTATCAAACCTGCTAAATCTGCAGGGGGTTGAATACTACTTGTAGGCACTGTATGTATATATATATATATATATATATATATATATATATATATATATATACATATCTGTAGTACCCGGGCGTCGCCCGGGATAGTAACTCACTATTCTTAACTATAACAAAATAAAATGCGTTAACAAAAAATTATTTTGCAGATAAAAGTCACTTGTGGGAAGTGCATAATCGGCTCAAATTTGACTTACATTCTGCGTTCTGAGATGTTTTGTTCATGGAAAAAAAAAAAAAAAAAACTACGCCCACCCACCTCCGGAAATGTTTTGCTTTCAGCCCACAGCAAAACAAATCCGAAGGCGGGTGGCAGTGTTTTTTTTTTAATATCTTCATGAACATTACATCTTATGTTGGCGTCACACGGTACGATCTATCGTGCGATCGCACGGGCAATCGTACCCACCCCCGTCGTTTGTGCGTCACGGGCAAATCGCTGCCCGTGTTGCACAAAGTCGTTAAACCGCCGTCACACGTACTTACCTGCTGAGCGACCTCGCTGTGGGCGGCGAACATCCTCTTCCTGAAGGGGGAGGGACGTTCGGCGTCACAGCGACGTCACACAGCAGCCGGCCAATATAAGTGGAGGGGCGGAGATGAGCGGGTCGTAAACATCCCGCCCACCTCCTTCCTTCCGCATAGCCAGTGGGTGCCGCGGGATGCAGGTAAGCTGTGTTCATCATTCCCGGGGTGTCACACGGAGCGATGTGTGCTACCCCGGGTACGATGAACAGCCAGCTGAAAGAAAAATAAACGATTTTTTAAAAATGAGCGACGAGTGACGGATAAATGATTTGCACACGATTTGCGTCGCCTGTAGGTGTCACACGAGATGACGTCGTGAACGATGCCGGATGTGCGTCACAAAAAACGTGACCCCGACGATGCATTGCACGATAGATCGTCTCTTGTGACGCCCGCATAAGAATGCATAATGTAAGTCAAATTTGAGCCAATTACACATGTCCCGCAGCATCCACAATACTGTGCACAATGCTGTGCATCACTCAGACACCAGCACAGCGCGATACTCACCAGGGAGATTTTCACGGCATTTTCCGAGCCCTAACCCTCTGTCTCGTGGTTCGCTCAGCTCTACTCCTTATTTGAGAGCCTTTTAATAAACAACATTCTTTGTTTTTCCTTCCGGTACAAAGATGTTCAGATTTTTGGCAGTTCAAAACTCTTGAACAAGCTACATAAAGTTGACCATGAGAAAAACATGGAGATTCTAAATTGATTCTTGCTACTTTCAAGGACCATACCTGAGCCTTGTTAATGGGCATAGTGAATGCCAGTCGAACTGGAAACTGGAGGCATTTAAAATCAAAAGGCAAATCAGATGGCATGAGTGGAATTGTTGGAATGAAAACATCCTCTCCTTTGGCACATCCTGTCAAAAAGGTTTGCTTCAATTACGTGTGGAAACAGGTTCTTAATCAAGTGTCTTGTTCCATTACACAGCTTTGGTGGATCTAAATTTCTCAACAGCAGAATAGGTGCTCCAGGTTTAAGAAAGAGGTTATGCGGCAGAAGACCTTGTGGTTCCAAGGAGTTGAGGAACTCTGTTGAATAGAATAATGCTTGAGCAGGGTCTGTCACTGTATCCACTGTTAGGTTGACCTAACGGTCACAGCTGTTGCCAGCGATGTCTGAATGCGCAGAGAGTACCGGTAACCCCCCCTCTGCTATTCCAGCTCAATGAAAACAGGCAGACGCTGTTATACACATAAGACCTGGAGATGTGTGGCTCCCAAATAGAACTGTATTGATTTTGTTTACATTACAAAGTTATACAAAGTTGATTAGGGCGTAACTATGCAAAATACATATTCATTAAAGGCATGGATTACATGTTCCCAGCAAGAGAAATTAACATAATGACTTTTATTCCCATAACAGTCTATAACATTTCTTCTTCCCATAATAAGATGTTTTTCAGTTGTTTCTAAGTCAAAACATTCGGTGTCCTTGAGTTTGGTCTCAAAGTTTATTATGCAAATAAGTCTGGTCTTGTTCTTGCAAAGGAGAATGAATTTCTATTATTTTTCTAACCAGTGAAAAAGGTTAACTCTTTCCTCACAATACCCCCTTTTGGCGTGAGTGATGGACAGGGGGCCATCGAGAAGCTGTGAACTGTAGAGCAAGCAGGCTAGCCTCCTGATACTTTCTGAGCCGCGGGTTGCCCAGGGAGTGTCGTTCACATCCATCACCCAGAGGGCTGCCTGCATGCCTCTCAATAGGAGTCTCATCATGATACGCCAAGGTGATTTCTAGAGGAAAGAGTAGAGAAGAGAGAAGACAAAAAAAAGCATATTAGTGATTTCATAGGGGTGCTGAATAATCATTGTATCTACATTGCTTCAAGCAGCGGGAAAACAAAGCCATTAGCAACTTGAACACTACATAAGCAACTAATAAAACAGAGTAACACTTGGTACACTGATTGCAGTATCCCCATGAACCATCCTCCTATTCCCTTAAACCAGTTTGCAGGGTCGAACATTGAAAAGGTATTGCTCCACCAAGCATCTGAGCTTCTGAGTACCTCCTTATCATGTTTTTTCCTCAGCTTTTGTATCTCAGTTAAACTGGCTTGGGCTTTTAAGGTTCCTTTTGGATCTATGTAGTGACAACAGCTGGGGCCTATTATTTGGCACATCCCCCCTGGGCCGCAGTGAGGTAATCCAGTACCAAAGTATGTTGGTTGGTTACAATGATTAATTGTCTCTGTATGGCAATGGTACTATTTACTGCTTGGAGAACCTCAAAAATTTGATCACAAGATAGTCGGTGCTGTCCACCAACTTATCATACATCTGCATTATCATGGGATAGAGAAAAAGAGAACTGAAAAAATTGTTGACATGGCTCATTTGAACCACATGGGGTCGGCCACAAGGCCTGTCTTTGTTGTCTGCCGCTCTCTTTACCAGTAGGTGGAGAGGCATTTTCCCTGCCGGTATATCAGTGGTATCGATAATGAAGGTGGCAGGGGTCAAACGGGCCAAGGTGCAAGTGCCATTTACTCCTACTGGTAGCCATTTGTAGGCATTGTAACCACAAACCAAGTAGGTCTGCGGCGGGAGATCCCAGATGGCAGAATGTTGTAATATGAGTCTATGTACTATATCTATAAAGGCCGATATGTTTCTGAGCATACACCATCCGGGAAGTTGGCCTAGGGGACTACAATAGCCTGCGGACTGTTCACCACAGGTTTCTTGGCCAGGCACATATGGGTCAGAATCATTGCACCATAAATTTCCGGGTTGGGAGTAACAAGTATCGTTTGTGCCTTCTGGAAACAATGAATTGTATACCCACCCATAGTCATGCAGATGTCTCTCTAACAGCAAGGGTTTAAATGCATCTGTACTGTCAGAGGTTCACCCAAAACTTATTTTGATTCCTTCTGTTGGAATCTTGCCCATAGTAGGTGTTTTTGTGTAGTTACGGGGTACGCAGCTGCTTCCTTCAAAGGCTAAATATTGCTGGGTTCCGGGAAGGCCAGTAGTAAGGTTGCCTTGCCACCAGGGGAAATCTACCCATCCTACTATTGGTATGGGCACACTAGTGTTCCACAGTTTTTGATACTTGGTGTCATTGACTGATAGTCTATTGTAACAGCCTCCCCATTGGAACACTTCGTTTATTGGGACTGGTATGGCTAAGTAAGGCATGGAGGAGGCTGTCACAGGTGCGTGTGTACATATCCAGCAGTCTGTCATCTCAAGTTTTTCAGCTAACACTTCATGATGGGTCTCAAATGAATTCTGCCGTGGTGTAGAAGGCCCCAAAAAGGGAGTACACATAGAAATACTTATCAGCAGTATTAGGCCTTCTTGCAGTGGCTGGCATGGACCCATGTCGATCTCCCCTCAAGTTTGATGGAGGTTGGAGTGGTCAGCTGGACAGTCAAAGGCCCTTCGAATCGTGGCTCAAGGGTCTTTCTCACGTGCTTCTTTAGGTAGACCCTGGTCACCAGGCTTTAGGGAGTGGGTTCCTGGAACGGCATCAGGATCATGTAGAGTAGACCCTTTGGTGGGTTTCAGTTAGTCTCTTCTGCAGAGAAACAACATAAGACGTTAGGCTATCGCATTGCAGGTGTAACTCCTGCGGGAAGTAGCATCCTAATCTGGGTGCACTACCAAAGAGTATTTCAAAGGGTGAGAGCCTGTGCTTTCCCTGCGGTGTAGTCCTTATAGAGTAAAGAGCTATGGGGAGACATTCTGTCCATGATCTACCAGTCTCCTCCACTGCCTTGGCTAGTTTGAGCTTTAGAGTTCCATTTAACCTTTCCACTTTCCCTGATGACTGTGGGTGGTAAGGCGTGTGTAAGGCTGACTGAATGCCTAACAGGGCACAAGTGTTCTGGAAAACTTGTCCAGTGAAATGAGTACCTCGGTCTGACTCTATGACTTCAGGGAGTCCAAACCGGGGCACCAGCTCACAGGCCAATTTTTTTTTTCTGTAATTCGGGTCGTGGCTGAGCTTACAGGGTAGGCCTCTGGCCATCCTGAGAAGAGGTCTACACAGTCAAGTACAAACTCGTAGATGCCATGTTTTGGCAACTGTATATAGTCTATTTGTACTCTTTGAAATGGGGCAAACGTCTTTGGCATGTGTCTTTGCAGGGTTTTAGTTAGCTGGCCTGGATTATGCTGTTGACAGATGTGACAAGCTTTTATTCTCTGGGAGGCGTATTGTCTGAAGCCAGGGGCTACCCAATAAGGTTGCATCTGGTTCATGATTGAGTTTGTGCTACCATGTGTAGGGTAGTGGAGTACTTGGAAAATGGCAGGGAACCAACTGCGTGGCAGGATGGAAAGTCCGTTTAGGCGCCAAATCCCCTCCACCTTTTCTGCCCCCTTGGCCCGCCATCCGGCCTTTTCTTCTTCAGAGGCATTTTCTTGTGTCTCAAAGAGGTTCTGCATTTCTTCCTCCGTTGTTGACACTGTTTCTGTCTCCTTCAAAGGGAGTAAGGCTGCTTGTTTTGCTGTTTGGTCGGCCAAGTGATTTCCCCTTGCCTCGGGTGTTTGAGCCTTGGTGTGGGCAGCATCCTTTATGATTTCTAGCTGCTTTGGTATCAAGGCTACTTCCATTAGTTTCTTCACTGAGGCTCCATGCCTGATGGGATTTCCTGTTGCTGTGAGGAATCCTCTAGTTTGCCAGATAGTGCCAAAATCGTGCACAATGCTGTGTGCATAGACTGAGTCCGTGTAGATGTTCGCTGTTCATTCCTCCAGAAACTCAATTGCCCAGATAAGGGCGAGAAGTTCTGCTTCTTGAGCAGATATGCGTGGAGGTAGCGGTTGTTTGGCTAAGACTGCATATAGAGTTACTACCGCAAATCTGGTGTGGAACTTGCCTGTGTCATTGGTATATCTGCTTCCATCCACAAAAAGTTCAAAGTCTGGATTTGTAAGCGGTGTTGCTTGAATATTGTGCAGGGGCTTTGCCTCATGTTCGATGAGTTCCTGACAATCATGATCAAATGGTGCGCTGGTACGTTTGTCACTCTCTTCTTCTGTCGTCTCTTCTGTCCCCCCTTCTAAACTTGTGAAGATCAGCAGGTCAGCAAGGTTTAGACTTGTAACTCGAGCAAATGAGATGTTTGGGGGTAGCAACAGCGTGCACTGAAGTCTGACTTGTCTTGCCATGGAGAGGTGTTTCAGCTGCACTTGATTGAGAATAGCATAGATGTCATGGCTTGTAAGAATGGTAGTCGGGAAATCGAGTGAGATTTCAGATGCTTTCTGCAGTATGTTTGAAACTGCTGTAACAGCACGGACACAGGTTGGTGCTGCTTTGGTGACGTTGTCAAGTTGAGAGGAGTAGTACCTGATTATGTGATGTTTGTCCATCTTCTGGGTGAGTACTCCTATGGCAAATCCTTGAAGCTCTGCTACAAACAGATAGAAGGTGAGATCATAGTTTGGTAGTGCCAGAGCAGGTGCATCAATCACTAGTTCCTTAAGCTTTTGAAAGCTTTGTCGAGCTTCTTCTGTAAGAGAAAAAGGAACATTCTTCGTGCAATCATACAGCGGTTGCATGAGTAGTGACGCATTGGGAATCCATTGTCTGCAGAATGAGATCAATCCTAAAAATTCTCTAAGTTGGTTGAGATTCCTAGGAATACTTGCCTGTCTGATCACTTCTTGTCGGTCCGGGCTGAGATGTTTTTGTCCCGCAGAAAGGCAATGACCCAGGAAAGTGACCCTCATTTTGCAGAATTGAAATTTATCTCTGCTTGCTTTGCATCCAGATTCTGCTAGAAAGATAAGAAGGCTTATTGAAGCCGTTTTACATTCTTCTTCACTAGGGCAGCACAGTAGTAAATCATCCACGTACTGGAGGAGAACACAGTGGTCTGGGGGCTGCCAGCCTTGAAGGACACTACTCATAGCCTGAGTATATAGCGTAGGAGAATGCTGCATTCCTTGAGGCAGTCTTGTCCATGTATATTGGTTTTGCTTGTGCGTGAATGCAAATAAATCTTGGCATGCTGGGTCCAGTGGTACTGAGAAAAAAGCATTAGCAAGGTCTATAACTGTGTAATGGGTGGATGTAGCTGGCACCTGTGTGAGCAGTGTATGTGGATTTGGTACAACAGGGGTGAGGGGCTCCAGTATTGATTTCACTGCCCTCAAATCATGTACCATTCGGTACGTGACTGGGTCACCCTTTTTCACTTGTCTCTTCTTAACAGGAAACAGCGGAGTGTTGTATGGAGACTTAGTAGTTCTGAGGGCTCCCGACTTCAGCAGTTCTTTTATTTGGTAATCCAGGGCAGCTTCCTGTTGAGCATTGAGAGGATATTGTCTCAGCTGCGGTGGTGTAATTCCAGGCTTGAATGAAACTTTTACGGGGGGGCACGGGTAGTGTGCCGAGGTCAGTTTTTGATGTGGACCAGAGTTTTGCAGGAACTTGTAGAAGTATTGGATCCGTGTTTACTTCACGTGTAACATCAGATTCTGGTTGATCTTCGATCATCTGGAGGGTGCACAGGACTTCTTCTGGGATATCTTCTGGAATTTGCAGGATAGCAGATCCATCTTCATTGTAGACTATCTGAGCTTGTAGTCTTGATAGTATATCTGCTCCCACTAGGGCATCTCCACCCTGGGGGGACACTAAGAATTTGGACACGAACATGTGTGGTCCCAGTTTCACCTTCAGTGGATGGGTTATTGGGATTATCTGGGTTTGTCCATCAAAACCGGATACTATAGTAGCTTTGGATCAGATGGATCCTTCAGGCACCAGGTTCCTGGGGAGCACGGAGCGTGAGGCTCCTGAGTCCACCAAAGCTCTTATTTCCTTGTTTGTTGCCAATGTGAAGGGGGACGTGTATAAATGGACCTCTGGCATCCCTATCCCATGCTGCCGCAAGTCAGGCAGTCTTCTCCTCCTGACTCTCGGGTTGGTTTTGAGTGTCCCTCTTTTTCTTTCTACAGTCTCTGATCACATGTCCTCTGATTCCACAATAGTAGCAGGTCGGTGCCTTCTTTCTTGTACCTTCTGGCTGACCGTCCACTGCTGCTATGACAACTTTCTTGTTGCTCCTTTTATCCTTTATGTCAGTTTCTAAGCCACTTGCTTTGTTGACTAGAAGATCTATGTCTTCCATGTTTCTCCATTCTGGGCAGCAAACTTTCAATCTTTCTGCCAGAGGTGCATGTATTCCATCCATGAAGGATCTTACCATCAGGCGATGTATTGCGGCTGCTTGCATATCCAGCCCTTCATCTGCGAATGACTGCATCAATCTGTAGTAAAATGAGCTGATATTCTCCACAGGACCTTGATGTACTGGTCCCATTGTGCCCTTAGTTCTTTGCTCCTGGGCGCAGAAGAGATTGAGTCTTATCATGAAGTCTTGGCCCGATTCCACATTACGGGTATCGTCTGGAACATGTCCTGTCAGATGGGCAGTGAGTTTGGCATACAGTTTGGGAGACATTTTAACTCTACACAAACCCTCCATGTCCAACCAAGTGCTTCTGTAGGAGACCTCTATTTGGTTCAGGTAACGTGAAAAACTGACTGGGTTTCTAGTCGGGTCTGGAGCATTTTGCAGGAAAGCCATCTGCTCGGCTGGAGTCCAGGATACGTAGTCTTCATACATACGAGGAACTGCATCTCTGGGAGCATTTGGGTTTTGTGGATCAACAGGTGGTCTTATCAGGACTTTTCTTTCCACTACGGGATAAAGAGGCACTGGTGCTGTGGCTTGTAGCTTGTGCTGTGGGGCTCCACAGGCTAGGCATGTTTCACTACAATCCGGATTTTGTTGGCCACAGTTTGTGCAGGTCCATTCCGGGGATCCTACTATTTTTGGAGTTGTTGCAGGAGTAGCTGACCGGTATGGAGGAGGCTGCTGATCCTTATTAGCCTTCTTCCCAGTTTCTTCCCATGTGTCTGATTCTTCATGGTATATCCAACCTTGATCGTGGGCTGTTTTTGCCATGTCAGAAAGAGTTCTGACCAGTTTAGTCCATGATTTATCTGCTATTACTCCTGCTCTAGTATCTCTTATTTTGTCCCATTTGTTGTGGTCCAATTGATCCTTCCCCTTCAATCCAAATGTCTTAAAAACGTCCTTGGACTGACTGGCTGTTCTTTTGCCATGATAACACGTAATGAGATGTTGCAGGGTGCATCCAGCTCTTCTGTCCTTTGATATTCCTTGCCCCATTCTTCGTCTATCTTCTTCAGCTTTTAGACCCTTGAACGTCCCTTGGACTAAACCTACCTATCCTGGAAATACTCAGAGACTAACTCCTTATTTGTATTCCTACCTAAGGTGAGGTCTAGAACCACCTATCCTGGAAGTACCCAGAGACTGACTCTTGATCTGTATTCCTGCTTAAAGGTGGTGTCCTAACTGTTCAGAGGGGGCTGAGTATGTTGAATGGCGCTGGGTTACCCTTCTTGTACCAAAGGTACACTCTATATCCAATAGCAATGGCAAACAGGGCTATTCCCACTAACACTAGGGTAGTGAATATCACATCCATTGGACAGAGCAGGCACACTATTCCCTTTCAACACTCACTGATGTATGGGATCTATGGCAACTAACAAGGACAACAGCACAGAAGCAAAACGCAGGAGAGCAGACACACGGAGACAAAGCAGAGGGGCAGAGAAACAAACAAGGCACAGAAAACATCTGCTGGCAAAAGCTCTCTCAGAGTTCAGTAGAAACCCCCCAATAACCCAGTATCTACTCACAGTGTACCTCTTACATGTTGAGGAGGGAAGAGAACAGAGTGTTCAACTCTTACCTGGCCAGGTATTTCTGGTCCCCACGTCTGGTCACCTCCTCGGTTTGGCAAGACGACCCACCGCGTCCTGGGATAAACACGTTTCCCCGCTTTCGGGCGCAAGATAATGTTAGGTTGACCTAACGGTCACAGCTGTTGCCAGCGATGTCCGAATGCGGAGAGAGGGGGGCTCTGCTATTCCAGCTCAATGAAAACAGGCAGACGCTGTTATACACATAAGACCTGGAGATGTGTGGCTCCCAAATAGAACTGTATTGATTTTGTTTACATTACAAAGTTATACAAAGTTGATTATGGCGTAACTATGCAACATACATATTCATTAAAGGTGTGGATTACATGTTCCCAGCATGAGAAATTAACATAATGACTTTTATTCCCATAACAGTCTATAACATTTCTTCTTCCCATAATAATGTTTTTCAGTTGTTTCTAAGTCAAAACATTCAGTGTCCTTGAGTTTGGTCTCAAAGTTTATTACGTAAATAAGTCTGGTCTTGTTCTTGCAAAGGAGAATGAATTTCTATTATTTTTCTAACCAGTGAAAAAGGTTTACTCTTTCCTCACACCACTGACTTGCAGGTCCTGCACACACCTGGAAGGAGGCTTAGGATGTGAAAATTTATCTTGTTGACACTATCGTTCTAGGGAGCTAGAATGGCCCTTTCACACAGCCAGCGAGACTTTCTGAAGTTGCATTGAATGTTTGGAAAAGTCTTTGCTTTTAGCTCCTCAATGGATGTCGCAATGTTGCAAAAGTTGCTTGGAAAGATGATCTGTCCATTTGCAGAGTTTACTGGTGCCTTGCCATCTCTAATAGTCAGCAGCTGGCTCGAGAACAGTCCAGCAGATTCATCAGCTGTCCTTTGAACCTTCGTGTTTGTGTGCAGCGATATTTTCTTCACATGTCTACAAAGTATGATGCTTTTAGACAGGCGTTGAGTTCATCTGCAGGCGTTGACCTTGGAATAACAGGTAGTGTTTGACGAAAGTCATGAAAAAAAACAACAACTACATCTCTCATAATAGAATTGTTTCCACGCAAGTCTTGGAGCAGTCTGTCAACCGCTTCCAGAGCCCTTTTGTGTGACATGGTGCATTCATCCCAAATGATGGCACTGCACTTTTGAATCAGTTTAGCCTGTCCTGATCCCTTAGAAATATTACACCCTGGTGCTCTCCTACCACCAGATAAAAGTGTAGCTGCAATTCCAGAAGAAGCCACTGCAAGGGCAAGTTTTTGTTGTTGCCTAAATTTTGCCAGGAGCAAGTTGATTAAAAATGTCTTTCCTGTTCCTCCTGGAGCATCTAGGAAGACAATTCCACTTTTTTTGGTTACTGTGAAACTTAACATTTGGTTGTACGCATCTCTTTGGTCTGTTACCAATAGTGGTTCATTATGAGAGACAAATGCTGTGAGTTCATCAATGTTGTACTTTGTTTCTATGAAGATCTCCCTGCACATTTGGTTAACTTCTTGATTTGTTATTGGAGTAGGCAAGCCAAGCAGATGTAATGCTTTTCCGGACATTGCAATGCTATTGTCTTCAAGGAGAATTAAAGGCTTTGTTGAAAATGTTTTCAATAAAGTTGACAATTTGCTGATGAATTTCCTTTTTAACCTGCATGAGGATGTCCTCACTTAGTTCATTTCTGTACTTTGTCCAAATCTGAAGGGGATTTGAAATGTTACAGGTTGTTAGAAGAATAGCAAAGAGGTGTCTTAATTGATTTAGGGTTTGTGTGGCTTCTGCTTCACTGAGAGTCATGTCCCAGTGTCCATAATTTTCCAGAAGTCCTTATTTCTGATAAGATTCCCTAAATATTTCACAGACATGGCCTCCGACAGTCTTCATGTCAGTAAATGATGTTGAGCCCTTGACAACATGAAGTAACATACACAGGTAGAAGTGTACCGCCCCCGCAGCAGCAGCCGAGGTGCTCGGATCCGGGGACGCGGTGGCTTGAGGGGTCTCCAGATCCGGGGGTTCCACGCGGACACTCGAATTAAAAAGGAATGGGGGAATATATACACGGGATTAGGAAAGTTCGTGACGCCACCCATGGTGCGTGGTAATAATAATAAATAATAATAATCTTTATTTCTATAGCGCCAACATATTCCGTAGCGCTTTACAATTCAGGAGGATCATATACAAACAAGTAACAGTTATAGAAATACAATATTTAGAGGAAAAAAAGAAAAAACACAACCCTGCTCGTGAGAGCTTACAATCTACAATGAGATGGGGGGAGAGGCAAGGTTCAAGTGTTTATTTACAATGACAATCCAGCCATCTCACGGAAATGGGGGCTAGATAATGGTTTCCTGGACCAGTGGGCCAGAGCCTTGAGATGCCTTTGGGTGCCATGGAGTTTGATGTGGAGTTATGTTGTCGGAAGTTGTAGAGGGACTATGTGAATCGAATCTGATTAGGGAGTGTGATAGGCCGCCCTAAAAAGATGCGTCTTTAGGGTGAGTCTGAAGCTGAGTAAGTTGGGATTTGTCCTAACTTCTTGGGGTAGAGCGTTCCAGAGGGTTGGTGCAGCTCGGAAGAAGTCTAGGATCCGGGAGTGGGAGGTTCGAATTAGTGTGGATGTTAGTCGAAAGTCGCTTGCAGAGCGTAGAGAACGGGTGGGGTGATAGACAGAGAGGAGGGTGGAGATGTAGGGGGGTGCCGCACTGTGGAGAGCTTTGTGGGTGAGAACAAGCAGCTTGAATTGGATCCTATGATATATGGGCAGCCAGTGCAATGACTGGCACAGAGCAGAGGCATCCGAGTAGTGGTTAGCCAGATAGGTGACCCTGGCTGCTGCATTAAGGATGGACTGTAGAGGAGAGAGTCTAGTTAGGGGAGACCAATTAATAGAGAGTTACAGTAGTCAAGCCGAGAGTGGATCAGGGCCATGGTAAGGGTTTTTGTCGTTTCCATAGTGAGAAAGGGGCGGATTCTAGAGATGTTCTTGAGGTGCAAGCGGCAGGAGCGGGCAAGAGATTGTATGTGGGAGGTGAAGGAGAGATCAGTGTCAAGTATAACACCCAGACAGCGGGCCTGCTGCCTAGGACTTATCGTTGTGCCACACACAGAGAGGGTGTCACGCTCCCCGGGTCCTCACCCCCGTTCCCCGGCTCACCTGCCACGCTCTCCGCTCCCCAGTCACCGGATTCCGTCCGTCCCAGGGCTCCGGGCCCCCGATCCCGGCGCCCGACAGCTTCCCTGGACCTGGCCGGCTCCCCTGCGTCCTCCTCGCAGCCTCCTTCCCTGGCTTCTGGCACCCGGGCGGCGCGCATGCGCATTAGGGCGCGCGCGCGGTCACTGACCCTTTCTTAAAGGGCCAGCGTCCATTAACAGGAAATGAGGTTGCACAGGTACAGGGTATATAGGGGGTCATTGTCCAAGGGGGCGGGGCCTGATCTTCGTGTTCCCTGAGCTAGGAGTCAGGTCTCTTGGTGTTTATGTGCCTGTACTCACCTATCTGTCTTTGTAGAGCCGTACCTGCCTCGCCATCCAGTCTGCCATGTCCTGATCCCCGCACGCTGTCCGTCTGCCATCTGACAGTCCGTACCATCCCGGATCCCTGCGGTGACCCGTCATCTTGCTCCAGAGGTTCCGGACCCCGCCTGATATCACCTCGGCCTCCGAACCTGAGCTACGTCACCAAGACCACCTTCTGTGACTCCGTGGTCCCTGGGACTCCTCCGCTGCCTTCTCTTGCACGGACTGTTCTACTGCCCATCAGTGCTTCAGCTGCCGGACTCCCTACCACCATCTCAGAGAGTTCGGTCCAGTGGATCCACCTCCTGGGTCTGCCCGACCGCCCGGCCGTGACAGTAAGATCAGGCCATGGATCCCGCTGCAGCACTAATGGCTCTGCAAGAGGAACTCCAACGCCAGCGTGAAGTCCAGACCCGCATGCTGCAATTCATGACCTCCGTGGACACCCGCCTGTACACATTACAAGCATCAATGACGCCTGCGGCACCCAGGTCCCCCGCCAGGCAAGCCATGGCCCCCGCACCAGTGGCAACCTCGTCAGATGCTTCCCGACTCCGTTTGGCGTCACCTCCTCGTTATGCTGGAGATCCCAAGACCTGCAGGGGCTTCATAAATCAATGTTCCCTTCATTTCACGCAGCTGCCACATCTGTTCGCCTCCGACCAAGCCAAGGTCGCCTTTATAATGTCCCACCTAGAGGGCGAGGCGCTGGCGTGGATGAACCCCTTGTGGGAGAAGGAGGACCCCATGACCAAGGATCTTCAACAGTTCCTGCAGGCATTCCGCAGCACCTTTGACGAGCCAGGACGCGCTTCTGCCTCTGCTTCATCACTCCTCCGCCTACGTCAAGGAACACTGACGGTGGGCCAATACGCCATCCGTTTTCGCACTTTGGCTTCAGAACTCGGGTGGAATAATGAGGCCCTAACAGCCGCCTTCTGGGAGGGACTCTCGAGTCGCATCAAGGATGAGTTGGCGGGTCGGGACGTGCCCTCCACCCTAGATGCCCTGATTGCCCTAGCAACTCGTGTGGACATACGTTTTCAGGAGCGCTCCAAAGAGCTATCTCGTGAGAGACGCCCGTTACGGCATTCATCTCCTCCTCAGAAGCCCTCCGTACCTCAGTCATCAACAGCTGGGAGTCCCGTCCACGAGCCCATGCAGATTGACCGAGTGCGTCAGTCTGCACAACGTAGAGCAGAGCGGCTTGCCCAGGGTCTCTGCTTTTACTGCGGTGAGGGCACACACCTCCTACGTTCCTGTCCGGAAAGGCCGGGAAACTCCAAAGCCTAGGGTTGGTAGGAGAGGCCACCCTAGGTGCTGGGACTCTCTCTGATCCGGTCACATGGACCGTGCAAGTGACAACGGGAGAGACGCGGTTCACGGCTGAGGCCTATCTTGATTCCGGGGCAGCAGGCAATTTCATCCAGCAAGCCACCGTGGACAAATACCAGGTGCCTGTTATCCCACTCAACAAGCCCCTGGTGATTGCCTCTGTGGATGGGAGACCCCTTTCTGACACCATCTCCTGGACCACCAGGCCGGTTGAACTGCGCATCGGTGCTCTTCACACCGAGAACATCGCCTTCTACGTCCTTCCGCACATGTCCCATCAGATCCTGCTGGGCCTTCCATGGTTACGGACTCACGAACCATCAGTCAGCTGGGGCACTGGCGAAATCACCCGCTGGGGTGCTTCGTGTCATGAGAGATGCCTAAAATCCACACAACCCATCCGACGACCTCCGGTTCCTGAGAACCTACCGGGGCTGCCCTCGGCTTATTGGTCCTTTGCTGATGTCTTTGATAAAAAAGAATCCGAGGTACTGCCGCCACATCGCCCCTACGATTGTGCCATCGACCTGCTCCCTGGAACAACGCCACCACGAGGACGGATATATCCTTTATCTCCAGCCGAAACAAGGGCTATGTCGACTTACATCTCAGAGAGCCTGGCTAGGGGATTCATTCGGAGATCCTCCTCTCCTGCTGGAGCAGGTTTCTTCTTTGTCAAGAAAAAAGAGGGCGATTTACGTCCCTGCATCGACTACCGGGGTCTGAATCAGATCACTGTTAAGAACAAGTACCCTCTGCCGCTCATCCCCGAATTGTTTGACCGGCTTAGAGGAGCTCGTCTGTTCACCAAGCTGGATCTTCGGGGTGCTTACAATCTGGTGCGCATCCGCTCTGGTGACGAATGGAAGACCGCGTTTAATACGCGCGATGGACATTATGAGTACTGCGTGATGCCCTTCGGCCTGTGTAACGCCCCTGCCGTCTTCCAAGAACTGGTGAACGACGTGTTCCGAGACCTCCTCTACACCTGTGTGGTAGTATATCTAGATGACATCCTTGTCTTCTCTCCGGACCTCCCAACCCACAGAGAGCACGTACAGCTGGTTCTACGACGACTAAGAGAGAACCGTCTGTACGCAAAGTTTGAGAAGTGTGTCTTTGAGCAGTCTTCTCTCCCCTTTCTGGGGTACATCATCTCTGAGACTGGACTGCAGATGGATCCCAAGAAGGTCTCCGCCATTCTCAACTGGCCTCCCCCTTCTGGACTGAAGGCAATCCAACGCTTCCTGGGATTCGCCAACTACTACCGCCAATTCGTCCCTCACTTCTCTGCTCTGACTGCTCCACTTTCCGCTTTGACTAAGAAAGAGGCA
This sequence comes from Anomaloglossus baeobatrachus, assembly GCF_048569485.1. Taxonomy (NCBI): domain Eukaryota; kingdom Metazoa; phylum Chordata; class Amphibia; order Anura; family Aromobatidae; genus Anomaloglossus; species Anomaloglossus baeobatrachus. The sequence continues at coordinate 184,156,711 of NC_134359.1, forward strand.
AATCCAAAGGACTGGTCGCCTGCGGCCGACGCCGCGTTTGGCTCTTTGAAGCGGGCTTTTGCTTCCTCGCCTGTACTTCACCGTCCGGAGTTGAACCGCCAGTTCACCTTGGAGGTGGATGCCTCCTCCTCAGGAGCCGGAGCAGTGCTCATGCAGAAGTCCTCCTCCGGGAAGATGGTGACTTGCGGATTCTTCTCCAAGGGCTTCTCAGCGCCTGAACGCAACTATACCATCGGGGACCGAGAGCTCTTGGCAGTCAAACTGGCACTGGAGGAATGGCGCTACCTCCTGGAAGGTGCAGTGTATCCCGTGATCATCTACACGGACCACAAGAACCTAGAATACCTGCGGTCCGCTCAGCGACTGAACCCACGGCAAGCCAGGTGGTCCTTATTCTTTGCCAGGTTCGACTTTCAGCTTCACTTCCGACCCGCGGACAAGAATGTACGCGCTGATGCCTTGTCCAGGTCTTTCATGCCCATGGAGCAGGAGGAAGAGACTACCCAACCCATCATCTGTCCTAGCAACATCATTCCGGTGGCCCCTGTTACCCTAGCCCAGATACCGCCCGGGAAGACCTATGTCTCCGATACCGACAGGCAAAAGGTGTTACACTGGGGTCATGCCTCAAAAACAGCCGGGCATGCTGGTCAGAAGAGAACATGGGGTGCGATTGTACGCCATTACTGGTGGCCATCCCTTCGCACGGACGTCGCTGCTTTTGTCTCTGCCTGCTCCTCCTGTGCCAGGAACAAGACGCCCAAACACTTGCCCCATGGCCGTCTTCTGCCTTTACCGATACCCTCAGTCCCGTGGCAACACATAGCAATGGACTTTATTACGGACTTGCCATTATCCTCCGGGCACACAGTCATATGGGTCGTGGTTGATCGATTCTCCAAAATGGCCCACTTCGTTCCTATGGCCGGACTGCCCTCTGCTCAGGAACTCGCGGAAGCCTATATACATCACATCTTCCGCTTGCATGGCTTTCCATCCCACATAGTGTCCGACAGAGGAACTCAGTTCACCTCCCGCTTCTGGAGGGCTCTATGCAAACATCTGGGAGTGACTCTGGACTTTTCTTCTTCTTACCATCCTCAGTCTAACGGCCAAGTGGAGAGGGTCAATCAAATCGTGACCTCATACCTACGTCACTATGTCAACGCCCATCACGACGACTGGTCCTCGCTTCTGCCTTGGGCTGAATTCTCCCATAACCACCACGTCAGTGAGTCATCCTCCGAATCTCCCTTCCATGTTGTTTATGGACTCCAGCCCGCCGTCCCATTGCCTATATCCCCTTCATCGGATGTCCCGGCTGCTGATACTGCAGTTCGTGACTTTGCTACCATTTGGGACTCTGTCAAAGCGTCCCTTGGGCGCGCTTCCCAGCGGATGAAGAAACACGCTGACAAGAGACGTCTGGATCCTCCGTGTTTCTCTCCTGGTGACCTGGTCTGGCTTGCTTCCCAGTACATCCGATTGAAGATACCTTCCTACAAGCTGGGTCCTCGCTACATCGGGCCGTTTAAGGTCCTCAGCAAGATCAATGAGGTATCCTACAAGCTACAGCTCCCGGCCACGATGAGGATACCCAACTCCTTCCACGTCTCTCTGCTCAAGCCGGTTGTCCTTGGTCCCTTCTCCGCTGCTGCCAGTCCGGCCCCTCCTCCTATTGCCGATGATGACATCTATGCGGTAAGGGATATCGTGGCCATGAAGACCGTACGAGGTCGACAGTTCTTCCTGGTGGACTGGGAAGGGTATGGTCCTGAGGATAGGTCTTGGGAGCCCAGGGAGAACGTGGGCACTCCTCTTATCCGTGCCTTCATGTCCCGGTTGCGGGGTGGGGGGCGTGGGGGGGGGGGTACTGTCACGCTCCCCGGGTCCTCACCCCCGTTCCCCGGCTCACCTGCCACGCTCTCCGCTCCCCAGTCACCGGATTCCGTCCGTCCCAGGGCTCCGGGCCCCCGATCCCGGCGCCCGACAGCTTCCCTGGACCTGGCCGGCTCCCCTGCGTCCTCCTCGCAGCCTCCTTCCCTGGCTTCTGGCACCCGGGCGGCGCGCATGCGCATTAGGGCGCGCGCGCGGTCACTGACCCTTTCTTAAAGGGCCAGCGTCCATTAACAGGAAATGAGGTTGCACAGGTACAGGGTATATAGGGGGTCATTGTCCAAGGGGGCGGGGCCTGATCTTCGTGTTCCCTGAGCTAGGAGTCAGGTCTCTTGGTGTTTATGTGCCTGTACTCACCTATCTGTCTTTGTAGAGCCGTACCTGCCTCGCCATCCAGTCTGCCGTGTCCTGATCCCCGCACGCTGTCCGTCTGCCATCTGACAGTCCGTACCATCCCGGATCCCTGCGGTGACCCGTCATCTTGCTCCAGAGGTTCCGGACCCCGCCTGATATCACCTCGGCCTCCGAACCTGAGCTACGTCACCAAGACCACCTTCTGTGACTCCGTGGTCCCTGGGACTCCTCCGCTGCCTTCTCTTGCACGGACTGTTCTACTGCCCATCAGTGCTTCAGCTGCCGGACTCCCTACCACCATCTCAGAGAGTTCGGTCCAGTGGATCCACCTCCTGGGTCTGCCCGACCGCCCGGCCGTGACAGAGGGAGATGTCAGGTTTTGGAAGGTTGGAGGATGGAGGAAAAAGAAGAAGTTCAGTTTTGGAAAGGTTAAGTTTCAGATAGAGAGCAGACATGATGTTGCAAACTGCAGTCAGGCAGTCACTTGTGTTCTGTAGTACAGCGGGGGTGAGCTCAGGGGATGAGGTGTATAGCTGTGTGTCATCAGCATAAAGATGGTACTGAAAGCCAAATCTGCTGATGGTCTGTCCAATTGGGGCAGTGTAGAGGGAGAAAAGAAGAGGGCCAAGGACTGAATCTTGAGGGACCCCAACAGTGAGAGGGAGAGGAGAAGATGTGGAGCCAGCAAATGATACACTGAATGAACGGACAGAAAGATAGGAAGAGAACCAGGAGAGCACAGTGTCCTTTAGGCCGATAGAATGGAGCATAGAGAGAAGGAGATGGTGGTCAACAGTGTCGAAGGCGGCAGAAAGGTCAAGAAGAATAAGCAGAGAGTGGTCACCGTTACGTTTTGCTGTCAATAGGTCATTGGTCACTTTCACAAGGGCAGTTTCTGTTGAGTGTAAAGGGCAGAAGCCAGACTGTAAAGGATCTAGAAGAGAGTGAGTGGAAAGGTAGCGGGTGAGGCCAGAGTAGACCAGGCGCTCCAAGAGTTTGGAGATGAAGGGGAGAATGGAGACTGGTCTGTAGTTGCTTGTGCAGGATGGATCAAGAGAAGGTTTTTTTTAATAATGGAGTAATGATAGAGTGTTTGAGGCAGCAGGGGTGGTAAGTTAAGGTACCACCGCTGCTGTTGGTGGGGGAGCCCGGTGGCAGTGGTATAGCAGCCAGGTGTTTAACCCCTCCGTGGGTATGGGGTTATGCCCCGGGAGCTCGGTGATGGTGATGTAGAGGTGCCGTTGGGGTAGAAAAAGGGTTTTTCAATGTATTCACTCATTCCAGAAATAATCACACTGACAGCTTGTAAACCAGAGTTCCGAGCACCACTGTAGCTGGGAGGGAGCCCGCTTGGGACCATGTCTTTGGTGTTGCGGTTAGTCTGTGACCCTTTCCTTGGCACCTGTGTTTTCTTCTTTGGACCCCCAAGTCTGAAACTTTTTGGGTCCAGCTCACCCGTGTGGCTAACGGAGTGAGCTTGCTCTCAGGGTTCACGTGTAGGATTTCTTTGGACTGTATTGGGAAAGTCCTATCCCATCAGTGCGCTAGTACCCCGATTTTGGAGCGGGCTGGGTATGACACTTGAAGTCTTCACCCCCGTCGGGTAAATTACCAGGACGCTTGAAGCTACTTCCCGGCCTAGGGTCCACTTACCCCGTCGTGCCTGGCCCCTGCCCGGTGATATCTCAAGGCCGCCGGGCACCCTCCTCGGTAGTCTGTGCCCACTGACACTATCCCCTACGACTGGGGCTCCAGCTCCTACCAGGCCCAGACCAACGTCTGCCACCTAGTTCTCGGGAGCCCTGCTCCGTGACCTCTCTTCACGAGAGTCACTTCACCTCCTTCTCCTTCCACTTCACTTCTCCTCTCACTTTCTCACTCTCCCCTACCTTCCCCCCATTGTGGGCGGCCCTTTTCCCTTCAGGCCCCCCAATGGTGTGTCTGGTGGGTACAGTGTAAAGTGTTCCTAGGGTTTTGATTGGCTCAGCTGTTAGCGACACCAAAGGACCAGGACCCGTAACCAAGGAGGGTGGATACTGTGCTGAAGAGCAGATTGCACAATACCCTGTGACAACCTGATAGGCCAGGGCATCACATTCCCCCTTGGTAAAATGCCGCTGGTCCCTGAGCTACAGGACACCAGAGCTTTATTTTTGTTTTGTTTTAACTATAGAAAGGGAAAATATAACATATTAATACACTTTTATTAAACGGCTTCCATCCCACACAGGGGAGGCAATGCACTTAAACGTTACTAAAATTTGTTAAGAGTTCGACGCCCAACTGTGGGACGCTTCCGGTTTGTATGGTAACGGACGCTCAACCTACTCCGTTGCAGCCCCTTCCTGCGACAGTCCAGTCCCAACGTCCCGCATCCCAACAACCCGCCACCCAAACAACCTGTTCCCCCTGGAAACCTAAGGTGGGTCCGTGACCGGGTTAAGGTTCCGGGTGTTGTTTGTTAGACGACTCTGGTTGGCACAGGAGGTGCAACTATAATACAAGATACAAGTTTGTGTTGATCATGCCAGTCCTGTGACCATGGTCCATATTTACTTATATATAAAGCTTAAAAGGAGTCCATGTACCGGTTGTACATTCTCAGCAATTTACTTATAGATCAGGTAACTTTTACTCGTTTCATTAAAACTGGTTGATTAGGCACTTATTTGCTAACATTGTCTATATGAAAAATAATAAACTATGGAAAATAACAAACAAAAACACCGATACCTAACAATTCTATGGCAAAGTGTACCGCCGCCTAGGCGAGCAGCTGCCGCCGCTCGGATCCGCGGTGGCTCGAGGGGTCTCTGGACCCGGGGGTCGCGCGCCAACTTGATTAAAAGAAGGGGGTAGGTAGATATGTACTGCGGGATTTTGTAAAGTTTGTGACGCCAACCCACGGTGTGTGGTAATGTGAGGAACCACCGCTGCCGTTGGGGAGCCCGGTGATGATGGTACGGCAGCCTGATGTTTAACCCCTCTGTGGGTAGGGGGGTTTGTGCCTCGGGGCCCGTTGGTGATGAATGGTGTTTAGGTTCCGTTGAGGAATAGGTGCAGGGGGTTTCCGCTGTACTCATTGGGTCTCAGAATAACCACACCGACAGCTTGTAAACCAAAGTTCTGATCCTGTGGGGAGCACACCTGGATCCGTGCCCTTGGTGTTGTTGTTGGTCTGTGGCCCTATTCCTGGCACCTTAGTCTCGATTGGACCCGTCGGTATGAAACTCTCTGGGTCCCGCTCACCCGTATGGCTAACGGAGTGAGCTTGCTCTCAGGGTTCACGCGTAGGATTTCTTTGGACTGTAGTGGGAAAGTCCTATCCCATCGGTGCGCTAGTACCCCGATTTTGGAGCGGGTTGGGGATGACACTTGAAGTCTTCACTCCCATCGGGTAAATTACCGAAATGCATGAATCTACTTTCTGGCCTGGGGTCCACGTACCCCGTCATGCCCTGGCCCGTGCCCAGTTACAGCTCAAGGCCACCGGCTGCCCTCCTTGGCAGTCCGTGCCCCTTGACACTGTCCCCTGCGACCGGGTTCCAGCTCCTACCAGGCCCAGACCAACGTCTGCCACCTAGTATACAGGAGCTCTCCTCTGTGACCTCTCATCACGATAGCCACTTTACCTCCTCTCTCCTTCACTCTCAACTCTCAACTCTCCACTCTCAACTGCCACTGTCCTCCTATTCCCTTCAGGCCCCCAATGGTGTGTTTGGTAGGTTCAAGTGGGAAGTGTTCCTAGGATTTTAATTGGACTAGCTGTTAACAACACAAGTGGACCGGGATCCGTTAACCAAGGAGGGTGGATAATGTGCGGGAGGGCATATTGCACAATAACCTGTGACGACCTGATAGGCCAGGGGGTCATATTCTCCCTTGGTTAAACGTAGCTCGTCTGCGAGCTACAGGACGACAGAGGTTTATTTTGTTTTGCTGGAACTGAAAAGAAGAAAAGTTAACAAGCTTTATTTTAACGGGTCCATCCCACACAGAGGAGGTAATGCACTTAACGTTACTAAAATATCACTTCGTTCATCGCCCAATAGTGGGACGCTACCGGTTTTACTGGTAGCGGAGGCTCAACCTACTCCGTTGCAGCCCCTTCCTGCAACAGTCCAGTCCCAACGACCCGGATCACAATAACCCACCACCCAAACAACCTGTTCCCCCTGGAAACCTAAAGTGTCCGTAACCAAGTTAAGGTCCCGAGTGTTGTAATTTTGACGACTCTGGCTGGCATAGGAGGTGCAACTATTATACAAGACACAAGTTTGTGTTAGTCACGCCAGTCCTGTGACCATGGTCCATTTTGTTTACCTAAAATATATAAAACTGAACAGAGTCCATGTACCGATGTACACACTTTGGCAATTTTTTTAGAAAATCAGGTAACTTTTCACTCTTTTCATTTAAAAACTGGTTGATTCACTAACATTTTCTATATGAAAAATAACAAACTGTGGAAAATAACAAACGAAACACCGATACCTAACATTCTATGGCATCGCAACTGTTAGTACTATAGCATTTAACATTCTTCCTGTACCTCCGAGGAGGTTGACCAAAGTTTGCACGGGTCGACTTCCTTAGTTCAGGACTTTCGCTTCTTTCTAGGGAAGCATCTACACTCTCTACGGGTCCCTCGCCCCCCAGGTTGGGTGTAACTGGCAGAAACCTACGTGTGCGTGGCAAGGGGACTGGCCTTACTCTAGGTGTTGGAGTGGGTGCAACGTCAGTAAGCATTTCCTGCTCTGGTTCCTCCACAGGTTGTGGGAATGTTAAAACAGGGACTATTACTACTCCATTTTGCATTGGCCAATCCTCTGGAAAATCACCTAGAATAGTGTGAATCACCCTCTTTCTTTCCTCTCTCACAGGAGGCTATGACTGAGGTTCTTCTGCTCTTTTTAGAGGTTCTGGACACTTCTTCCGATGATCTCTGGACACTGCAGCTACAGTTCGCCCATCATCTTTGCTAACCAGACAAGTCTTCTGATTGTCGAAATTGGAAGGCTGTACCACATACGGCTCCCTCTCCCACTGGTCGTCCAACTTGTGTTGTTTCCTTTTTTTCTTCAACACAACCTCACCAGGGGTGAAGGGGGCTGCTTTAGCCTGCTTATTAAAATTCCTTTCTTGACGCTCCCGGACCTGACCCAAGCTTTCTGTTTGTATTGAGCTTGGCTATGTGAGTCCCAATCGTCTCCAGATGCATGAGTTTCAGGTAACTCCACCTCCATTTCCAAGTCTGCCGGGAGTCTCCCCGGATGAGCCCTCATCAGGTAAGCTGGGCTGCACTTGGTAGACCCTACTGGGATGTTATTGTACATGTCGACCAAATCCGGCAGCTTCTCGGGCCATCGATTCCGGTCCTCAAGAGGGAGGGTTTTCAGCAAATTGATCACCAGATGGTTCATCTTCTCACACATGCTGTTGGTCTGCGCATGATAGGGAGTGGTGCGGAACTTCTTGCACCCATATAGGCTGCAGAACTCTCGAAAAATCTCAGCTTCAAACGCGGGGCCCTGATCGGTCAAAACTCGGTCTGGGTACCCATGCGGCCAACAGAAATGGGCCTGGAATGCCTTTGCGGCAGTACTTTTAGTCAAATCTTTCACGGGTACTACTACCAGGAAATGGGAGTAATGATCAACCATTGTGAGCGCATACGTGTACCCACTTCTGCTGGGAGTCAACTTAACGTGATCCAATGCCACGATCTCCAGAGGTTGTTTGTTGACAATCGGTTGGAGGGGTGCACGCTGACTGATTCCATCTTGTTTTCGTAAGGCACAGGGGCCACAGTTTCTGCACCACGCCTATATGGAGTCTCTCATTTCTATCCAATACAAGTGGCTTCTCAGCATCATTTCCAATTTTTTTTACATAGTTACATAGTTACTTAGGTTGAAAAAAGACCTAGGTCCATCTAGTTCAACCTTCCTCCACCAGTTCTACATTTAGTCACTAAGTCATTTATAACCAACAATGTTTTGTGTACTGAGGAAATCATCCAGCCCTTTTTTAAAAGCTGTTATAGTATCTGCCATTACTACCTCTTGTGGTAGTGTATTCCACAGTCTGACCGCTCTAACTGTAAAGAACCCTTTCCTATTTAGGTGTCGGAATCGCTTTTCTTCCACTCGCAGTGAGTGCCCCCTGGTCCTTAGTACTGTCTTTGGAAGAAATAAGTCATGTGCCAGTCCTTTATATTGACCACACATGTATTTATACATATAAATGAGATCTCCTCTGAGACATCTTTTTTCTAAGCTAAACATATCTAACTTTTTCAACCTGTCATCATATGGGAGGCCTTCCATTCCTTGTAATAGTCTAGTTGCCCGCCTTTGAACTGACTCTAACTTCTGAATGTCCTTTTTAAAATGTGGAGCCCAAAACTGGATCCCGTATTCCAGATGTGGCCTTACAAGTGATTTATAGAGGGGTAAGAATACGTTGGGATCACGGGATCTAATCTCTCTTTTTATACACCCTAAAATCTTGTTTGCTTTAGCAGCTGCTGCTTGACATTGAGTGCTGCTGCTCAGCTTATTTGTAATGAGAATACCCAAGTCCTTCTCCTGTTCTGTAGTCCCGAGTTTACTTCCATTTAATGTTACGCAGCTATAGGATTACTCCGTCCTAGGTGCATTACTTTACATTTATCAACATTAAATCTCATTTGCCAAGTATCTGCCCATTCTGACATCTTATCCAGATCTTTTTGTAATATTGTACTATCCAGGTCAGTTTTTAATATCCTACATAGTTTGGTGTCATCGGCAAAGACTGACACTGTACTATCAATCCCATCCACAAGGTCATTAATAAAGAGAGTAAAAAGAATCGGTCCAAGCACAGATCCCTGCGGCACCCCACTGCTGACTATAGCCCATTTAGAGAATGTACCATTTATGACTACTCTTTGTTTCCTATCTTTTAGCCAATTCCTTACCCAGTTGCATATTGTGTCCCCTAGTCCTTGCTTCTGGAGCTTTAGTATAAGGCTATTATGTGGTACAGCATCAAATGCCTTTGCAAAGTCCAAATAAATCACATCAGCTGCATTACCAATATCCAGGTTTGAACTTACCCCCTCATAGAACCCCAACAGGTTGGTTAGACACGACTTATCTTTCATGAATCCATGCTGTTTGTCAGTTATCATATTATTTTCTGCAATATATTTTTGCATGTCATCCCTTAAAATGCCCTCAAAAACTTTGCATACTACTGATGTCAGGCTTACTGGACGGTAGTTGCCTGGATCTACCCTCTTACCTTTCTTAAATATCGGTACCACATCAGCAATCCTCCAATCCTGAGGCACCAACCCTGTTACAAGTGAGTCTAAAAAGATGAGATACAGCGGTCTGTCGATTACGGAGCTTAATTCCCTCAATATTCGTGGATGAATGCCATCTGGCCCTGGGGATTTGTCAATGTTTAATTTACTCAGACGTAGGCGTACTTCATCTTGTGTTAAATTAATTATATCGGGTGGTGGACTTTGATTTTTCACTTGTTGAATGATCCCTGGTACAGTCAGTTCCTTGGTGAATACAGATGAGAAATGCCTATTTAATATCTCAGTCTTTTGTTTGTCCTCTATAACTAACTTGTTATTATATTTTAAGGGCCGATACTATCCTTTGTTTTCCTTTTGGCATTAATGTATTTATAAAAGATTTTGGGATTTATTTTAATGTCATTGGCGATTTTTGTTTCAGTAGCTAATTTTGCTTGTTTGATTTCTTTTTTACATTTCCTATTGATATCTTTATACTCCTGCAATGCTATTTCTGTATTCTCAGCCTTTAAGATTTTAAATGCCCTTTGTTTTTGTTTTATTATACTTTGTACAGTCTTATTTATCCATAGTGGTTTCTTTTTATTCCTGGACATTTTATTACCAGAGGGTATACGTTTTTTACAGGACTCTAGTAGTATATCCTTAAACTTACCCCATTTATGTTCGGTATCCCCAGTTACCATGACTTTGTCCCAATCTACACATTTAAGCTCTTCCCTTAATTTGTTGAAATCAGCTTTCCTAAAATTCCAGGTTTTAGCATTCCCCCTTTGAAATGTTCTATTGAATATTATGTTGAAGCTTACCATATTATGATCGCTGGTGCCCAAGTGCTCCCGGACCTGTAGATCTGAAATTGTATCCGGTCTATTTGACAGGACCAGATCTAGCAAATTATCTCCCCTGGTCGGTTCACCTACCATCTGAGAGAGGAAATGGTCTTGAATGGTAGATAAGAACTTACAGCTTTTAGCAGAACCAGAAGATTCTATGTCCCACTGAATGTCTGGATAGTTGAAATCCCCCATAATAAGAACCCGATTATTATTATTATTAGCTGCCTTTTCAATTTGTTCCAGCATTTCACCCTCTATTTGTTCAGGTATGTTAGGAGGCTTATAGCAAACTCCAATTAGCATTTTTCCATTATTCCCCTCCCCATGTACATTTACCCATACTGACTCTACATTGTTGCTGTTCCCCTCAATGTCATCATACAACACAGGTTTTAGGTTAGATTTAATAAATATACACACCCCACCACCTTTTTGGCCTTTCCTGTCCTTCCTAAATGTGCTATAACCCTGTATGTTTGTCACCCAGTCATGGCTTTCATCCAGCCAGGTTTCCGTAATGCCCACCACATCATAATCCATGGTTGACATAAGAGTCTCCAATTCATTCATTTTGTTTGCAAGACTTCTTGCATTTGCCAGTAGACATTTAATCCTATTAACACCTTTATTACTCCTAGCCTCCCTACGTTCCTTGTATGTCCCATCCCCCCCTAATCCTTCATTGACCCCTACCGTCTCCCTGTCTCTATCTGCTCTATCTATCCCCTTATTTGCTCCACTACCCTCCCTCACCCCCGATCCTAGTTTAAAAGCTCCTCCATCCATCTGACCATTTTCTCCCCCAGCACAGCTGCACCTTCCCCATTGAGGTGCAGCCCGTCCCTACCGTAGAGCCTGTAGCCGACTGAGAAGTCGGCCCAGTTCTCCATGAACCCGAACCCTTCCTTCCTGCACCAATTTCTAAGCCACATATTTATCTCCCTAAGCTCCCGCTGTCTTTCTAGTGACGCTCGTGGCACCGGTAGTATTTCTGAAAACACCACCTTGGAGGTCCTGGACTTCAGCTTCTCTCCTAGTTCCCTGTAATCATTTTTAAGGACCTTCCACCTGCCTCTAACTTTGTCATTAGTACCAATGTGCACCATGACCGCTGGGTTTTCCCCAGCCCCACCCAGCAATCTGTCCATCCGATCCACAATATGCCGAACCCGAGCACCCAGCAGACAACACACTGTTCGGCATTCACGGTCTCGGCGACAGATGACCCTGTCTGTCCGCCTAATTATAGAGTCCCCTACCACCAACATCTGTCTGGGCTTTGCTGCACTCCTATTTCCCTCCTTCCTACAGCAGTTGTTTTCCTGGTTGCTAGGAGCAACATCCTGCTGTAGTGACCCTAGTCCAGGCCCTTCATTCCTAATATCAGCCAAACAGGCATATTTACTAGGTTGTGCCAGGTCAGGACTAGGCTCCCTGACATTTTTCCCCCTACCTCTTCTTCTAACTGTTATCCAGCTACCTACCTCTGGGTCCTGATCTTCCCCACTTCCACCCTCCTCCATATCACTGGCCCCAGCCAGAGAAAGCTCAGTGAGCTCTAAACTCCTCTCCAGGTTTGCAATGCCCCTTAGTGTTGCAAGCTGCTTATTTAGATCAGTTACCTTGGCTTCCAAATACGCAACATGCTCGCATCTAGTGCAGACATAGTCACCCTCGAGCGGCTGCTCAAGGCATGCATACATCTGACAAGATACACACCTGGTAGCATTGTCCATGGAGCACCTATCAAATGGGGATAAACAGTAAAGTAGAAAAACAAAGAGAAAAAAAACGAAAAAAACCCAATGGGAAACGTATAAGGATAAATTCAAACTATGTTCTTGTGTCAAACTATGTAATTGTGTTGAAACTATGCACTTATCTTAAATTCAGCACTTTACTTCAGTTCAGCACCTCGCTCGCTCAGCACCTCGCTTGTGCTGGGTGGTTTATATAGATGTACAATGACTATCAGAAGCTGCTAGAAGCTTCTAGAAACAGGTGTGACTAATCCTACTAATTAAATCACAAGACTAACTTTTTTTTTTTTTTTCCCTTTTCACAGAATCACAAACTGACACACAATTCCCTAATGAAATTCAACAATTACAGTTATCACCACTATGCAATTGTGTTGAAACTATGCACTTATCTTAAATTCAGCACTTTACTTCAGTTCAGCACCTCGCTCGCTCAGCACCTCGCTTGTGCTGGGTGGTTTATATAGATGTACAATGACTATCAGAAGCTGCTAGAAGCTTCTAGAAACAGGTGTGACTAATCCTACTAATTAAATCACAAGACTAACTTTTTTTTTTTTTTTCCCTTTTCACAGAATCACAAACTGACACACAATTCCCTAATGAAATTCAACAATTACAGTTATCACCACTATGCAATTGTGTTGAAACTATGCACTTATCTTAAATTCAGCACTTTACTTCAGTTCAGCACCTCGCTCGCTCAGCACCTCGCTTGTGCTGGGTGGTTTATATAGATGTACAATGACTATCAGAAGCTGCTAGAAGCTTCTAGAAACAGGTGTGACTAATCCTACAAATTAAATCACAAGACTAACTTTTTTTTTTTTTTTCCCTTTTCACAGAATCACAAACTGACACACAATTTCCTAATGAAATTCAACAATTACAGTTATCACCACTATGCAATTGTGTTAAAACTATGCACTTATCTTAAATTCAGCACTTTACTTCAGTTCAGCACCTCGCTCGCTCAGCACCTCGCTTGTGCTGGGTGGTTTATATAGATGTACAATGACTATCAGAAGCTGCTAGAAGCTTCTAGAAACAGGTGTGACTAATCCTACTAATTAAATCACAAGACTAACTTTTTTTTTTTTTTTCCCTTTTCACAGAATCACAAACTGACACACAATTCCCTAATGAAATTCAACAATTACAGTTATCACCACTATGCAATTGTGTTGAAACTATGCACTTATCTTAAATTCAGCACTTTACTTCAGTTCAGCACCTCGCTCGCTGAACAACCAAAATGTCCAGCTCTGTCATGGTTCGCTTCCAGCACCACTGAGACATAAGACTTGGGGACCACTATCTGGCAGATTCTTTCATGGGTCTTGGTTATTGATCAGACTCCTGCACAATTTACTCTGGTTCAGATAGAGTCGACTCTGATTCTGCCACAACTTCTTGGCTTCCTCCGGAGCGCCTGGTCCAAGGCAGGCATCAGGTCAAGCCAGCAACACCTTGACTAACTTGATAGCAGGGTCTCGATCTTGGGCTTCCTGCCAACCATGGTGAGGCAGCGGGTTACAGGTCATCTCTTGTTGTCGGGCACTGGAGCCGAATTGTTTCTCTAATGGAGGTTGGTGGAATGCAGGTAATTCAACTTCTTCCAGGTCCTCGTTGTTTCCACCATCATCAGACAAATGAGGCATCCGGGACAGGGCATCTGCATTAGTATTCTTACGGCCAGCCCTGTACTTGATAACGAAGTCATAGTTAGCCAACCGTGCGACCAATCGCTGCTCCAGAGCTCCCAACTTTGCCGTGTCCAGGTGTGTCAGGGGGTTGTTATCAATGTACACCGTGATCTTGGGAACAGTTTGAACTGTTCTGTTACTGCCCAGACAAGTGCCAGAAATTCCAATTTAAAGGAGCTATAATTTTCTGGATTTCTTTCGGTTGGTCGAAATTTACGGCTGGCAAGGCGATCACCTTCTCATTGCCCTTCTGTATCTGAGACAAAACGGCCGCCAGACCCACATTACTGGCGTCGGTATATAACACGAAGTAAAGGCCATAGTTGGGATAAGCCAAGATCTCCTCTCCAGTCAAGACAGACTTCATTTTCTTGAAAGAATCTTCTTGTTCTGTGCCCCACTTGAATGGGGGCCCCTGGGACTTGCCATGTGTAGTCTGGCCCACCAAGAGGTCCCTCAAGGGGGCTGCCATTTGGGTATACCCCTTAACAAACCTCCGGTAGTACCCCATTAAGCCTAGGAACTGCCGCACTTCTCTGACGTTAGTAGGCCCTGGCCATTTCTGAATGGTTGTGATCTTCTCAGGATCCGGTGCCACACCTTCGGCACTTACCACATGCCCCAAGTACTGGACCCTTGACTTCAACAGATGACACTTAGATGGTTTAAGCTTCATGCCATATTTGGACAAAGCGTCGAATACTTCAGCCAGATGTTTCAGGTGGGCTTCATAGGTCTTGGAGTAAACAATGATGTCGTCCAAATACAGCAAGACAGTCTCGAAGTTGCAATGGCCCAAGCAGCATTCCATCAACCTCTGGAACATCCCGAGTGCATTGCATTGCACAGCCCAGATGGCATACTATTAAACACACACAGGCCCATCGGGGTGGCGAAGGCAGTCTTCTCCCGGTCTTCCTCGGCAACTGCTACCTGCCAATATCCACTGCTAAGGTCAAGGGTGGAGAAATAATTTGCAGACTTTAGAGCGGCTAGGGACTCCTCAATGCGAGGCAGAGGATAGGCATCTTTATGGGTAATCTTGTTAATCTGGTGGTAATCCACGCACATCCTCATGGTCCCATCCTTCTTCTTTACCAGCACTAGCGGGGCGGCCCAGGGACTGCAGCTATCACTGATCACTCCTGCTTCCTTCATGCTTCTGAGCATATCCTTGGCACATTGATAATGAGCAGGTGGTATGGGCCTGTACCTTTCCTTAATAGGTGGATGTGTGCCAGTGGGTATGTGGTGTTGTACCCCCTTAATACGCCCAAAATCCAGTGGGTGCTTGCTAAAAACCTGCTCATATTCCCTGACCACTCTGTAAACCCCTTGTTTGTGATGTGTGGGTGTAGAGTCGGTGACTACATGTAACTCCTGACACCACTTGTCTACCAGACCCTGGGAATCAACACTGTGTGGAATCTGCTCATCTGAAGACCCTGTTGCATGAATGTCATCTGCATTTACTGTAAACAGCTTGGCTATGGTGGCATAGCGGTGCAATATGACCTCCTCCTCCCCACAGTTTAGTACTCGCACGGGCACTCTCCCCTTTTGGACATCAACTACCCCTCTGGCCGTGAACGTCGTGGGCCAATGTTCTGAGTGTAGGGGCTCTACCACTGCCTGGTAACCCTGTCCCCGGGAGCCTATAGCTGCCCTGCACCATATCAACATTTCACTTCGTGGGGGTACTATAAGGGGAGCTGCGTCCATGACCCGTACACCACCTATCTCACTTCCAGAGAGATTTACCTGTTGCCGATGCAGGAGGGCTCGGATCTCACGCTTTAGGGCCCTCTGTCGCCCCGCTCCTGCAGTCTCAGACAGCTGTTGAAGCAAAAACAACACTTCACCCATGCAATTCTCAATGACATTTGTCCTCAAAATAATCTTCGGGTTCCGATCACTAGGGTCATTTTGTACTACTATCAGGCCTTGTCTGACTAATTCTACTCGCCCACCTTTATGCTCACCTCCTTGAACCCAATTTGTGTCACCGGTAATCCATTGACAGCATAAATGGTCAGACTGTCATCTGGGGTCATCAAGTCATCATCAAGCCAGAACTTCTTATAGAGTATATATGGATGTTTGTTACCTGGGAGCCGGTGTCGAGAAGTGCAGATGTGGGGATCCCAACCAATGTAATGGAGACTATGGGCCGTCCCCCGACATACTGCTCTCTCCAGTCTGCTGGGCCTTGACAGTATATTCCTGGGGATTGGCCCTTGGCCCCAGGGGCTGCCCGTTTAAAGGACAGCTTTGTGCGTAGTGGCCGGTCTTGTTACATTTATAACAAACAGGTGGGTCATACCGGTCGCTGCCTCATCCTCTTTACGCGGAGGTCCACTTCTTCATCCAAGGGACGTCCTCTGGGCAATCCGCCAGTTGAATCTCCTTTGACGGAGTGGTCTTTGACTTCAGCTGCATGGCTTCTAGGATCTGGGCTACGTCTTTAGTCCGTTGTTGCACTTAAGTAGATAAGTCGGGTGCTCCACTCCCAATTGCGGCCAAGGGAGTCGCTGCAGGCAGGGCCAGGGCAGAGGGGTTTACTTGTGCTGGGGAGGCCTCAGCTTGCCAAACCAGGAGTGGGGAGTCAGGAGCCTCCGGGGGCTGCAGGGCCTTAATCGCCCATTCTTTCAGGGTAGCAAAGTCCAAGTCGGTATGCTCCAGAGCCCATAGCCGGAGCTGCTTGCGGTCCTCCACTGACCCGAGGCCCTGTAGGAACTGCTCCACCAACATCTTGTGCCCTTCCGGTTCTCCGATGTCATTGGTCAATCTCAGGGTCCGCAGCGCTGCTTGTAACTTCAGGGCGTAATCTCGGATGCTATCCTGGGGTCGTTGCTTTCAGCTGTAGAATCTCGTTCTGAGCTCCACTTCCGTGCGGGTTTCAAACGCAGCTCCCAGCCTCCTGAAAATGGCGGCCACTGATGTTCTGTCAGCCTCAGTCCACGTCTCCACTTCCAACTCAGCGGCACCGTTCAACTGCCCCAGTACCACCGATGCCCGCTGCCGTCCATTCAAAGCATACATGTCCAGAACATTGCAGATTTTTCACTTAAACCTGTGTAGGGTATTGGGTTTGCCGTCATACTGCGGGAGCCAGGCCGCGCCCAGTACATTTGGCAAGGTTATGGGCGTGATGGGGACAACCGCTTCCGCTCCCGGCGCCGCCGCTCGTGCGACCGGAGCGGCGTATGCTGCTACATTGTTTCCTTGGTCAGGCAAAGGAATCGCCGCCACATTCCCATCATCTGGAGTCGACATCTCTGCGTGCCCACTCGGTCTTTTCGCAGCACTCTCTCGCTGACCGTGGCCCTCTGAGAACTTCTGGTTCCGGCCTCTTCAGGAAGACGTTGGGCGTTGCTTAATCTTCGCACGCTTTCTCGGAGAAGATGGGTTTTGGCGTGAAAAAATGGCGGAAAATGGCGGAATTGGCGGGAAACAGAATTCCGACTTGCGGTCTTCGGCTTTCAAGGCGCACGTCACCCAGGTAAGTGGGTCCTGCTCGTATCCTGTTCGTGACGCCAGGTTTTTCGAAGTGTACTGCCCCCAGGCGAGCAGCCGGGGTGCGGCCGCCGCTCGGATCCGGATCCGCGGTGGCTCGAGGGGTGTCCAGACCGGGGGTCGTGCGGCCACTTGATTAAAAGAAGGGGGTAGGTAGATATGTACAGGGGGATTTTGGAAAGTTCGTGACGCCACCCACTGTGCGTGGTAATGTGAGGAACCACCGCTGCTGTTGGGAAGCCCGGTGATGATGGTACGGCAGCCTGATGTTTAACCCCTCCATGGGTAGGGGGGGTTTGAGTCCCGGGGCCCATTGGTGATGGATGCCATTTGGGTGCCATTGGGGAATAGGTGCAGGGGGTTTCCACTGTATTCACTCGGTCTCAGAATAACCACACCGACAGCTTGTAAACCAAAGTTCTGATTACCACTGTAGCCTGCGGGGAGCACGCCTGGATCCGTGCCCCTGGTTTTGTTGGTCTGTGGCCCTATTCCTGGCACCTTAGTTGTTGGTATGAAACTCTCCGGGTCCCGCTCACCCGTATGGCTAACGGAGCGAGCTTGCTCTCAGGGTTCACGTGTAGGATTTCTTTGGACTGTAGTGGGAAAGTCCTATCCCATCGGTGCACTAGTACCCCGATTTTGGAGTGGGTTGGGGATGACACTTGAAGTCTTCACCCCCGTCGGGTAAATTAGCGGAACGCGTGAAGCTACTTTCCGGCCTGGGGTCCATGTACCCCGTCGTGCCCTGGCCCGTTGCCGGTTACAGCTCAAGGCCGCCGGCTGCCCTCCTCGGCAGTCCGTGCGCCTTCACACTGTCCCCTGTGACCGGGTTCCAGCTCCTACCAGGCCAGGAGCTCTCCTCCGTGGCCTCTCCTCACGAGAGCCACTTCACCTCCTCTCTCCTTCACTCTCAACTCTCAACTGTCACTGTCCTAACTTTCTACTCACCAACACTCCAAGTGGGCGGCCCTATTCCCTTCAGGCCCCCAATGGTGGGTCTGGTAGGTTCAAGTGGGAAGTGTTCCTAGGATTTTAATTGGACTAGCTGTTAACAACACCAGTGGACTGGGATCCACTAACCAAGGAGGGTGGATACTGTGCGGGAGGGCAGATTGCACAATACCCTATGACGACCTGATAGGCCAGGGCGTCACAATTGCAACTACTGGTTCTGTGACATTTTTCAACTCTCTTCTCTGTAAAAGCCCTGAGCAACCTGGTAGCTGTTGCCCTTTGCGCCGACCCCCACTGGGGCCTCCTGGTGCCTACTACCAGTACTGCACCTCTCAAGGCGCTGATGGCCTTTTTCCTAGAACAAAGATTGGGAGAAAGGTTCAACAAGTAGAGCGCAATCTATTGAAACTTTAAAACTTGCAGGTTCCAGTTCCCTTTTTAATGCTGGTTACCCCCTGGGCACACTCTTGCAAAGTGCCCTGCAACCCACAGCGACGGCATATAGGCACTACTTCCATTGCATCCACCGAGATCTCCTCATCTGAAGAGGACTCTGCTTCCATTTCAATAATCTCTAATGCCAACTGTGCCCGTGACGACAGGATCATCCTGCGGCCGTTTCCTCCATAGCGTGGCACCTACGCAGCTTCAGGGGTACTGGAACCCAAATCTCCTTCTTCCATTGCCTCCGGTTCCGAATCCACGGCAACCGGGTCAATTTGGTCAGATGCTTCAGACTGGTCATAGTTCTCAAAAGTTGCGAGATCTGCTGCCGGTGGTGCAGGCAGCACCTCGGGGCCAGTCGCAGCAGAGGGTGGAGGTGACGTCGGCCGAGTGCTGGTGTGGAGCAGGAGCAGCCCGGATCCCACAGCCGCATCAGCCGGATTAGGGAAATCATGTGGGACTGTGTGACCGCCTACCTGCTCCACTCGTGGAACTTCGGTTTCACTTACTCGCACTGCCTCAGCCATCCTCCGCGTCTCCATCCGCGGAACTGCTCCGGGCATCTCCATTGAACAGCTGCGCTTCTCCACCATCTTGCCACTGCTTCTTCCAGGAATGTTGTCGCAGAGTCCTGGCGTCCCTACTCCACTTCCGCTAGTAACACATTCTGGCCCGCCCCCTCGATCTTTTCGCAGCACTCTCTCGCTGACCGTGGCCCTCTGGGAACTTCCGGTCCCGGCCTCACTAGGAAGACGAGGGGCGGGGCTTAGGCTTTGTGCGCTTTCTCGGAGAAGACGGCACTCTGACACAAAAAAATGGCGGAAAATGGCGTACTTGGCAGGAAACTGAATTTTGACTCGCGGTCTTCGGCTCTCAAGGCGCATGTCACCCAGCTAAGTGGGTCCTGCTCGTATCCTGTTCATGACACCAGGTTTTTCGAGGTGACCCCGCCCCCACAGCAGCAGCCAAGCCACTCGGATCCGGAGCCTCAGTGGCTCGTGGGGTCTCCGGACCTGGGGGTTCCACGCGGACACTCAAATTAAAAAGGAGTGGGGGAATATATTCACGGGATTAGGAAATTTTGTGACGCCACCCACAGCATGTGGTAAGTTAAGGTACCACTGCTGCTGTTGGTGGGGGAGCCCGGTGGCGGTGGTATAGCAGCCAGGTGTTTAACCCCTCCATTGGTAGGGGGTTGTGCCCCGGGAGCCCGGTGATGGTGATGTAGGGGTGCCGTTGGGGTAGGAAAAGTGTTTTTTCAATGTACTCACTCAGTCCAGAAATAATCACACTGACAGCTTGTAAACCAGAGTTCCGAGCACCACTGTATCTGGGAGGGAGCCCGCTTGGATCCATGTCTTTGGTGTTGCGGTTAGTCTGTGACCCTTTCTTTGGCACCTGTGTTTTCTACTTTGGACCCTCAAGTCTGAAACTTTTCGGGTCCCGCTCACCTGTGTGGCTAACGGAGTGAGCTTGCTCTCAGGGTTCACGCGTAGGATTTCTTTGGACTGTATTGGGAAAGTCCTATCCCATCGGTGCGCTAGCACCCCAACTTTGGAGCGGGTTGGGGATGACACTTGAAGTCTTCACCCCCGTCGGGTAAATTACCAGAATGCATGAAGCTACTTCCCGGCCTAGGGTCCATGTACCCAGTCATGCCCTGGTCCCTGCCTGGTGATAGCTCAAGGCCACCGGCCGCCCTCCTCGGCAGTCCGTGCCCCCTGACACTATCCCCTGCGACCGGGGTTCCAGCTCCTACCTGGCCCAGACCAACGTCTGCCACCTAGTACTCGGGAGCCCTGCTCCGTGACCTCTCCTCATGAGAGTCACTTCACCTCCTTCTCCTTCCACTGCTATTTCACTTCTCCTCTCACTTTCTCACTCTCCCCTACCAACCCCCCATGTGGGTGGCCCTATTCCCTTCAGGCCCCCCAATGGTGTGTCTGGTGGGTACAGTGTAAAGTGTTCCTAGGGTTTTGATTGGCTCAGCTGTTAGCAACACCAAAGGAACAGGACCCGTAACCAAGGAGGGTGGATAGTGTGCTGAAGGGCAGATTGCACAATACCCTGTGAGGACCTGATAGGCCAGGGCGTCACAGAAGCACTCTGCATTTGATGGAGGAACAGTGTAGACGTGACCAAGAGTATCACTTGCTATGACCACTGGATGACATTCAACATCAAGCCCCTGTTTCCTCCGTTCCAGTGTTTTTCTGGATGCGTTCCAAGTGCAGTACTTTGGTACATCACAGTAGAGAATTGTTTTTGCAAATGCATCTTGTTGACATACGGTAGTTCAAAAAATGCCAAGAGGGTGGTTTTAGGTGTAGTTAAAAGCTGCTGGCGCAAGTTTGCCGGTTCAAAGTAAATCTTCTGTCCATTTTCCAAGTGAACACTGAGATGCACAACTGGTGGGTAGCACTCATGAATTGAGAACCCTAGTATTCTCCAAACAGCTTCATTGCTGCTGATGTACTTGCCCATCTGAAATGCCTGCACTTCATCAATAATAGGTCTATTTTTCTGAACTTCAAAAACTGCTTGATCACTCTCTTTGTGGACATATTTGCATATGTACTTGATTGATTTCACGGAGTGGCAATGTACCGCGTCGGGGCTCGGCCGGATGCCGAGCTGCTCGGATCCGTGCTCGTCGGTGGGTGGCTCGAGCTCCTCCCGGACCCGGGGGTCTCGTCACTCTGAAGGGATGCTGGCGCTATGTGGGGGGTGGTGTTCGATGGGAAGGTTCACGGCCGGGGCCGCGGTTGTTTGGGGGTTAAGTTCGTGACGCCACCCACGGGTTGTGGTGAGTGAGTGAGCACCACTGCT
This sequence comes from Anomaloglossus baeobatrachus, assembly GCF_048569485.1. Taxonomy (NCBI): domain Eukaryota; kingdom Metazoa; phylum Chordata; class Amphibia; order Anura; family Aromobatidae; genus Anomaloglossus; species Anomaloglossus baeobatrachus. The sequence goes on from NC_134359.1 coordinate 184,178,330, forward strand.
GCCGTTGACTAGGCACCCGGGGACGGTGTTGTGCAGCTTGGTGTTGATCCCCTCCGTGGGCAGGGGTTGGTGGCCTCGGGGGCCCGATGGGGCGAGAGGTGCGGGCGGGATGGTGCGGTTCGATACGCTGTCGGAGGGCACTGTTGTACTCACTATTATAAATACACCGGAGTCTCTGGTAAACCAAAAGGATGGTGGTCGGTGCCCGCAGCCGGCTGCGCTTTGCCCCTTACTCAAGTTGGTGTTCCCCGCCTTTCTCCTGCACCCCTGTAGTAGAATGCTGACTTCCTTCGCTTCAGCGACGAGAGTCTGCTCCCCGGCAAGTGGATGTCGGGGGAGCCCGGTTGCTCACAGATGCTGGCCCGTGGGATCTCTATGCCTGGGCGGTGGCTTTCTATCCCCCTCGTTGGGCTGTTGACTTCAGTCGGGACTTGGGTGGGAAAGAACCTAAGGTCCAGACCCCAATCAGTGAATTTGACTCGGTCCAGTGGCTTCTGGGCCTTGTACTGGGTCTGACCCCTCCTGGTGCTCCGGTTTCCGTTCGGTTCCCCGGTTCGGTACCGGCGGGCCACTACTCTATCCCGGTCCCTGACGGTTCCACCGGCTATCTTCCTGGCTCCTGCAGGCGGCCACCACCGTCTGCCTCCTGGCCACAGGGTATCCAGGCTCCTACCCAGATTCTTGACAGATGCTACTCCTCTCTACTCCACTTCACCTCCTCTCTTTTTCACTTCCCTAATGGGTCTCTCTGTGTTTTCCCGCCTCAGGCTATCCAAACTCCTCGGTGGGCGTGGTCAACCACCTGGCTCCGCCCCCGGGTGTGAACGTCAAGACCTGAGAGGGGTGACTCAGAGTTTTTAGGTTGACTGCTGATACCTTTTTAGGGGCTGGTGTTTGTGCTGGGGGCCTACCTGTGACTACCTATAAATGCATACAGTCGCACACTGAAAAAGCTAAAAATGTACAAGGGAAAATATGGCACTGCATTACTGCAAAAGAGAGATATTTAGTTTATGTATTGGCCAATGCATGTAAGCCCGGAGACCAACGGCAAGGTATATCTCTGTAATCCGGGAACCTAACTTAAAATGCCACTATCTAGGTTAAAAACATCCTTATCTGGGCAAAATGCCACTATTTGGACTACAAACCTCCATGCATGGGCAGCTAGGCTCCTGCTATAATGGTTATGAACACAGCCAGGTCTTAGGGCGTTGTGCTCAGTCAGAAAAAGACTCACTAGAAATATCAAAAAACTGACCCGCACATCCAACAAATGTGAACAGGTGCTAACTGAAAAAACATAGTAACTATAAATGCATACAGTCACACACTGAAAAAGCCAAAAATGTACAAGGGAAAATATGGCACTGCATTACTGCAAAAGAGAAATATTTAGTTTATGTATTGGCCAATGCATGTAAGCCCAGAGACCAACGGCAAGGTATATCTCTGTAATCCGGATATACCTTGCCGTTGGTCTCCGGGCTTACATGCATTGGCCGATCCCCGGCGCTGCACGGCGTTCACACTGCTCCGGCGGCTTTAACTGTTTTGAAAAAGCCGGTCGCTCATTAAACAATCTCGTATTCCCTGCTATCCCCGCCCACCGGCGCCTATGATTGGTTACAGTGAGACACGCCCCCACGCTGAGTGACAGGTGTCTCACTGCACCCAATCACAGCAGCCGGTGGGCGTGTCTATACTGTGTAGTGAAATAAATAATTAAATAATTTAAAAAAACGGCGTGCGGTCCCCCCCAATTTTAAAACCAGCCAGATAAAGCCATACGGCTGAAGGCTGGTATTCTCAGGATGGGGAGCTCCACGTTATGGGGAGCCCCCCAGCCTAACAATATCAGCCAACAGCCGCCCAGAATTGCCGCATACATTAGATGCGACAGTTTTTGGACTGTATCCGGCTCTTCCTGATTTGCCCTGGTGCGTTGGCAAATCGGGGTAATAAGGAGTTATTGGCAACCAATAGCTGCCAATAAGTCCTAGATTAATCATGTCAGGCGTCTATGAGACACCTTCCATGATTAATCTGTAAATTACAGTAAATAAACACACACAGCTGAAAAAATCCTTTATTAGAAATAAAAAACACAAACATATACCCTGGTTAACCACTTTAATCAGCCCCAAAAAGTCCTCCATGTCCGGCGTAATCCAGGATGCTCCAGCGTCGCTTTCAGCGCTGCTGCATGGAGGTGACAGGAGCTGCAGAATACACCGCCGCTCCGGTCACCTCCACACAGCAACTGAAGACAGCCGCGCGATCAGCTGAGCTGTCACTGAGGTTACCCGCTGTCACTGGATCCAGCGGTGGATGCAGCGGTGGCCGCGGGTAACCTCAGTGACAGCTCAGCTGATCGCGCTACTCACCTCAGTTGCTGCGTGTAGGTGAGAGGAGCGGCGGTGAGTAGCGCGATCAGCTGAGCTGTCACTGAGGTTACCCGCGGCCACCGCTGCATCCACCGCTGGATCCAGTGACAGCGGGTAACCTCAGTGACAGCTCAGCTGATCGCGCGGCTGTCTTCAGTTGCTGTGTGGAGGTGACCGGAGCGGCGGTGTATTCTGCTGCTCCGGTCACCTTCATGCAGCAGCGCTGGAAGCGACGCTGGACCATCCTGGATTACGCCGGACATGGAGGGCTTTTTTGGGCTGATTAAAGTGGTTAACCAGGGTATATGTTTGTGTTTTTTATTTCTAATAAAGGATTTTTTCGGGTGTGTGTGTTTATTTACTGTAATTTACAGATTAATCATGGAAGGTGTCTCATAGACGCCTGACATGATTAATCTAGGATTTATTGGCAACTATGGGCTGCCAATAACTCCTTATTACCCCGATTTGCCAACGCACCAGGGCAAATCGGGAAGAGCCGGGTACAGTCCCAGAACTGTCGCATCTAATGTATGCGGCAATTCTGGGTGGCTGTTGGCTGATATTGTTAGGCTGGGGGGCTCCCCATAACGTGGAGCTCCCCATCCTGAGAATACCAGCCTTCAGCCGTATGGCTTTATCTGGCTGGTTTTAAAATGGGGGGGACCGCACGCCGTTTTTTTTTAATTATTTAATTATTTATTTCACTACACAGTATAGACACGCCCACCGGCTGCTGTGATTGGGTGCAGTGTAACACCTGTCACTCAGCGTGGGGGGGTGTCTCACTGTAACCAATCATAGGCGCCGGTGGGCGGGGAAAGCAGGGAATACGAGATTGTTTAATGGGCGGCCGGCTTTTTCAAAATAGTAAAAGCCGCCGGAGCAGTGTGAATGCAGTGCAGCGCCGGGGATCGGTGAGTATGAGAGAGGGCTGCTCAATTCACTTACTCAGGAGTTTAGCGGTCACCGGTGAATCCTTCACAGGTGACCGCTAATCAGGGCGCGACACAGACAGAGCCGCAGCATGACAATGAAGTCGGGTGAGGTTCACCCGAGTTCATTCTGACAGTGCGGCTCTGTCTGTGTCTGCTGTCAACTACCATTCACCGCTGCTACATGGCTGTCTGTGTCTCCTGTCAGCGGCCATTCAGCTCTGCTACATGGCTGTCAGTGTCTGCTGTCAGCGGCCATGTAGCAGAGCTGAATGGCAGATGACATAGTAAAAACGCATCTCTACACATTACACACGCTTGGCAAGTCAATAAATAAAAAAAAAAAAAAAAGGTGCCCAATGCATACGTCACAGAACACATGATCTAAAGGATCGCACATAAAATTGATCAATTTAACATAGACTATTAACGCTCGTGTGACAGCAAATGAACGACCTATGTGCAATCTCATAAGATCCCGTATGCAACCTGGGCGTGTCACATCGCAAATGCGATTGTACAACTAATTGCAACGTGTAAAGCAGGCTTAAGACCTGGCTGTGTTCATAACCATTATAGCAGGAGCCTGGCTGCCCATACATGGAGGTTTGTAGTCCAAATAGTGGCATTTTGCCCAGATAAGGATGTTTTTAACCTAGATAGTGGCATTTTAAGTTAGGTTCCCGGATTACAGAGATATACCTTGCCGTTGGTGTCCGGGCTTACATGCATTGGCCAATACATAAACTAAATATCTCTTTTGCAGTAATGCAGTGCCATATTTTCCCTTGTACATTTTTGGCTTTTTCAGTGTGCGACTGTATGCATTTATAGTTACTATGTTTTTTCAGTTAGCACCTGTTCACATTTGTTGGATGTACGGGTCAGTTTCTTGATATTACCTGTGACTACCTGGCTAGTCCAGGGTGTCACAGCAGGATTCAACAGTGATGTGGGCCTGAAAGATTTTACAGAGCAGAGGGTTGTAAGGCACCACCCACTTGTTTTCAATTTCTATCTTTTCGAGTGATGTTCCAACCCGCATTTTGAGTTTTGCTGTGAAACCACCATCCCCTGGTTAATGTCTTCGGTAGACTGGATAGCCATATTGTGCTGTTTGTGTTTCTTGGACAAGGTTTCGTGGGTAATTCTTTGAACATCTGCAATCAACCATGCAGGGACAATTTTTCTTGAGGCTCCCACAGGGACCATGGATCATGTTCTTTGCAATGGTGTCAAACAGCAATGGGTCATTCTCAGGGTTTGGCTATTCAGTACTGATGATATTGTCAATTTCGGTGGGCTGTATTTTTAGTTTCAGCCAGACTAAGATATGGGTGTGAGGAATGCCTCTTTTTTGCCACTCAATTGAATACATCCATCACTGTGTCTCACCATAAATGTGTGCTTTTGTGATCAAATGAATCATTTTTGTGACTTTTCTTTTGAAGACTCGTGCAATGATCTCATGGCGATTCATAGTTTTTTGACCTGGTAACAGGTGCCCATTGATTTCCTCCCAGTCAGGATTGCAAGTGAAGGTAATAAAAAGATCTGGACGGCCATACTTCCTCACATAAGTCATTGCACCTTGTGTGTATTTATGCATGTGTCGTGGGCTTCCATTGACAGTTGATGGAAGAATGACCATTTTACCTAATTCATTTGGATCAGCATAATTTGCCACAGCATCTCTAATGTGAATGTATTCCTCGGCTCTAAGGCGGGCTTTATGTGATGCCCTGGACTAGCCAGGTAGTCACAGACACAACATCACACACACACACCCTCCCTGGACAGGTCACACCAGTCACACATTAAAATCCTTGTTTCCACCCTCCAGGGTTGATGTCCACTCGAGGTGGGGCGGAGCCAGGTGGTTGACCCCGCCCACCGAGGAGTTCACAGGCCTGGCGGCGGGAAAACATAGCAGTCAGTCCAGTTGTGGTCTGTAGAGAGTGAGGAGTGAAACTGTTGGTGCCTGGGTTGGAGCCCAGGCATGTCCAGCAAGGTAGGCAGACGGTGGTGGCCGTCTGCAGGAGTTGGTGACGGTCAGCGGAACTGTAGGATGGGGCCCGCCGGTACCGAACCGGGGAGCCGATTGGAGCCAAGCACCGGGCAGGGTACTCAGACCCCGACTAGGCTTGAAGCCGCCCTTTAGTCAAATTTACTGATTGCGGTCTGGACCTCAGGGGTTTATTCCCACCCAAATCCCGAGTGAAGGCAACAGCCCAACCGTTCTGGATAAGTGCCACCGCCAAGGGCCAGAGATCCATAGGGCCAGCATCTGCGGGCAAACGGGCTCCTCCGACACGTATACGCTGGAGAGCGGACTACTGGTGCCCAGGCATTGGAGTCAAGATAAACAACACAGGTGCAGGGAAATGACAGCCACCATCAACCCATCCAGGGAGAACACTGCAGCCGGCTGCGGGCCCCGTCCATCCAGCCGTTTGGTTTACCAGAGACTCTGTCCATCTGTGTCTGAGTGAGTACACCTGTGCCATCCGGCACCGCGCTGCGCTGCACCGCAACACTGCACCCTGCAAACCCCTTCTACGGAACTATCTCTCTCCCTCCTATTGGGCCCCAGGACCAACAGCCCCTACCCACGGAGGCGTCAACACCGAGCTGCTCCCCGCCATCGCTCCCGGGAGCCCCGTCACCAGCAGCGGTGGTGGCCACCATTACCACAACCCGTGGGTGGCGTCACGAACTTTATATACCCCACAAATCCAACTCCCCTTTTCACTCGTGGGCGAGCAGCGCTGCTCGAGCCCCGGGTCCGGCCCACTCGAGCTACCGAGGAGAAGGCACCGGATCCGAGCGCGATCTTCCCGAGCAGCCCCTGCGATGGGGAACTGGCCCCCGTCCCCGACATTTACACGTTGCGACATCGCTAGCAACTGCTAGCGATGTTGAGCGCGATAGCACCCGCCCCAGTCGTACATGCGATTTCTGGTGCTTGCTGCCGTAGCAAACATTATCGCTACGGCAGCTTCACACGCACATACCTTGCCGGCGACATCGCTGTAACCGCTGAACAATCCCTCCTTAAAGGGGGAGGTGCGTTCGGCGTCACAGCGACGTCACCGCGACGTCACTTAACGGCCGGCCAATAGAAGCGGAGGGGCGGAGATGAGCGGGACATAACATCCCGCCCACCTACTTCCTTCCGCATTGACGGTGGATGCAGGTAAGGAGATGTTTGTCGTTCCTGCGGTTTCACACACAGCGATGTGTGGTGCTGCAGGAACGATAAACAACATCGTATCTGCAGCAGTAATGACATTATGGAAATGAACGACGTGACACAGATTAGCGATTTGGTACGCTTTTGCGCTCGTTCATCGTCGCACCTAGGATTTACACATTGTGATGTCGTTACCGGCGCCGGATGTGCGTCACTAACGACGTGACCCCGACGATATATCGGTAGCGATGTCGCAACATGTAAAGCCCGCCTAAGTTTCTTTTGATTTAGTCGGATAAATGCAGCACCCTGGGATATGCTACCCCAGTGATCTTCAGGATCCTAAGGCTTTCTGGAACACCCTATGCTGACAACCCACACCTCACACACAGGTAGGGGCACATTCCCTGAGACCTGGGCGCAGCATGTAGAGGGTTAACAGTGGTCAGATGTGAGAACCAATCCCTTAGCTGTTAGCCTGGGAAAGGGGTGTGGCTTGTGGGAAGCAACAGGTGTTGCTAGGCAGAATTTGGAGAGAGGAAAAACGACAGTTGAAGGAGCGACAGTTGAAAGGAGCAATAGAGTGAGAGGGGTGTGAGGATTGTGAGGAGACCCCCAAAAGGCGACTAGGAGGTAGTAGCCTGAGGGTAGATAGATCCCAGGCACTACGCACGAGGGGGTACTGGACCCCAGAGTAGACAACAGCTCCAAGCGGTCTGCTGATCCAGCCGTGTGTGGTGACTTCCAGGGTACCACACCACCCATAGGCTCAGGGACAGAGCCTCATATATAGGACCCGGGAGAGGGCACAGAGAAGTAGCCTACCCCACAAGGGACCGCGAGGCCTGTCATAGTGGGCCCGGAAAGAAAAGGAGCGGAGCGCCGCAGGTCACCAACAGCTTCAGGCAAGGGGACCATCAGCTCTGCATGTGCACGGAGGGCTCAACTGGGACTCACGTCAGCAGCGGGACAAAGGAAAGTCGGTTGACCAGCCGTACCAAACTGCACTTGCAACATCAGTGAGTAAATACCAGTTAATCTGCAAGAACTGTGTCGTGTTTATTACTGGCGCACCACAAGGCACAGCACACCTACATGGGACTTAAGCTCCTACTGGCGGAGGGTGCGAACACACTTGCTGCTATACCATCTGTCCCTAAAACCACAGCAGCGGCGGCACATCTTATTACCACAACCCGCCAGTGGCGTCACAAGTGACATACAAAATAACCCTGTTACCGAGCGCCCCCAGGTAACGGAACCGGGCACGGCCACCTGTGACGGTGATCCCCATTATCCACCACCCGGAACCGAGTACCCCAAGAGCCTGGGGTGTGGCAGCGCTCTACATATACAGAAGACATTCACTCTCAATCTTTGCATTCATGTCAATGATCAATTAGTGGAAGTGGTGTCTGCATTTGAGGATGTGATTTTCCTCATCAACTCTTGTCATGATCCTATAGGCATAGAAGTCCATGGCCAACACTTTTTTTTCCTGTTGCAGGATCTGTCTGAGGTATTTCAAAGTGATAGCTATCCTGTCCCTGCCAAAAGATAATTGGATATTGCAGTGTATCATAGGACCTATGAGTTTCTGCCACCCGTTGTAAACCATTGTTCCTTTTCTGAAGAACAATGTCACGGTTTTGAAACTCATTTCCCACAATCAAAATAGCTACCTCATCAAATGTGGGGGCATTGAAACGTCGCTGATGCTCAGCTTGTGGTGTTCTTTCAGCTCTAATTAGAATTGGCATGCATTCAAGTGCAATCTTGAAAAGTTGAACATATGGATTATTTAAGTGAAAGAACTGCTGCAAGTTAGTGACAATATCAAGTTGAGTGTTTGGAATTAAAGAGCATCTCTGCTGAGCCTCTGCTTCTACATTTCCCATGACATCTCTATGAGGGATACTTCTGTCTTCATAAATTATACCCACTTAATTACGATATCTATAAATAATGACAAGACAACTTCCATTGGACGAATGGCCACAGCTTTATTTAACAAGTATATATATATATATATCTTTCCCGCGGCTCAACATGTCGCCCCTTTAATTAAAACCATAACTGATATATATATATATATATACATTCCAAACACCACAAACCAAACACCAATAGGTCCGTCCCAGAAGCAACCAATTCTTCCTATCCCCTGGCCGTATCCTAAAACCAGCCCAAGGGACCACCTCGGCCGTGACCAAAACCGACCCGAGGTGTGAGAGGTATTAACGTTCCATCGTTAAATACCCCTCCCCGAACCTGCAGGACCTACGCCCACAAGTTCCCAATTTCTTACGAAGCCACTACCCCTGAGTGACTTCGTACCACCAACCGAGTATCGGTACTCCCAGCCTCTGACAACGGACCTATCCCCCCGCCACCGACCGGCCACGTGACCCCTTACATGGCCCGGGCCCTCCACACCCCCACTGCGTGCTCCAAACCTTCCCGCAAACCGAGCATCCACAGATCCAAACCAATATCAGTGAGATGAACTCCATCCTGCCACAAATATTGATCCAACGACTGCTCTAAGTCCCTGCGCCGCACGACAAAGCCTCCATTAAACGCCACAAACTGGCCACTCGCCCTGTTCAACTTGCTATGCGCCCTGTTAATCCGCTAGACTGACCTGGCAAAACGCCAACTCATCTGAGCCACGATATCTGACCAGACGATAACGATACCCGGAAACTCTCACCACACTAGCCAAAGGTCCAACTTAATTTTCCGCTTGAAATCTCTGGCTGCCCGCACTCCCAAATAATTTCCTCCCGCATGTAAATTAAAACCTTGGGATCCTGGTTAATCCTAGCATAATATGCCACCTCCGCGCATACTCTCCCCCACATCAAACCACGAATCCCAATCCATTTTACTCGCACCTCCCCTCTCGCCATTCCGAGTTGTCGACCGTTCGTATGCACGTCCGCCCGCAACGCTCCCAGTACACCTAGGAGTGCCCGAGTACACAGACAAGACACACACCTATAAGCTTATAAACACCATTAAGAATAGAAAAAACCCACATGCCGCACAGCCATTAACATCCCCTATTAACCTCCAAACTGAATCGATCGCCCTCACTCGATTCCTTGGCACTGCTCCCACCTGTGCCAAACAAGACTTCAATATTGCTACAAATTGAAATTTGAACAACGATGACCCATCCTCATGCCTCAGGAAGGAGCCAGGGTAACCCCCGTGCATCCTTAAAACCTGCCACCTGTGCAACCGGACACCAGTGGTGTCCTGGAATGCCATACAACACCGTCAAATGTCCACGACCCATCTGATCCGTTTTGGAACGGTGCAAAGTACATTCAACTCGACCGTCCCCCAGCCCCACATCCCCTATTAAAAGGCCTCCTGCCAACTGCTTTGCAGGACTAATCAATTCACTAATGCGAAAAGCACCAAAAAACGACAAAACAAGCGCCACCGCAAACAATGCCTGCTCATACTGTGAACTGTGATTAACACACCTCGCCGAAACAACGCACCATAAGTGCCAACAAGTGAATAGAAATTGGTCTTCTTGTGTCCCGAGCCCTCGGCCCTTTCCTAAAACCTTCCCTGGCTTGCCGCACCAGAAAATCTTTTGTAGCATCTGTAACCACGTGCAATTTAGACAAAAACGCTAGTGCCGCCAACCTGTGTCCCATCACCGACACTGATCGGCCCGCCAAAAATTCTCAGCTAACAAATGTCAAAACCCCGAACACCCGTCCATTGTAACCAGGCCCCATTAAACCCTCTCGTTCCAATTCTTCCCATTTCTTCCACACCGACTGATATCGGCACCAAGTGACCTCGGTCACCGATCTCCTAATCTGTTCGAAAGGGACACCGATGCCAGATCACACAGCCAGCCTGGACATTGTTCTCCATCCTCGTCAACCCCCGGCACCAGTCTCCTGAACCTGCGACACTGAAATCAAAACAGTGCGTCAGCCACCCCAATTTTGTACCCCCAGCACATGCCTTGCCACCACACAAATGTTGAAATCCAAGCAATGCAGCACCAAATGCCTTAAATACCCCACTACTGGGTGTGATTTTGCTGACAAAGTGTTAATAGCATGCACCACCGCCATATTATCGCAGTGTAAGCAAACCTTTTTTCCAACAAATTCTGAACCCCACAACTCGATTTCCACTACAATCAGAAAGGGTTCGAGTAACGCCAGATTTTTTACCAACCCTTTCTCCTTCCACAGCCGTGGCCACTCCCCAGTGAGTCTGAAAATCACTCTAAAACCCACCGCTCCTGCTGCATCCGTAAACAGTCCCAGCTGACTATAGGACATTGATATACTCATCCACAACGTCTTTCCATTGTACTTGTCAAAAAAGGAGTCCCAAACCAGCAAGTCCCCTTTCATCACCTTTTCCACTGTAACAAAGTGATTTGGCGATACGACACCAGAGGTCGCACTTGCCCATCTTCTATTGAATATCCGCCCCATCAGCATAATGCGACATGCGAAATTCAATTTACTGAACACCGGCTGCAAAACCCTCAACCTTACCTTTCTTGCCTGATACAACGCTCTAACAAACGCTTTAAATCCACCAACTTCTCTTCTGGCAGCCGGCACTCCATGGCAACCGTATCGATTTCGATGCCCAAGAAACAAAAAAACCGTCGCTGGTCCTTCCGTTTTTTTCTTTGCCAACGACATACCAAAGCTCAGCGCAATCCGCTCCAAAGTAAACAATAACAAGGAACAAACCGAGGAACCCGCCGACCCAACACACAAAAAATCATCCAGATAGTAAATTACTGAATGAACCCCTGCCACGTCCCGCACTCCCCATTCCAGAAAGGAACTAAATGCTTCAAAATAAGCACATGAAATAGAACAACCCATGGGCAGGCAGAGATCACATAATATTCTCCATTCCACATGCACCACAACAAATGATGGCTATCTGGATTGACCGGAAGCAAGCGAAAAGCCGCTTCCACATCTGATTTCGCCATCAACACCCCCTGTCCTGCCGCTCGCACTAATTCAAACGCCCTAGCAAATGAAATGCAAGAAACTGCGGACAGATCCGGTGAGATCCCATCATTAACCGACAGCCCGGCCGGGTAAGATTACTGATGTAAGAGCCTGATTTTCATCGGCTCTTTCTTGGGCACAACCCCCCAATGGCGAAATCCTGAGGTTAGGGAATGGAGGGTCCTTACTCGGACAATCCATCCGACCTAGCTCCACCTCCTTAGTTAGCTTGTCCCTCCCAACTTCCGGGTGTTCCGTTGCAGACCTCAAATTACCTGGGCGAAAAACTGGTGCCCGAGAAACAAACGGGAACCTGCAACCGTCAACCAAAACCGTGCCGCAATAACCCTGCCGCCTGCCCATCCGTATACCTATTTAGATAGGGAAGCATCCCTCTACTTTCACTGGCATCCTCCCTCTTTCCAGCCCCTTCCCCTGACTTCCCCTTTTCTTTTTAAAGCACCTGACCAACGGGTGGGCACCTCAGCAACCGGAATTCTCGTGCTTGAACCGACATGAGGCCCCAAACTTGCAGTGCCCCTCATTACACTGTCAATATGCCCCCTTTCTTTTGCCAGCCGGCGACCCGTTGCTCATACCCGGGATCCCGGCACCCCCACGAAAGGGCTGAGCCGAAGCAGTCATCATTCGCATCCACAAGGATATATCCTTGTGGTCCCATCTAAGGCCAGAACGCAGAGCATTCCGTTGCCGGAACTGCTCATCATATCTTAACCACTCCAAACCTTCGTACACTCGATATGCCTCCCCACTGGAATCCATATAGCCTAAAAGGGGCAGAGCAATGCTCCGGCTCCCTCTCCCTGATGATACTAGCTAGTATGGCAAACGTTTTCAGCCAATTAGTAAAGGTTCTGGGGATGAACCTATATCTCCTCTTCTCCTCATCCTCTTTTTCCTTCTTTGAATCGCTTAGTTTAACTTTAGTCGAGATTAAACTTCTCCAGGGGGAGCAGGGAAAATATTTCCCCATACTCCCCCTTCCAAATTGTTTCCCTCACCTCCTTCTTCAAATGGACCCCCAGCGGACTCTCAAAGCACACATACACTTCGCTCCGCGCCCTGTCATCTAAACGAACTACCTCATCCTCTTTCTCCTTGTCTGCATCCTTCTCCTTCGCCGTCTCAACCCCAGCCGGAACCCCAGCCACTTGTGCTTCCACTGCAACTGCAACTCCAGCTTCCTGCACCCTTTCCTCCTGTACCACTGCAACCGATTGCCCAGCCCCAGTGGGGCCCACTCATGCACCCGCCGGAAACACGGACCCGCTTGCTCCCGATCACTTTGCCACCAACCCCTGAAACATGTACTTACAGCCGCAACCGACCCCCCACCCCCAGAACCCACAACATTATGCACAATCGATGATCTCTCACCGGGCTGCCTCTGGTCCGATCCTGGAGCAGCCGTGACAAGATATTCCTGCTGTCGCTCCTCTCCTCCAGATGCGTACATTCGACGTTCCTCATCGGCGGAATCCGTGGTGCTGCTGGCGTCCTCAGGGGGGACCCTCGGAGGGACAAACCACTCCCGGCGGCCATCAACCCCCGCGGTCATCGCCCCTGCTCCGCCAACTGTCTCCTGCTGGTCGTCCGCCTTTTTAACGGACGCGGCGTCCTGCCGCCATCAGCCCTCGCCGGATCACTGCCCATCTGTGAAGCCACCGCTCCATCGGCCGTCCTCAGAGGTCTCCCTCCCTGCCGGCTGCAGGAAGGCCGTATGCAGTCCGCCGTCTGCCGGGTCCGCCCTCCAGCCAGATTCCCGCTGGAGGGGACCGTCACCATTGATTGCAGTCAGTGGCCCTGCCGACTGCAGGAGCCACCATCCCCTCCTCCCTGGCTGCCGTCCTCTGGCTTCTCGCTCTCTCCAGCCCACTGCCGATTCCGCCGCGGGCGGCTCCCCTGCCGCCTGCAGGGAGTCTCCACTGCTGCCACCTCAAGCTGGGCTCTGCCCCCCGGCCCGCACGTCACCGGGGGCTGCCGTACGGCTGGTCCGGGTCCTTGCAGGCCGCGAACCGGAAGTAGGCCTCAGTGTAGCTCCGCCCACTTCCGGCTCGCGGGGTCACAGACGCGGATTCCTCCCGGTGACCGGAGGGGAACCAGGGAACATCCGCGGGCTCCCCTGTCCCGGAGGGTCCCTGAGTGGGCTCCGAAACTGTATTCTAATTCCCCCAGCCGGGGAGTAGCGCTCCAGTGGCCGCAAGCCTGAGCGCGCAGCTCAGGCCGAGGTGCAGGATCAGGCACCACCGGACTGGGAGCGCACACTGCAGCCAGCTACTCACGCAGTGCCTCGACTCCCAGCACTCCAGAGGCTCCCCGGACCATCTCCATCAGGGCCTCCAAGTCAGAAATCCTGCAGCTCTCCCGAAGGTGATGATGACCACCAGCACTTCCAGCAGCATGTGGCCACGCTGATCATCCTGCAGCAAGAGGAGGTAACCACTGCCTCACCCCACCTATATACCCCTCTGATCAGCCAGCCTCCTACCCTATCCCCCCAATCACAACTGCCCCCTTTTCCACCAATCCCATAACCCCATAGAATGCACACTTCTGCATTCCAAACATTAACCCCTTCAGACCCTAGCCCCCTCCAGATTGTCATGGGCTTATTCACCCTTATAGGGCTCACTTGCCCTCTTGAAGTAGAGTTGAAGAAATTGAGGTTAATTTTCTTGTATTGGAAGCAGTGAGCCAATTGAGTGGTAAATCTGTCCTTGAACTTTGAACGTGGGTATAAATTCAATTGTAAAAACTTCTCTTGTTGCACCAATTGAAATCATTTGGAAGCAGAAGTTGTACTTCCTTATGTTGTCCAAGAAATGTTTTGATGTTGCAGTGGTGCCTGTCATCAGAGACTTCAGTGGGCCAGGAGGTGACAGGAGAGGAAGACGTTTTACCTTGCCATTTGCACAGAATAAACCTGGCAGTTAATCTTTCCACCTCAGGACATTGCAGTACATGCAGAGCACATCCATTTTTCCTATATTAACTATTGGATTATCCTGATAGTTGATGTCTGGGTAGTAGGAAAAGGCAGAGTTTTTCAAATTTCCAACCTTTTCCTCTGTCCTGATGGAAGCAATTCTCATTCTAATACTGGTAAGTCGTTCTTCTCTCTGCTGACAGGTTTCAGTGGCTCTTGCGGAAGCAGCTCTTGTTCTCATGTCTGTAAGTCTTGCTTCTGACTGCCGAGAGGTTTCAGTGACATTTGAGGAAGCAGCTCTTGTTCTCTTATCTGTAAGTCGTTCTTCTTTCTGCTGACAGGTTTCAGTGGCCCTTGAGGAAGCAGCTCTTGTTCTCATGTCTATCAGCCTTGCTTCCCTTCCTTCAGGTTGATCATTGAGCCGCAATACAGCTTTTCTCTTAGGGGCCCTTTGCACGCTACGACATCGCAGGTGCGATGTCGGTGGGGTCAAATCGAAAGTGACGCACTTCCAGTGTGTAAATCGTTTTAACTACGATTACCGAGCGCAAAAGCATCGGTATCATATGATCAGTGTAGTGTCGGTCATTTTCATTATTTTGTCTGCAGCGACGATAAGATGTTGTTCCTCGTTCCTGCGGCAGCACACATCGCTGTGTATGAAGTCGCAGGAGTGAGGAACATCTCCTACCTGCGTCCCGTCTGCAATGCGAAAGGAAAGAGGTGGGCGGGAAGTTTACGTCATGCTCATCTCCGCCCCTCTGCTTCTATTGGCCGCCGGCCATGTGACGTCGCTGTGACGCCACACGACCCGCCCTCTTAGGAAGGAGGCGGGTCCCCGGCCAGAGTTACGTCGCAGGGCAGCTAAGTGCATGTGATAATATTCGCTACGGCTGCTATCACAAGATATCGCACATGCGACGGGGGCGGGGACTATCGCGCTCGGGATCGCAGCATCGGCTTGCGATGTCGTAGTGTGCAAAGGGACCCTTAGCGTCTGAGGACAATCATCCAATCAATTTTCTTTTCTTACGGGGCATTATTGTCTGTAATTGACAGTATATAAAACCCCACACAATTAGTATACAGGTAGGGTCATGCAACTTACATCAGCCTCTACAACAACGTTACCTAAGTGTCACCTTAGAAATCAAATGACCTCACACATAAGCTGTCTTATACTAAAAATATCTTTCGTTGCCTATAGCCACCAATCAGAGCTCCTATTAATGACCTATAGCAAATTAGAAGCAGAGCTGTGATTGGTTGCTATAGGCCACATAATAAATATCCAGGCTAATTTTCAAAACAGCCAATATATCGTCTCATAAAACCCCAGTATAGTATACAGGTAAAGTCATGTGACTTACATCACTTACATAACGTGTGGGGTGAAAATTTCCCCTCAAAACATAGTGATGTCTATCAGCCTTGCTTCCTTTTCTTCAGATTGGTCATTGAGCCGTAGTACAACTTTTGTCTTAAGGGCACTTTACACACAGCGACATCGGTGAAAGCACCCGCCCCCGTCGGCTGTGCGTCATGGGCAAATCGCTGCCCGTGGCGCACAACATTGCTAACACCCGTCACACGGACTTACCTGCCTAGTGACGTCGCCGTGGCCGGCGAACCGCCTCCTTTCTAAGGGGGCGGTTCATTCGGCGTCACAGCGGAGTCACTAAGCGGCCTCTCAATAGAAGCGGGGGGGCAGAGATAAGCGGGCCGAACATCCCGCCCACCTCCTTCCTTATTCATTATGGGCGGCCGCAGTTACGGTGATGTTCCTCGTTCCTGCGGTGTCACACATAGTGATGTGTGCTGCCGCAAGAAGGACGAACAACCTGCGTCCTGCAACAGCAATGATAATTGGGATTAGAATGTGTCACGCTGTACTCTAAGATGTACAATAGCAGTATAGCGCAGTAATGTGGGACTGAGAGGATTCCTGAAACTATCTGAGAAGGTAGTTAGCTGGTAAACCACTAGGGGGCGTAAAAGGGGAGGAAACATATGAGCAGGGAATTCCCTAGCAGAGGTAATACTAGTCAAGCCCACCAGATGGCAGTAGAATCGTCAGAAAGCCGTGTCACAACATGAGGTCTTTGTAAGTACACAAGGGCAAAGTCTAAACGTAGTCAGAGGGAAGCAAAAAGTCAGTAGCCGGGAAATCAGAGCCTAGAAGCGAGGGGGAGTGGGAAGACAATACAGGATTAAGGTAAACAGATAAGGAACGAACAGGGAGAGAGCGGGAGAGACACTGATGGAAACAGACAACAGAGGAGGTTAACAGGTCAGGTGAACACGGAGGTCAGGAGGGGGCAGGGCAGACAACAGGTCACTCAAGAACAGAACACAGCAGAGCCAGAAATATCACTGGCGAAGTCCAAGAGAAACAGTGCCCTAATAAAGCAGCCTGACCTCCAGAACGAGGCAGAAAGGATTAACCCCTAACGTGACCTGCATCAGAAGTGAAACTAAAAAAAAGGCTCAGCTCCAGCTCAGCCAGGAGTCAATCATGACAGAATGATGTGTCAATGATCAACGATAAGGTGAGTATTTGTGATCGTTAACGGTCGTTCCTGCGTTTCTCACGCAACGACGTTGCTAACGAGGCCGGATGTGCATCACGAATTCCGTGACCCCAACGATATCTCATTAGCGATGTCGTTGCGTGTAAAGCCCGCTTTAGTGTCTGAAAACAACTGTCCAATTAAATTGTATATAAAACCCCACACAATTAGTATTCAGTAAAGGTCATGTAACTTACATCAGCCTCTATAGCAGCGTTGGCTAAGCGTCACCACAGAAATCATATAAACTCACACATAAGCTGCCCTGTACTAAATATGTCCTTTGTTGTCTATAGCAACCAATCAGAGCTTCTTGACCTCTAACAAAATAGAAGCAGAGCTGTGATTGGTTGCTATAGGCCACCTGATAAATATCCAGGGCAACTGTCAAAACAAAACAGCCAATATATCACCTCATAAAACCACACAGTTAGTATACAGGTAAGGTCATGTGACTTACATCAGCCTGTCCATAATAGGAGCGCAATTGTGGTTCTTGACAGGACTTACTACCTCTCAGAGATATTTCGACAATTGAATGATACAACCACATACCTTCCTGTCCCCAGGGACCCTACTCCTCTCATTCCTGAACACATCAGAGACAAGGTAGATTACCATCTCCACCAGGGTACCATTGATAAGAAATTAGCTGAAT
The DNA here is from genome assembly GCF_048569485.1 of Anomaloglossus baeobatrachus. Classification (NCBI taxonomy): domain Eukaryota; kingdom Metazoa; phylum Chordata; class Amphibia; order Anura; family Aromobatidae; genus Anomaloglossus; species Anomaloglossus baeobatrachus. The sequence goes on from NC_134359.1 coordinate 184,196,041, forward strand.
TCCTAGTCAAGTCCAATCCAGTGATACCTGTTTTTTATGCTCTGCCCAAGATACATAAAAATTTACAAAGACCTCCTGGACGCCCTATCGTGGCTTCCACGGAATCTATCCTGTCTCTGCTGGCTATTACTTTAGACAAAATCTTGACACCCTTGATCCCACTGATACCATCATATGTGAAGGACACTTCAGACTTCCTTTCACATATCAGGGCCTTGACTTCTCCACCCCCTGACTGCCTCCTAGTGACCTTATACGTCGATAGTCTTTACACAAATATACAACATAGTGACGGTATTCAGGCGGTGAACTGGTTCTTTGAACAACATAAAACCTTCTCTCCTTCACAACATACCTTTTGCATAGATTTGTTTCAACTGGTTCTGGGTCACAATTTCTTCCTCTTTGAAGACTAGTTTTATATACAGCAACAGGGTACAGCCATAGGATCTAATGTAGCGCCTCCGTACGGTAACATCTACATGGTGCATTTTGAGGACTCTTTTGTGTACAATCATCCCCTTTGGGTTAAACACGCTATAGTCTGGAAACAATACATTGACAATGTTTTTGTCATATGGCATGGTGAATCTGACTCTCTTGGTATCTTTTACCAAGACATTTCCTCGATCTGACCGGGCCTCACATTTACCATACATACATAGTGACCCTAGGCAAATCAATTTTTTGGACACTCTGGTTATCTTATCCCCTGAAGGTTACATTACAACTGATCTCTATGTCAAACCCACTGACAAAAACAGTCTCCTACTCTACACAAGTTGTCATCCCCCACACATGAAAAGATCTTTACCAATTTCACAACACAAGCGGGTGGAGCGGATTGTTTCTGATCCCCAACAACAATCATTACGTTACCATGAGATGGGCACAAAATTTATCTCACGAGGTTACCCCCCAACTGTAGCAATGAATCGGTCATCTCGCCCTCATAGGCAGAACACTACCACACCACGCACTTATTGCGTCGAAACCTACCACCCTTTCTTCCCCATCTTCAAAGTGATCATTTCCAAACACTGGCCACTTTTACAAAAAGCATATCCCTCCATAATTGAATTCTCCACACCCCCGGTGTTTTGCCACAAAAGGCCCAGGAACCTTAGAGACAACTTAATCAGAGCTGACGTGGATTCATCCTCACCAGTACGCCAGACCTTCCAGGGTCCTCCCAAGATGGGCAACTTCCCTTGCCTGCATTGCCTCCAATGCAATAATCTCACCAAAGGTAATACATTCACGCACCCCAATACAGGCAAAACTTTTTTCATCAAAAATTACTTTACCTGCGAATCTTCATTCGTAGTGTACCTTATCAAGTGCCCGTGCGGTCTCGGATATGTTGGGGAGACTACCCAGCATATCCGAGACCGCATAAGTAAGCATAAATCCACCATTCGTTGCAAGCAACTCCTGTTGCCCATTCCCCATCATTTTGACACAGCTCATCACACAGTGGCTCAGTTGAGATTCCAGGTTATAGAACACATCCCATTCATGCGTAGGGGAGGTGATAGGGTTCACAAACTGAAAGAAAGAGAAACGTTCTGGATACATACACTTGAACCCAAAGGGTTAAACCGTGAGTGTGAAGTGCACAAATGATAAAATACATGACATTAGGTATTCCACCCACTTGGCGGTCTCCGTCTTATACTTTTGTGCTCGCTTGCTCTTTGGCTTTTTCTCATCTATAATGACCTCCTGTATACATAACAGTTACTATAACTGTGACATGTGAGTGTTTTTCCTCGACCGATGCCTGTCATTTTGCATGTATTTATGGTATAACATTTATCCTATTTTGCTTTTTCAATTTTGATTTTTCATTTTTATTTTAATTATTTTTCCTTTCATTCTTACCTTCCATTTTTAACAGTCTTTTACCAGGATGTTACCAATTCTTGCCTTCTATTCCTTTAGGCTCCCTTTACTACGTGATCACCTGCTCATCACCTACCACCACTGGCTCACGTCCCCATAGGATGTCATTAGAAAGGCACTTCCACCCCTACCTAATACTTGCCGGTCATTACTACATCTTAGCTCTGTTGCTACCTGACTACCCTCCTTCCTAAGCGCAGGCGCGAAACAGCGCCGCAGTACCACCAGTCACTACCGTCTCCCTTACGCATACCAGAGCGCGCAGTGCGCATGCGTGGACCGCTGACACTCTGCGCTGGTGCCGGCGTGCGCATCACCTGACCCACTTTGCGTTCCACTCCTGAACCCGGAAGTGGCGCGCACCTGCACCTCACTCACGGTTCCCCTTCTTAAAGCAGCACGCACCCACTGACCAGTGCAGCAGCCAGCCAGGACGCTCCTACCCGGACACAGGTCTGTACCACTCCACCACCCATGATACCTCCTCCTCACTTAAGCCTCACCATGCTTTTCTTTCATGACCACAGGCACTGTCCAGTGCTCCCCATATGTCACCTGACATCCTCATCCCCTCATAGTGGTATGTTGAACTTGCTTTTGTCTCCTGTCCTATGGTCAACTGTAGTGGGTGGGCCTACCCCCTACTAGTTTAGCATAGTTTACCCGGCATTGTGATTATTAAAAGTGTTGATTTTTATTATGTATGTGTTGTGTTAGGGCACCCCCTAGTGGCCGGGTGGGACGGCTGTTGCCACCGGGGAAGGAGGAGTCGGCCGGATATCTAGGGAAGGGGCTGTGTGTGTGAGAGAAAAAGGATCCGGGACAGCAGGCTGTGAACATCTGGAGCGGCAAGTGTGAGTGTGTGAGCGAAACACCAGGGGACACCGGAGTAAAGGAGGTGGACGCAACCTCAGGGTCTATTCCGCTGGTGTGGGTCCAGTGCGTGCTTGACCGGAGAGTGGGAGCCCGGAGAAGAGGAGTATCTAGGGCATATCCCCACCAGAGGGCGCGTTTGGGCAGGTTGTCCCCAGCTCCACCAATATTGCCGGAATCTGCTGACCGGAGTGTTATTTTCTGTGTGAATAAATGTCAGCTTTTATGCATCTCAACTTTTGCCTGAAGACTCTTTATGCATCGGCCGGAGAGAGAGACGTCACACCCTGCACATTCAAGTCAGTCCCAGAAGTTGAAGAAGTGGTGGAACCGGGGGTCTGCCTCAGTACCAGTGCCACGACTACACAGCCGGAGGTACCCCTGGGCCATCACTTCATGTGGCGTAGTCGGCAGGATCCGAGTCTCCTGCCAGGGACCCAAGAGGCTGAAGATCAGGTAGTCCCTGAAGCACAGGATCCTGATTATGGAAGAAGAGTCCCCTGGTGGGAAGAGAACACAGGGCCCGTAGCGTTGGACCGGGCCCAGGAAGAAGAAAAGGCGCGAAAAGTTGGCGCCGAAAGAAGAGCCTGGGGCTGGCCGGTGCCGAAGAGGAGGTACGGAGTACTCCGCCCAAAGAGGGGAGGCGCCAGCTCCAGGGCATTGAGGAAAACATACAAAGTGGGCGGAGTTCGGAAAAGAAAGAAGTACCGCCGCGGAGGAGTCAAGAGAAAGCGTGAGGCTGGGGGAGGATTCTGTTTAAGAGCGGGAAACAGAAGCCCGCCTCCTTTTTCCTCAGTCTGCGTTATGACTCTGCCGCTTGCTACTATACAGCGATTAGAGATGGCAGCACTTGGACAACCGGAGGAATTGGCTACCACCATGGCGCTGATCAGCTTAGGCCGGGGCCGACCCAGGTTCGCTCCTGCCAGTGAAGCAGCTTTGGTGGATCTTCCAACCGGACCGGGAGGTTCTACACGCCCTGACAAAGTGTCGTGGAAAACTACCTGGGACGCACAGACCGGAAGCACCATCACTGAAGTGCGGGCGGTTTATGCTACTCCATCAGGAAGCCGCAGAAAAAAAAGTCTTTAAATTTGCCTTATATTACATCATATCCCATGGCCCAAGAACCACCAACACCAAAGTAAGTTGCACATAGAAAAACTTTAATTGGTTGGGTCAAGCATATAAATATTACATGGGATATAAAAATTGTGACAAGTAAGAAGGTTAAATGACACATAAGAGCGAATAAAGAACCCCATGTGGGGCTACATGGATCAAATTAGGTGCACACAAAAGGGTGTACTCCCAGCAGGGCCAGTGTAAGTGCCTTTTACAAAACGCAGGTTCACCTAATCAAGAACTCTAGGCACATTACAAATAAATGAACAGGAATATATTCCCAGCAGAGCCAGTGTAAGTGCCTATACAAAAGATAAATTCACAGTCAGTGACAGAATAACACTTTAATAGATGACAATAGGCATGTTACTCACACACATCATCCGGTGAACAGGGATATGTTCCCAGCAAAGTCAGTGTAAATGCCATTGCAATAAACAGGTTCACAGTGAGTGATAGAGTAACACTTAAGTATATGAACATAGGCACACTGCCCAGGCATCTAGTCCAATGGACAGGGATATATTCCCAGCAGGGCCAGTGTACGTGCCTATATCATAAACAGGTTCACAACAAATGACAGAGTAACACTTTAGTGCATGACAATAGGCACATTACACAAACACATGGTCCAGCGAACAGGGAAGTATTCCCAGCAAAACCAATGTAAGTGCCTTTCCAAGTTCACAGTAATGACAGGATAACACTTAGTACATAATCATAGGCACATTACCCAAACACATAGCCCGGTGGATATTCCACCAATTATAGCACTCACATGCAGTCACACAATATGTCCCTGAAGTTGTTGCCTTTTACCTTATATAAGTCTGCTTTAACTGTCCTGGTTGTTGCTAACTATCCATCAGGAAGCCGTCCGGGAGTTACAGCCTTCCCGTGGGAGACCTCACAACTTGACGCCGCTGCTCCACCATCTGCCCCCGTGTCGGAGCCGGCCGAAGACTTTGCCGAGCGACTGGAGAAAGACCACCGTGGCTTCGTCTGGGACCCGGTAGTCGTCCCGCCCGCTGAGCCGCACCCCAGAGAGCCGTCCCCGAAGCTCGACCCTGTACAGGAACGTCTCCTGGCTGAAAATCTTGTCAGGAAGATGCTGTCCGGTCCGGGCGGAGAGGAGCTGGCCCTGCAGTTTACCACCGGCGTGGTGGTAAAATTCAACCAGAAAGAAGGGTACGGCTTCATCCGCGAGATCAGCACCGGGGATGACTATTTTTACAATAGGGTCCACCTGGATGTGGAGGGGTTGCCCCGACGTCTCCACACCCTTTGGCCGGGCGAAAAGGTCCAGTTTTTGCCGGACGCGGGTAGTCGCGGCCTGTTTGCAGTGGCCGTTAACCGCATGCCAACCACCCGGGAAGCGGAACTGTGGCAAGAGGAGCTGGAGTGGGAGGAACAACAAGAGCGACGCCGGAGCCATGCCAGACCGGTTCCGTCCGAGCCCTCTCGTCCCCGGCGCATCATGGCTGCTGCCCCAGAAACAGCGACGGAACCGACCGCTGACCCGGAGAAGATTCCATCCGTGGTAGCGGTGACACAAAATGTTACCAACAAGCCGGTCATCATGCTAGACGCGTCGCCACCCGCGCCACCACCATCCCGGGCAGCGACGCCATCACCGCCGCGAGTAGCTACAGCAGCTGCGCCAGTGGAGCCGCCTTTCGCCCCTGTGTCCTTCAGAAGAATCCGCCGCCAGCCGGGACAATCTCTGGGGGCTTACATCCAGGCTCAAGCAGAGGAATGGAAGCGGGCCTGGCCCCCAGAGTAAGTCTCCACTGTCCACCTGTTGTTTAAGTCCGGTGCTGTTTAACCGGCAGCAGTTATGTTAAAGTTTTACGGGTCTGTTGCCCGTTCATCTAAGACCGGGAGTGCTATTGAGCCTCCGGGCGCCCATCTAAGACCGGGAGCGCTATTGAGCCTCCGGGCGCTATCTAGAGACCGGGAGCGCTGCTGCGCCACTAAGCGCCCCTAAAGACCGGGAGCGCCGCCGAACTGGTGCCGCTGTGGTCGTGGACTGACCCAAAAAGGTTTTGATGTTTTAATGTGTTTACAGTTAAGAGCCTTGCCGGGAGGCTCGGATTTTAAGAGGGGAGGCATGTAGTGGGTGGGCCTACCCCCTACTAGTTTAGCATAGTTTACCCGGCATTGTGATTATTAAAAGTGTTGATTTTTATTATGTATGTGTTGTGTTAGGGCACCCCCTAGTGGCCGGGTGGGACGGCTGTTGCCACCGGGGAAGGAGGAGTCGGCCGGATATCTAGGGAAGGGGCTGTGTGTGTGAGAGAAAAAGGATCCGGGACAGCAGGCTGTGAACATCTGGAGCGGCAAGTGTGAGTGTGTGAGCGGAACACCAGGGGACACCGGAGTAAAGGAGGTGGACGCAACCTCAGGGTCTATTCCGCTGGTGTGGGTCCAGTGCGTGCTTGACCGGAGAGTGGGAGCCCGGAGAAGAGGAGTATCTAGGGCATATCCCCACCAGAGGGCGCGTTTGGGCAGGTTGTCCCCAGCTCCACCAATATTGCCGGAATCTGCTGACCGGAGTGTTATTTTCTGTGTGAATAAATGTCAGTTTTTATGCATCTCAACTTTTGCCTGAAGACTCTTTATGCATCGGCCGGAGAGAGAGACGTCACACCCTTCACATTCAAGTCAGTCCCAGAAGTTGAAGAAGTGGTGGAACCGGGGGTCTGCCTCAGTACCAGTGCCACGACTACACAGCCGGAGGTACCCCTGGGCCATCACTTCACAACCATGTGGGATCTTCTGACAACTTCTCTAATCTCATAGATACTCCTCAGGATCTGTCCTGAAACACATGTAGCTGGCACTGACATGAAGTAAACCGGGCCAGAGGATAACATAGCATGTGGATTTCTTTTCCTCCCTTTTCAGTTATCTTACTGATTCTCATACATATCCTGTATTCCTCACAACAGATTCCTCTTCTGATCCAACTGAAGGCATTTACCTTGCTACACTACTACGTTATTCTGCTCTTCACCTCTTATAACAGGTACATAGCAACAGATTACTTTTTTACTGCCCTGATGAGCACCCACATGGCATAACCGTATGTGAAGACACAGGTGGACACATATCCTACCACCGATATGTCTGTCCCTTCTGAGGCCTTCTCTCATTGAAAACTTCCTTTCCTCCTTTCCCTCCTTTTGAAGGCTTAATACTTATTAGGCTATGTGCGCACAGTGCGTTTTTCGCGGCGTTTTTGCGCGTTTTTCGGATGCGTTTTTGCCCTCAAAACTGCAGGACTTTGCTTCCCCAGCAAAGTCTATGAGTTTTCATTTTTGCTGTCCGCACACATCTGGTTTTTTTACCTGCGTTTTTGAGTTAAAAAAAAAAATGGACATGTCAGTTCTTTCCTGCGTTTTTCTGCGTTTTCCCCCCATGCAATGCATTGGAAAAACGCAGCAAAACGCAGAGATCAAAAACGCAGCAAAACGCAGCCAAAAACGCACCAAATCGCGTTTTTTGATGCGTTTTTTCGACGCAGGTGCGTTTTTGTGCATTTTTAGCGGCCAAAAACGCACAAAAACGCAGCGTCAAAAAGACGCAGTGTGCGAACCTAGCCTTAGTCCCGTCTTCAGTGACCCGACTATCCTGATCTAATCACCTAGATAAGCTGCAACTGCCCGGTTTACCCTGTCATCACAGGTACCTAACTGAGAATTTATACTCTATATACCCATATACCTAGTACAGACACGGAGACTGATACAAGTACACCTTACTATCCATTTTTTTCATCAGGACATCTTACTTGATACTACACACTGTCTGCTTATATTGGGCCCACCCCGTCCTACAATATATGACCAGGTATGATCTCTGTTGGATTACACCGAACAAATGACTACTTGATGCATCTTCTTACATTTCTCTGTCATTAATTTTGACTTCTTTCATTTAGACTACACTTTAGTCTCTCGCTTCCTTAAAGCCTGCTTTACACACTTCAATAGATCTTTCAATCCGTCATCGGGGTCAAGTTGTAAGTGACGCATCGTTCGTGATGTATTTGCGTGTGAAACCTACGTGCGATCGATATTGAACGAAAATACGGTGATCGCATACACGTCGTTTATTCCTCATACATTGGACGTTTACTAGTACGAAACTAGTCAATTGTAACGTGTGACATCCATCATACGATTTTGATGTCTGAGGCTATGTGCGCAGGTGTGCGCTCTGCACCGCAGCTTAAAAAAGGTCTGCTTCAGAGCGCAGCTGAAAATCTGCGTTCTGAAGAGCCTCACAATGTCTGTCATGCACTAATCTCTGTCAGTCCGTCACTATCTCTGTCCCTCTCTCTCTGTCCATGTCAGTCTATCCCTCTTACCCCCTCTCTCGTATACTCACCGATCCCCGATCCCCGGCGCGGCTCTGCACGGCATTCACACTGCTCCGGCGGCTTTTACTGTTTTGAAAAAGCCGGCCGCCCATTAAACAATCTCGTATTCCCTGCTTACCCCGCCCACTGGCGCCTATGATTGGTTACAGTGAGACACGCCCCCCACGCTGAGTGACAGCTGTCACACTGCACCCAATCACAGCAGCCGGTGGGCGTGTCTATACTGTGTAGTGAAATAGATAATTAAATAATTTAAAAAAACGGCGTGCGGTCCCCCCCAATTTTAAAACCAGCCAGATAAAGCCATACGGCTGAAGGCTGGTATTCTCAGGATGGGGAGCTCCACGTTATGGGGAGCCCCCCAGCCTAACAATATCAGCCAACAGCCGCCCAGAATTGCCGCATACATTATATACGACAGTTCTGGGACAGTACCCGGCTCTTCCTGATTTGCCCTGGTGCGTTGGCAAATCGGGGTAATAAGGAGTTATTGGCAGCCCATAGCTGCCAATAAGTCCTAGATTAATCATGTCAGGCGTCTATGAGACACCTTCCATGATTAATCTGTAAATTACAGTAAATAAACACACGCCCGAAAAAAACCTTTATTGGAAATAAAAAACACACACACATTCCCTGTTCCCTGGTTCACCACTTTAATCAGCCCCAAAAAGCCCTCCTTGTCCGGCGTAATCCAGGATGGTCCAGCGTCGCATCCAGCACTGCTGCATGGAGGTGACCGGAGCAGCAGAAGACACCGCCGCTCCGGTCACCTCCACGCAGCTAATGAAGACAGCCGTGCGATCAGCTGATCTGTCACTGAGGTTACCCGCTGTCACTGGATCCAGCGGTGGATGCAGCGGTGGCCGCGGGTAACCTCAGTGACAGCTCAGCTGATCGCGCTACTCACCGCCGCTCCGGTCAGCTCCAGTCAGCAACTGAGGTGAGTAGCGCGATCAGCTGAGCTGTCACTGAGGTTACCCGCGGCCACCGCTGCATCCACCACTGGATCCAGTGACAGCGGGTAACCTCAGTGACAGATCAGCTGATCGCACGGCTGTCTTCATTAGCTGCGTGGAGGTGACCAGAGCGGCGGTGTATTCTGCAGCTCCGGTCACCTCCATGCAGCAGCGCTAGAAGCGACGCTGGAGCATCCTGGATTACGCCGGACAAGGAGGGCTTTTTGGGGCTGATTAAAGTGGTGAACCAGGGAATGTGTGTGTGTTTTTTATTTCCAATAAAGGATTTTTTCGGGCGTGTGTGTTTATTTACTGTAATTTACAGATTAATCATGGAAGGTGTCTCATAGACGCCTGACATGATTAATCTAGGACTTATTGGCAGCTATGGGTTGCCAATAACTCCTTATTACCCCGATTTGCCAACGCACCAGGGTAAATCGGGAAGAGCCGGGTACTGTCCCAGAACTGTCGCATATAATGTATGCGGCAATTCTGGGCGGCTGTTGGCTGATATTGTTAGGCTGGGGGGCTCCCCATAACGTGGAGCTCCCCATCCTGAGAATACCAGCCTTCAGCCGTATGGCTTTATCTGGCTGGTTTTAAAATTGGGGGGGACCGCACGCCGTTTTTTTTAATTATTTAATTATTTATTTCACTACACAGTATAGACACGCCCACCGGCTGCTGTGATTGGGTGTAGTGTGACACCTGTCACTCAGCGTGTGGGGCGTGTCTCACTGTAACCAATCATAGGCGCCGGTGGGCGGGGTAAGCAGGGAATACGAGATTGTTTAATGGGCGGCCGGCTTTTTCAAAACAGTAAAAGCCGCCGGAGCAGTGTGAATGCCGTGCAGAGCCGCGCCGGGGATCGGTGAGTATATGAGAGAGGGCTGCTCAATTCAGTTACTCAGGAGTTTAGCGGTCACCGGTGAGTCTTCACTGGTGACCGCTAATCAGGACGCGACACAGACAGAGCCGCAGCATGACAATGAAGTCGGGTGAAGTTCACCCGAGTTCATTCTGACAGTGCGGCTCTTTCTGTGTCTGCTGTCATCTGCCATTCACCGCTGCTACATGGCTGTCTGTGTCTGCTGTTAGCGGCCATGTAGCAGAGCTGAACGGCAGATTACATAGTAAAAACGCATCTCTACACATTACACACGCTTGGCAAGTCAATAAATAAAAAAAAAAAAAAAGGTGCCCAATGCATACGTCACAGAACACATGATCTAAAGGATCGCACACAAAATTGATCAATTTAACATAGGCTACTGTGAAGCCCCGCAAGTGCAGTGTCGATGCATTACCTTCAGGGACTCCACTCCGCTGGATCCTGTCACAGGTATGAGATCTTCTATTTAGGATTGTCGTGACGCCACTCTCAGAATTGCGGTCAGTGCGGACCGCCACTGCAGGTTAAGGGACGCCTGGGGCTGATGGTGGGTGCAGTTAGTTGTAATGGCCTCCTGAGAGTGAGGCAAGCCCCAGGGCCCTGTGTAGGTGTGTAGAACCACAAGGCGCAGAATAACTCCACACAAGCAGGATGTCTTTCAGGGGTTTTACTCACAGTTGATGGCAGGGTGAGTAACCCGGGCGTAGCTGGGATGAACCAGGCTGGAACCAGGTATCCTTCAGGCTGACTTATGATGGTGACTACCGACTCGCCTTCCTTAGCCCTTAGTGGTTTGGGGTAACCCCGACTTTTAGTCCCTATGGGGGTCACCCAGGGAAGTTGCTGAAGCCTCTCTCCCCTTCGTTTGGTTGCCGTTTGCTTGTCGCCTGGACCAGATCACTCCAGCTGCTTGCCTCCTGTGAACTATGGGCCCTAACTGTGGCTACGTGGCTGCGGCTTTTGGGTGTTGTGGTGTGGGCTTTGAGGGCCCCACACCGGCAGGTTTAGCAAGGAAAGGTGGATCTATCCCCGCTCCGGGATCTGCCGCCCGTTTGGGCCTGGTACTCCCTAGCAGTCTCCTTACTTCCCACTCCGTGCTCTCTCTTTAGCTGAAGATGGATTTCGGGTAGCACTCCTAGGTGACCGTTCTCCCCCGTCGGTAGCCACTGCGCGGGCGCTGTTAGACTGCAACAGCCCCAGGGGTCTGCTCTCCTCGGAGCTCCCTGGACTCTGCACTAAACCGGCTCACTGCTCCTCCTCTCCTGTTCTTGCCTACGCCACCTAGCAACCAGGCTCTCTTACCACACCCCTTGAGTGGAGATGGAGGCTTTTGGCCCCCTCCACTATTCCAGTGGAGGTGAAGGCTTTGCCCCCTCCTGGGATCCCCAGGGGTCCTCTCAAAGGTACATGTGTGAGACCTGATCACTATGCGCCTGTGTAGTCACACCTCGGTCAGCCTTCTGGATTACCTGTATTGTACTGTCCCCAGCATGGGTGCAGTACTCAGTGGTGCCTGACCAGGTCAGGGGCGCCACACTACTAACGCACGTGTGACAGCAAATGAACGACCTACGTGCAATCTCATTCAATCGCATATGCGACCTGGGCGTGTCACATCGCATACGAGATCGCATACCTAATTGTAAGGTGTAAAGCTGGCTTAAGACATCCTAGTATGGCTCCTCCTGATATCATAGAATTACCTATGTGGAAACTTTGTCACATGGTTACAGGTATCTATGAAATACCCCAGATTACATTGTATGTCACGGATTACCTAATCTCCTAAATTGCTCTTCTGCTTTTTGTTTAGTACCTAAACTAGCCTCTTCATGTCTATGATGACCCCATGCGGTTTCGCCTTTGGTGCAATTTGATTACTGATTCCTAATGTTTTAGGTATGTTCATGTATGTATTGCCTATCTGTCACTACATCCATCCATGATTCTAGATGTTCATATGTTCACTGAAATTCCTGTGAAACTATTAAACAAGTCATGGGTATCATGTGCTTATACGTACCCCTATGGACATACGATACCATTCCAATGAGACTAAAATTTTGTACTGTACCGTTTATAATGCCGCGATATCTCATTGTACAGATATCTCACTTGTATACTTTCTTCTCTTATAGTATAATGTTTTTTCATGCTGTATGTTTTATCATGCTGCGATGTCTTATTTGTGCAGATATCTCACCTGTATTTTTTCCTTTTATAATATGATGTTTTTTCTTTCCTGTTTTTCTCATCAGTCTGATAGAACCCTTGAGAAAGGTCCTATTTGGACCGAAACGTGGGGACAGACTTTACTTTTTGTGTTCAATAAAAACTCATTCAGCACCACCCAAGACTTTCTGCCTTATTTTCTTCAAGGTGTGCCGGAGCTATATTTCTATTTTTAGTGTCCATAATAGGAGTCTATAATAACAGATCAGATGTGAAGAAAAATGAGGCACTCACCGGTCTGTAGATTTAGGACCTTGGACCTGTTGAAGCATCGGTAACCGGAGCGAAATGGCCGTTGTCCGTGTGTACATCATCCGTGCACCCTCCCCCTCTGCCTGAATAAACAGCATTCTGAAAAATCTACAGACCGATGAGTGCCTCATTTTTCTTCACATCTGAAGTTGTATAATTCTGGATCTTTTTGAGTGCACCCCAGATAGTAGGTCCATACTGAAGACCACGTTATTTACCTTAACAGGTGCAAACAAGCTACATATTGGTCCTATGCTTGATTAATCGTCTATTATTCCTCACTGTTTGGAGAAAAATAGTGCCCAGTTTTTTTCCTTTTAACTTCTTTTGGCTTGCTATAATAACAGATCAGTTCTCAGCTCAATTGACTTTAATGGAGGCAGGTTTTTTGGAAAGTAACTGTAAAGTGCGGGGTTAAATTTTCCCATCAAAACATAGTCTATGACGTAGCCTGAATCACATGAAGCGTCTGTGCAAAATTTTGTGATTGTAAATGTGACGGTGCGGATTCCTTTAGCAGACATACACACATACACTCAGCTTTATATTATACTAGTGTGACGCCATGGACTAGCCAGGTACCAGGTATTCACATGTAGACCCCCGCACAACACCTGTCCCCCAATAAGGTAACATCAGCCAACCATTAAAACCTAGTCACCTCTCTCAGTGCTTGAGGAACACACCAGGGGGCAGAGCCAGGCGGTTCGCCTTGCCCACCGAGGAGTTCAGAGGGCCTGAGGCAGGAAAACAGTTCAGTTCAGTGCAGTGCAGTGGTTGAGTTAAGTGGAGTGAGGAGTGAAGGAGTCTGACAGGTGCCAGGGTTGGAGCCCAGACACCCAGACGGTGGCCTTAGCCGGCAGGACCCAGGCAGATGGCTCAGTGGAACCGTGGTGGACCGGGACAGGGTAGTGGCCCGCCGGTACCGACCCGGGGGACCGACTCGGAAACCGGAGCACACAGGGGGGTACTCAGACCTTGAAACAAGGTCCAGAAGCTACTGGACTGAGATAATTGACTGATTGCGGTCTGGACTTTAGGTTCTTTCCCACCCAAGTCCCGACTGAACACAACAGCCCACCTAGGGGGATAGAAAGCCACCGCACAGGCAGAGAGATCCCATGGGCCAGCATCTGCGGGCAAAAGGGCTCTCCCGTCATACACAATGCCGGGGAGCGGACTCCCGTCGCTGAAGCACAGGCAGCCCAAATACACTACATGGTGCAGGAGAAAGCCAAAGAAAACCGAACTGGGTGGGGGACCAGATGCAGCCGGCTGCGGGCACCGACCACCATCAACTTGGTTTACCAGAGACTTGTGTGTGTCAATAACAGTGAGTACAACAGTGCTATCCGGCCGCGCACCGCCCTGCACTACCCAGCTACTCTCCCCAATGGGTCCCGGGGCCATCATCCCTGCCTACGGAGGGATTAACATCTTGCTGCATAACCATGTTCCCCGGGTGCCCCGTAACTGCAATGGTGGTGTCCACCTTCACCACAACCCGTGGGTGGCATCACGAACTTAAACACGGTTCCGGCCGTACACCTACCTACCACCCCCCCCGAAGTACCGTCAGCACCCTTTCAGAACGAAGCCCCCCCGGGTCCGGAGGCGCTCGAGCCACCCACCAACGAGCCCGGATTCGAGCGGCTCGGCTGCAGCCGAGCGCGGGGCGGTACACATCGACTCTTCTGGCGTCATGAACAGGATACCTACCTATTCACTTACCTAGTGAAGTGTGCCTTGAAGTGAAGTCAGCGGTGATCCGTTGCGAAATTTGCAGAATCCGCCATCTTGCGGCCATCTTTTGGCGCGAAGATTCCCGCCAGAGTCTTCTTCCCCGCAGAAAAGGCGCGAAAAACTGAAGCCCCGCCCCCTGAGAACGCGGCCGTGCAGCAAAGCGACAGGTCGAAAAACGAGACTGATCGGCCGAAGAAGGGAGTGCCGCGAAAAAACCAAGGGGGAGTGGATGGAAGATGTCTGCTCCTGAACCCGATGCCATTCCCGCGCCGACTGCTGGAGCGGCGGCGCCCGCGGGGGACGCAGCCTGTGAGAAAGCTGCAGCTCCCGCTCTGGTCGCAGGAGTGGCGGGTCCCGAGATTCCGTGGTGACTCCCCGTGCAGCAGCTGGCGGTGACCCGCCTGCCGCAAGAAGGATGTCTGCCCTGGCAGTCCGCCCGGCCGCCATGGGAATGGTGCCCGATTCAGAAGACCCTGCAGCCGCCAACTCAGAGCCAGAGACGACAGATGGCAGCAGCTCAGGGGATGATACGGAGTCCGTCTCGGATGATGAGGCCCCGCTCGTCATTGGCGTCTTCGGAGACATGATGGTAGCGATCTGCAGGTACTGCAGGCAGCCAGGGCACTTTGCGGTTGCGTGCCCTGAGAATGGCCGGCCTTGAAAGGGGTGCCGGAGAGCCGCTATAAGTTAACCCCTAAAGTTGAAAATTAAAAAGTTGAAAAGTTTTAAGTACAGTACCTGCTTCTGCTAAAATAGACACTTCTCCCTTTGTTGAATGTCCCCAAGTTTCCCGGGAGACGCCATCCAGCACACTGGGTGGAAGGGAAAAAAAAGCTGCCCGACTTGTTGAACCTGGCTGCGGTTGGAGTCCCAGAGGGCGCCATCAGGGGTGGGACTCCCTGGTGGAGGACGGCAAGCTAGTTAAGCTGGAGCGAGGACAGTTCCCGTTACAGAGCCCGGTTTACCGTACCCGCACTGCAGGCAGTGGAAGACGGGGTCTTTATGGACAGTGTCACCGTGAGTAAATGTGGCATTGGGGACCCGTGCTGCCCTGTGGTGGACTGTGGGAAAATTGCCGAGGAAGCTGCGCTGGCAGCAGAGTTTTAAATAATCCCGCACCAACCTTTCAGGTCCTGCAGCTCCGGGGAGGCTGGTTGGAGGAAGGGCCTACGGCAGAGGAGGCTAAGGTCCCGTCACCATTGCAACCGGTGACTACCCTCTGGGTCAGGGGTCCCCTGGATGTGGGGCCTCTGAGAGACTGCCGGGTAATGAACTTTTTACCCGGTTCGTATGGGCAACACCCGGACCCGAACCTGCTTCCTGGACTGGGGAAAATGGGGGCTGACCTGTTTTTAGAGACAGCATCAAGGTTTAGGTTTGCTTGGGTGGGCAAATGAAAGGACCTGGTCCCGTTCCGTTCCCGGTTAATAAAAATGTTCCGTAACGTTTAAGCAAAATGCCTCCTGTTAAGGGATGAATCCTAAACCTTCGTAATGTAAATATGTTATTATATTTGCAAATGTTCTAAAACTTTTATCTTTTTCAGTTACAAAATAAACGGTGGTGGTCGGACAGCCCGCGGATGGTCTGTAGTTAACCAAGGGGGAGTTTGACACCCTGGACTAGCCAGGTAGTCACAGGTAGACCCACGCACAACACCTGTCCTCCAATAAGGTAACATCAGCCAACCATTAAAACCTAGTCACCTCTCTCAGTGCTTGATGAACACACCAGGGGGCGGAGCCATGCAATTGTCCATGCCCACCAATGAGTTCAGAGGGCCTGAGGCAGGAAAACACAGTTAGTTCAGTTCAGTGCAGTGCAGTGGTTGAGTTAAGAGGAGTGAAGGAGTCTGACAGGTGCCGGGGTTGGAGCCCGGGCACCTTTGGCTAGGAGGCAGATGGTGGCCTTAGCCTGCAGGAGCCAGGAAGACTGCTCAGAGGAACCGTGGTGGAGCAGGACAGGGTAGTGGCCCGCCGGTACCGACCCAGGGAACCGACTCGGAAACCGGAGCACACAGGGGGTACTCAGACCCTGAAACGAGGTCCAGAAGCTACTAGACTGAGTTAATTGACTGATTGCGGTCTGGACTTTAGGTCCTTTCCCACCCAAGTCCCGACTGAAGACAACAGCCCACCTAGGGGGATAGAAAGTCACCGCACAGGCAGAGAGATACCATGGGCCAGCGTCTGCGGGCAAAAGGGCTCTCCCAACATACACAATGCCGGGGAGCGGACTCCAGTCGCTAAAGCGAAGGCAGCCCAAATACACTACACAGTGCAGGAGAAAGGCAAAGACCACCGAAGCGGGTGGGGGACCAGACGCAGCTGGCTGCAGGCACTGACCACCATCAACTTTGTTTACCAGAGACTTGTGTGTGTCAATAACAGTGAGCACAAAAGTACCATCCGGCCGCGCACTGCCCTGCACCGCCCAGCTACTCTCCCCAACGGGTCCCGGGGCCATCATCCCTGCCGACGGAGGGGTTAACATCTTGCTACATAACCATGTCCCCCGGGTGCCCCGTAACTGCAGCGGTGGTGTCCACCTTCACCACAACCCGTGGGTGGCGTTACGAACTTAAACACTGCTCCGGCCGTACACCTACCTACCACCCCCCTAAGTAGCGCCAGCACCCTTTCAGAGCAAATTGACCCCGGGTCTGGAGGCGCTCGAGCCACCCACCAATGAGCCAGGATCCGAGCAGCTCGGCTGCAGCCGAGTGCGGGGTGGTACACTAGCTGTAGTACCTGGGCATTTACCTGGGCAATAGTAACTGTCTCTCTGTCTCTCTCCCAGTCTCTGTCTGTGTGTCGCTGTCTGTCTGTCTCTCTGTCTGTCTCTTTCCTTGCCTATCTCTGTCTATGTCTCTGTCTGTCTGTTTCTATCGCTCTGTATTTGTATCAGTCTGTCTCCATCTCTGTATCTGTCTGTCTTTCTCGATCTCTGTATCTGTCTCTGTGTGTGTCTGTCTGTCTCTCTCTATGTCTGTCTCTTTCCCTTTCTGTCTGTGTCTGTCTCTTTCCCGGTCTGTCTCTTTGCCCCGTCTGTCTCTTTCCCCCGTCTGTCTCTTTGGCCCGTCTGTCTCTTTGCCCCGTCTGTCTCTTTGCCCCGTCTGTCTCTTTGCCCCGTCTGTCTCTTTCCCCGTCTGCCTCTGTGTATCTGTCTGTCTGTCTCTTTATGTCTCTCTCTATCCGTCTCCACACAGACATCATATTACCTCACACATAAGCTTCTTATACTAACCATTTATTTTGTTCCTATAGCAACCACTGACAGTTGCTTTAAATAGCCTGTAGCTCCCACCTCCATTCACTTTAATGGAGGCAGGATTTTGGAGAGTTACTGTAAAGCGCAGGGTTAAATTTTCACGTCAAAACATAGTCTATGACGTTCCCTGGGTCACATGAGGCGTCTGTGCAAAATTTGGAAATTATAAATGGGACGGTGCAGATTCCTTTAACGGACATACACACACATACATACATACTGTACATACATACACTGAGCTTTATATATTAGACTAGCTGTAGTACCCGGGCATTGCCCGAGATAGTAACTGTCTGTCTCTCTCCCAGTTTCTGTCTGTCTGTCTCTGTATCAGTCTCTCTGTCTCTCTCTATTTCTGTGTCTGTGTGTATGTCTGTCTCTCTATCTCTTTTCCCATCTGTCTCTTTTCCCATCTGTCTCTTTTCCCATCTGTCTCTTTGCCTGTCTGTCTCTTTGCCTGTCTGTCTCTTTGCCCATTTGTCGCTTTCCAGGTCTGTCTCTTTCCCTGTCTGTCTTTGTCTGTCTCTCTCTCTGTCTCTTTTGCTACCTGTCACTTTGTCTCTCTGTCTGTCACTTTGTTTCTCTGTCTGTCTCTCTGTCTTTTTGCCCGTCTGTCTCTTTGCCCGTCTGTCTCTTTGCCCGTCTGTCTCTTTGCCCGTCTGTCTCTTTCCCCGTCTGTCTCTTTCCCCGTCTGTCTCTTTCCCCGTCTGCCGGTCTGTCTTTCTCTTTCCCCATCTGTCTCTTTCCCCGTCTGCCGGTCTGTCTTTCTCTTTCCCCATCTGTCTCTTTCCCCGTCTGCCGGTCTGTCTTTCTCTTTCCCCATCTGTCTCTTTCCCCGTCTGTCTCTCTATCTGTTTGGCCCGCAACCTACATCCGTGTTTTAGGTACGTGTTTGGTACGTTTTTGCACGTACCAGTAACACGGAGACATGGAGACCAATGTTACTCTATGGTAGATGGCACACACACGTAAAATCACACGGAACGTGTGACCGTGTGGTAAGTACGTGTGTGCGGTTTTCTACACGGACGACATGTCCGTTTTTGGCCGGCAGCACGCAGGCACGGACTCGCTATAGTCTATGGGTCCGTGCCTGCACGGACCGCACACGGAGTATGTCCGTGTTCAGCACGTATCGTCCGTGTCCGTTTTTAATCAAAAATTCTGAAACACTTGTTACCAATTTATCAGGTCAATTGTAGCCCATTAATTCTGGCGCCAAACATACATTTCCTGTCTCATTTGCACGCCAGACAGCAGCTGGGCACCTGTCCTCTCACTGCAGCGGAACTTTGAGCTCAGAGAACACCACAGGTACTGAGCATGGCGCCCAGAATCGATACAGAGAGGCTGATTGGGGAAATAGAGAGGCATCCAGAGCTATGGGACACACGTGATGATGGCTACCATGACAGGTTGATGGTGGAACGAGAATAGATGTCTGTGGCTGAACTAGTCTACCCCAGAAATGGATGGTCTCAATGCACCCCTGGAAGGAAAAATAAATATGGTGAGTACAGATATTTTCATTGCTTCTGTCTTTACCTATATGTGCACATTCTGTAGGCAGAATCTAGCCATATTTGTATACTTTGTTTGGCATGTATTAATGGGCCTGACTCATTTTGAGCTACACTGGAGACTCACAAACAGGATAGTGTAGTTTTTTTTGGGCCTTTGAACTATTCCTTGTTGTTTTGTAGTAATGTCATCATGTGTATATGGGCTGCAAAGCACTTCATGCATGTACAAAAGGCATTTCAGGCTGGTCAAGCATCAATCAAACATGTGTTATTATGTTTTTGTTTTTTTTTTGTTTTTAGGCTTTTTAAAATGTGCTGTTAAGTGTCTATACATTAATCTTTTTTTGGGTTTTTTTTCATGCATTACCCTTGTTGCCACCATGTCTGTAATGGTAACAGTAATTTGTAGTTTGTAATGTACAAGATTTGAGGAACTTATGGCACTTCATGGGTTTATAGACATTTAGGGTCTTGGCTTACTGATAGCATTTTTGTTTGTTTTTTTTTGGCTATGTTTAAAGTGATAAATGATTATACATTGGTTTAATCTGTTTAAAGGTGAACTGGTTTACTTCATCGTGTTAATTGTGTTATTATGTGACTATATGATTGTCATGGGTTGTAGTTTTAATCCACATGAATGTGTTAACCTAATTATTGAAATGTTTGCAAGACAAGATCAATGTGCCTTTTTTCATGGCAAATAATTTGTTGTTGAGTTTGATATATTCTGTTCTTTTTGGAAACAGTGGATCTTGTGAAACGCCGTTGGCGGTCTGCACGTGACCAGTTCAGAAGAGAATATAACCCAGTGGCAACCACAGCTGCAGCATCCAAAAAAAAAATATGTCCATTATGAAAGACTCGGCTTCCTCATGCCCATTATGGAAGTACAAAAGTAAGTTTTCACCATCATATCACATGGCAGTCTTTATTACAATGCACACAGTATTTTTTTTTTTCTTTTCACAAAAGTACAGAGGATAATCTAGAAGACAGTGAGGAGGCACAGTCAGCAGTCGTAACAGCTACCTCTGCTTCCGAGATGGAGCCAACCTCCTACCAACCACCCACAATCCCCAACGCCAGCCAGCCAGACGCAGAAGAAATGTCATCTGATTTGGGTTTGGGAACAAGTCAATCCACTACTGTAATTCCAGGCCAGTCTACAGGTCAACAAAGTGGTCCTTCACCAGTTCTTGCAGAGAGTAGTCCACAGCAACAAGCAGGCCCACAGCCAAGAATAACAACTAATACCATGCGCACAATAGCCCAATCTATCCGTGGTCGCAGACATAGGCATTATGAAGATTTACGGTCCCTGCCTGAGATCATTGATACCAGAATAATACACATTATGAATTCACTGATACCAGAGAGTGATGGAGAGAGATTTTGTCAGTCCCTTTCTCACTCTCTTGCATTGGTCCAAGCTGATAGGCAGGACAGGTTAAGGGCGTCCTTAATAACACTGATATCTGCTATCCAACGTGAGCCCGAACCCATATATTGTTTTGAAGTGATAGAGCAATGGAGAGCTAATCCACATGGCCCACACACAAACACAATCCAACAAACTGTGGAAACCCAAACTGATGAACATTACTCAAATTCACAACTAAATACTGTAGTGCAACAAACACATATACAGTGGCCTTCTTCTTCTATGGGAAGTGATGTACAAATTAGGCCAACATTTGTCCCACAACAAACAGGTACATTAATGATACAAAGGCCATCTCAACAGCCATCATTTAACCCACAAGGCCCCCAACAGACACCAATACAATCCTCTTTTAGCTATCCAAGTAATGTTAGTAATGTTCATAGACTACCTCACATGATTCAACAACCAACATCCTACCATGAATAAAAGAAGGAAATGCACATACAGGCATATGCATGTGCATATAGCATAAACAAAATTCAATAAAATATAAAAAGGTTTTTATGTGCATTCTTCATATGTGCTAATCTATTTATGTATAACCATGTGCTTGCATATACTCCATGTGAACGCACTTTTTTGATATTACATCTGCATATGTTATATATTTTTGAATTTAGTCCAGAAATTTGATAATTTGTATTTTATTTATATTTACATCTATGTAACAAAACTATATGGAAGCCTTATTTTCAAGCATGTAGGGCGCTTAAAAAACTTGAACATCTGTTCACTAATTGGCATTTGCATATAAATCTTGTAGCGCCGCTTCCCCGGCATCATGATTAAGGGTGAGTGTTTTCACCTGAAACGCGTAGTGCTGGTCATGTCATTCGTTGTGTCTGCATAATGAAATAAAGACCTTGGTTTTCCTTGCCTGAAGAGCTGGACATCCTTTCTTCTTTTATGATCCTACCATGTGCCTAATAATCTACAACAACAGTACTTTCAACATCAGCCTTACCCAACTAACTACACATACACACATACTCAGCCTCTTCAAAAACATCAATATGTACCACCTACACTTGGTCTTCCATCTGCTCAAACAACTGTATCAATATTTGTTCCAAGTACAACAACTGTTACTAGTGGAAACACTGATCAGGCACTTACTACAACATCTAGTGTTGCGCAGCAAACATATTCAGTAGGTGTCAATGCAATGGAGACTACACAGGAAAGCATCACTAGTCTAGAGGATTTAGTTGACTCATAATTTGATAAAGTATGCATTGTTAAACATTTTATTATGTTTTCAGGGTTATTGTTGGTCGCAAAACAGTTAAAAATGTTAAACATTAATTACTCTATATGCATGGGGTAATTTTTGTCATTATATTTCCATAAATTCAACAAAAAGTTAATCTATCACTTCCTAAACATTACCGGCCTGTTATAATGTTGCCTTGCTCTGGACATGGTGTTTAGTCAATCCATTAGACAAAACTGTGTTTAGTGAAAAAATGCACGCACCTAAACTACTACACTAACTTTCAAACACCTTTATTACTAAAAATCCAGCCATTAAGCAGTTTCTGCATATGGTCTGGTCCAATACTTGTATTCCAATAGTGTCAAACAAATCATGTTTGCGTGACATTATTGCATAATACAGTATGGTGTTTTGTATGGGATTATGTCCCTGACAAAATTCTTTAAAAAAAATTAATAGAATACAGTGTGTTTTGCAAAAGAAAAGACATACATAAGTACAATAAACAATCTGGACTACTTTTTTTGAAATAATTTTGCAATTTTTTTAATAGTCAGGTACATTCAGTAGTAATGTCACTGACAAAGCAATATTTACTAAGTTTTTATCAAAAACAACAACTCACAATAGCTTATTGGTAGCACAAACACAACAAAACAACAAAATAAACCAAAAAATATACCTATGTATGGTCATTTTCTCTTTTGTATTACATATGTGTTTGTTATATATTTTTATCTCTCGGTTACATAATTACAATGTCAAATTTATACATGACTATGGCGATTTAAACTAAAATAATCTTTAGACTGATTCCTCACTTGTAGACCAGAAGAGGACAAATTGGTTCTAAGAGTACCATTATTTACAAATGGGGCATTTACAGCAGGCAACTCTTCAATGTCTTCGTCATTGCTTTCATGTAATCTACAGTAATTATGTAACAATACTGTAGCTTTCATGACAGCCTTGACGGTGGTTGGTTAGAGTTGGATGGTGGTTTGATAAATGCGCCATCTTGAGGCCAAAATGCCAAAGGCACGTTCAACATGGCAACGTGCTCTGGCCAAGTTGCTATTAAATTATGCTTTTGATCTGTCCAGCCACCTTCTGGGATATGGACGCATCAAATGCCTAGACAAGGCAAACCCCTGATCTGCAACCATGACAAAAGGTATAATAGGCCCATTAGTACCAGGCAATGGTCTTGGTGCAGGCAAACTTAAACGGTCAAAACATAGTCTATGACATTCCCTGAGTCACATGAGGCGTCTGTGCAAAATTTTGTGCTTGTAAATGCCACGGTGCGGATTCCTTTAGCGGACATATACACACACACACACACACACATACATACACTCAGCGTTATATATTAGACTAGCTGTAGTACCCGGGCGTTGCCCGGGACAGTAACGGTCTCTCTGTCTCTCACCCAGTCTGTGTGTCGCTGTCTGTCTGTCTCTTTCCTTGTCTGTCTGTTTCTATCTCTGTCTGTATTTGCATCAGTCTGTCTCAATCTCTGTATCTGTCTCTCTCTCTCTGTTTCTTTGCCTGTCTGTCTCTTTGCCTGTCTGTCTCTTTGCCTGTCTGTCTCTTTGCCTGTCTGTCTCTTTGCCGGGCTGTCTCTTTGCCGGGCTGTCTCTTTGCCGGGCTGTCTCTTTGCCCGGCTGTCTCTTTGCCGGGCTGTCTCTTTGCCCGGCTGTCTCTTTGCCCGGCTGTCTCTTTGCCCGGCTGTCTCTTTGCCCGGCTGTCTCTTTGCCTGGCTGTCTCTTTGCCCTGTCTGTCTCTTTGCCCTGTCTGTCTTTCCCTATTTCTCTGTCTGTCTCTTTCCCTGTCTGCCTGTCTCTGTCTTTCTCTTTCCCCATCTGTCTCTCTGTCTCCATCCCTATCTGTCTGTGTCTATCTCTTTCCCTGTCTGTGTCTGTCTGCCTCTGTCTCTTTGTCTGTCTGTCTCTGTCTGTCTCTATCCTTCTCCACCGATATCATATTACCTCACCTATAAGCTTGTTATACTATGAATGTCTTTCGTTCTTATAGCAACCAATCATAGCTGCTAATAATACCCCTTGGTTTCCAGCTCCATTGACTGGAGGTAGGATTTTTGAAGAGTATCTCTAAAGCGTGGGGTTAAATTTTCCGGTCAAAACATAGTCTATGACGTTCCCTGAGTCACATGAGGCGTCTGTGCAAATTTTTGTGCTTGTAAATGCCACGGTGCGGATTCCTTTAGCGGACATACACACATACATACATACATACACTCAGCTTTAAATATTAGACTAGCTGTAGTACCCGGGCGTTGCCTGGCTAGTAACTGTCTCTCTGTCTCTCTCCCAGTCTCGGTCTGTGTGTCGCTGTCTGTCTGTCTCTTTCCTTGTCTGTCTGTTTCTATCTTTCTGTCTCAATCTCTATGTCTCTTTGCCAGGCTGTCTCTTTGCCGGGCTGTCTCTTTGTCGGGCTGTCTCTTTGCTGGGCTGTCTCTTTGCCGGGCTGTCTTTCCAGGTCTGTCTCTTTTCAGGTCTGTCTCTTTGCTCATCTGTCTATTTGGGCATTTGTCTCATTCCCCGGCTGTCTCTTTGCCGGGCTGTCTCTTTGCCAGGCTTTCTCTTTGCCGGGCTGTCTCTTTGCCGGGCTGTCTCTTTGCCAGGCTGTCTGTAGCTGTCTCTTTCCCTGTCTGTCTGTCTGTAGCTGTCTCTTTCCCTGTCTGTCTGTAGCTGTCTCTTTCCCTGTCTGTCTGTAGCTGTCTCTTTCCCTGTCTGTCTGTAGCTGTCTCTTTCCCTGTCTGTCTGTAGCTGTCTCTTTCCCTGTCTGTCTGTCTGTAGCTGTCTCTTTCCCTGTCTGTCTGTAGCTGTCTCTTTCCCTGTCTGTCTGTCTGTAGCTTTCTCTTTCCCTGTCTGTCTGTCTGTCTGTAGCTGTCTCTTTCCCTGTCTGTCTGTCTGTAGCTGTCTCTTTCCCTGTCTGTAGCTGTCTCTTTCCCTGTCTGTCTGTAGCTGTCTCTTTCCCTGTCTGTAGCTGTCTCTTTCCCTGTCTGTCTGTCTGTAGCTGTCTCTTTCCCTGTCTGTCTGTAGCCGTCTCTTTCCCTGTCTGTCTGTCTGTAGCTGTATCTTTCCCTGTCTGTCTGTCTGTAGCTGTCTCTTTCCATGTATGTCTGTCTGTAGCTGTCTGTCTGTCTGCCTGTAGCTGTCTCTTTCCCTGTCTGTCTGTAGCTGTCTCTTTACCTGTCTGTCTGTCTGTAGCTGTCTCTTTCCCTGTCTGTCTGTAGCTGTCTCTTTCCCTGTCTGTCTGTCTGTAGCTGTCTCTTTCCCTGTCTGTAGCTGTCTCTTTCCCTGTCTGCCTGTCTCTGTCTTTCTCTTTCCCCATCTGTCTCTCTGTCTCCATCCCTATCTGTCTGTGTCTATCTCTTTCCCTGTCTGTGTCTGTCTGCCTCTGTCTCTTTGTCTGTCTGTCTCTGTCTGTCTCTATCCTTCTCCACCGATATCATATTACCTCACGTATAAGCTTGTTATACTATGAATGTCTTTCGTTCCTATAGCAACCAATCATAGCTGCTAATAATACCCCTTGGTTTCCAGCTCCATTGACTGGAGGTAGGATTTTTGAAGAGTATCTCTAAAGCGTGGGGTTACATTTTCCGGTCAAAACATAGTCTATGACGTTCCCTGAGTCACATGAGGCGTCTGTGCAAATTTTTGTGCTTGTAAATGCCACGGTGCGGATTCCTTTAGCGGACATACACACATACATACATACATACATACATACATACATACATACATACACTCAGCTTTAAATATTAGACTAGCTGTAGTACCCGGGCGTTGCCTGGCTAGTAACTGTCTCTCGGTCTCTCTCCCAGTCTCGGTCTGTGTGTCGCTGTCTGTCTGTCTCTTTCCTTTCTGTCTGTGTGTCGCTGTCTGTCTGTCTCTTTCCTTGTCTGTCTGTTTCTATCTTTCTGTCTCAATCTCTGTGTCTGTCTCTCTGTCTCTTTGCCGGGCTGTCTCTTTGCCGGGCTGTCTCTTTGCCGGGCTGTCTTTCCAGGTCTGTCTCTTTTCAGGTCTGTCTCTTTGCTCATCTGTCTCTTTGGGCATTTGTCTCATTCCCCGGCTGTCTCTTTGCCGGGCTGTCTCTTTGCCGGGCTGTCTGTAGCTGTCTCTTTCCCTGTCTGTCTGTCTGTCTGTAGCTGTCTCTTTCCCTGTCTGTCTGTCTGTCTGTAGCTGTCTCTTTCCCTGTCTGTCTGTCTGTAGCTGTCTCTTTCCCTGTCTGTCTGTCTGTAGCTGTCTCTTTCCCTGTCTGTCTGTCTGTAGCTGTCTCTTTCCCTGTCTGTCTGTCTGTAACTGTCTCTTTCCCTGTCTGTCTGTAGCTGTCTCTTTCCCTGTCTGTCTGTAGCTGTCTCTTTCCCTGTCTGTCTGTCTGTAGCTGTCTCTTTCCCTGTCTGTCTGTCTGTAGCTGTCTCTTTCCCTGTCTGTCTGTCTGTCTGTAGCTGTCTCTTTCCCTGTCTGTCTGTCTGTCTGTAGCTGGCTCTTTCCCTGTCTGTAGCTGTCTCTTTCCCTGTCTGTCTGTAGCTGTCTCTTTCCCTGTCTGTAGCTGTCTCTTTCCCTGTCTCTCTGTCTGTCTGTAGCTGTCTCTTTCCCTGTCTGTAGCTGTCTCTTTCCCTGTCTCTCTGTCTGTCTGTAGCTGTCTCTTTCCCTGTCTGTCTGTCTGTCTGTAGCTGTCTCTTTCCCTGTCTGTCTGTCTGTAGCTGTCTCTTTCCCTGTCTGTCTGTCTGTAGCTGTCTCTTTCCCTGTCTGTAGCTGTCTCTTTCCCTGTCTGTCTGTCTGTCTGTAGCTGTCTCTTTCCCTGTCTGTAGCTGTCTCTTTCCCTGTCTGTCTGTCTGTCTGTAGCTGTCTCTTTCCCTGTCTGTCTGTAGCTGTCTCTTTCCCTGTCTGTCTGTCTGTAGCTGTCTCTTTCCCTGTCTGTCTGTCGCTGTCTCTTTCCCTGTCTGTCTGTCTGTCTGTAGCTGTCTCTTTCCCTGTCTGTCTGTCTGTAGCTGTCTCTTTCCCTGTCTGTCTGTCTGTAGCTGTCTCTTTCCCTGTCTGTCTGTCTGTAGCTGTCTCTTTCCCTGTTTGTCTGTCTGTAGCTGTCTCTTTCCCTGTCTGTCTGTCTGTCTGTAGCTGTCTCTTTCCATGTCTGTCTGTCTGTAGCTGTCTGTCTGTCTGTCTGTAGCTGTCTCTTTCCCTGTCTGTAGCTGTCTCTTTACCTGTCTGTCTGTCTGTAGCTGTCTCTTTCCCTGTCTGTCTGTAGCTGTCTCTTTCCCTGTCTGTCTGTCTGTCTGTAGCTGTCTCTTTCCCTGTCTGTAGCTGTCTCTTTCCCTGTCTGCCTGTCTCTGTCTTTCTCTTTCCCCATCTGTCTCTCTGTCTCCATCCCTATCTGTCTGTGTCTATCTCTTTCCCTGTCTGTGTCTGTCTGCCTCTGTCTCTTTGTCTGTCTGTCTCTGTCTGTCTCTATCCTTCTCCACCGATATCATATTACCTCACGTATAAGCTTGTTATACTATGAATGTCTTTCGTTCCTATAGCAACCAATCATAGCTGCTAATAATACCCCTTGGTTTCCAGCTCCATTGACTGGAGGTAGGATTTTTGAAGAGTATCTCTAAAGCGTGGGGTTAAATTTTCCGGTCAAAACATAGTCTATGACGTTCCCTGAGTCACATGAGGCGTCTGTGCAAATTTTTGTGCTTGTAAATGCCACGGTGCGGATTCCTTTAGCGGACATACACACATAC
Organism: Anomaloglossus baeobatrachus; assembly: GCF_048569485.1. Taxonomy (NCBI): domain Eukaryota; kingdom Metazoa; phylum Chordata; class Amphibia; order Anura; family Aromobatidae; genus Anomaloglossus; species Anomaloglossus baeobatrachus. Next base: position 184,223,629 of record NC_134359.1, read on the forward strand.
ATACATACATACATACATACATACACTCAGCTTTAAATATTAGACTAGCTGTAGTACCCGGGCATTGCCTGGGCTAGTAACTGTCTCTCTGTTTCTCTCCCAGTCTCGGTCTGTGTGTCGCTGTCTGTCTGTCTCTTTCCTTTCTGTCTGTGTGTCGCTGTCTGTCTCTTTCCTTGTCTGTCTGTTTCTATCTTTCTGTCTCAATCTCTGTGTCTGTCTCTCTGTCTCTTTGCCGAGCTGTCTCTTTGCCGGGCTGTCTCTTTGCCGGGCTGTCTTTCCAGGTCTGTCTCTTTTCAGGTCTGTCTCTTTGCTCATCTGTCTCTTTGGGCATTTGTCTCATTCCCCGGCTGTCTCTTTGCCGGGCTGTCTCTTTGCCGGGCTGTCTGTAGCTGTCTCTTTCCCTGTCTGTCTGTCTGTCTGTAGCTGTCTCTTTCCCTGTCTGTCTGTCTGTAGCTGTCTCTTTCCCTGTCTGTCTGTCTGTCTGTAGCTGTCTCTTTCCCTGTCTGTCTGTCTGTAGCTGTCTCTTTCCCTGTCTGTCTGTAGCTGTCTCTTTCCCTGTCTGTCTGTAACTGTCTCTTTCCCTGTCTGTCTGTAGCTGTCTCTTTCCCTGTCTGTCTGTAGCTGTCTCTTTCCCTGTCTGTCTGTCTGTAGCTGTCTCTTTCCCTGTCTGTCTGTCTGTAGCTGTCTCTTTCCCTGTCTGTCTGTCTGTCTGTAGCTGTCTCTTTCCCTGTCTGTCTGTCTGTAGCTGTCTCTTTCCCTGTCTGTAGCTGTCTCTTTCCCTGTCTGTCTGTCTGTAGCTGTCTCTTTCCCTGTCTGTAGCTGTCTCTTTCCCTGTCTCTCTGTCTGTCTGTAGCTGTCTCTTTCCCTGTCTGTAGCTGTCTCTTTCCCTGTCTCTCTGTCTGTCTGTAGCTGTCTCTTTCCCTGTCTGTCTGTCTGTAGCTGTCTCTTTCCCTGTCTGTCTGTCTGTAGCTGTCTCTTTCCCTGTCTGTCTGTCTGTAGCTGTCTCTTTCCCTGTCTGTCTGTAGCTCTCTCTTTCCCTGTCTGTCTGTCTGTCTGTAGCTGTCTCTTTCCCTGTCTGTCTGTCTGTAGCTGTCTCTTTCCCTGTCTGTCTGTCTGTAGCTGTCTCTTTCCCTGTCTGTCTGTCTGTCTGTAGCTGTCTGTCTGTCTGTAGCTGTCTCTTTCCCTGTCTGTCTGTCTGTAGCTGTCTCTTTCCCTGTCTGTCTGTCTGTAGCTGTCTCTTTCCCTGTCTGTAGCTGTCTCTTTCCCTGTCTGTCTGTCTGTCTGTCTGTAGCTGTCTCTTTCCCTGTCTGTCTGTCTGTCTGTAGCTGTCTCTTTCCCTGTCTGTAGCTGTCTCTTTCCCTGTCTCTCTGTCTGTCTGTAGCTGTCTCTTTCCCTGTCTGTAGCTGTCTCTTTCCCTGTCTCTCTGTCTGTCTGTAGCTGTCTCTTTCCCTGTCTGTCTGTCTGTCTGTCTGTAGCTGTCTCTTTCCCTGTCTGTCTGTCTGTCTGTAGCTGTCTCTTTCCCTGTCTGTAGCTGTCTCTTTCCCTGTCTCTCTGTCTGTCTGTAGCTGTCTCTTTCCCTGTCTGTATGTCTGTCTGTCTGTAGCTGTCTCTTTCCCTGTCTGTCTGTCTGTCTGTAGCTCTTTCCCTGTCTGTCTGTAGCTGTCTCTTTCCCTGTCTGTCTGTCTGTAGCTGTCTCTTTCCCTGTCTGTCTGTCTGTAGCTGTCTCTTTCCCTGTCTGTCTGTCTGTAACTGTCTCTTTCCCTGTCTGTCTGTAGCTGTCTCTTTCCCTGTCTGTCTGTAGCTGTCTCTTTCCCTGTCTGTCTGTCTGTAGCTGTCTCTTTCCCTGTCTGTCTGTAGCTGTCTCTTTCCCTGTCTGTCTGTCTGTAGCTGTCTCTTTCCCTGTCTGTCTGTCTGTCTGTAGCTGTCTCTTTCCCTGTCTGTAGCTGTCTCTTTCCCTGTCTGTCTGTAGCTGTCTCTTTCCCTGTCTGTAGCTGTCTCTTTCCCTGTCTCTCTGTCTGTCTGTAGCTGTCTCTTTCCCTGTCTGTAGCTGTCTCTTTCCCTGTCTCTCTGTCTGTCTGTAGCTGTCTCTTTCCCTGTCTGTCTCTCTGTCTGTCTGTAGCTGTCTCTTTCCCTGTCTGTCTGTCTGTCTGTCTGTAGCTCTTTCCCTGTCTGTCTGTCTGTAGCTGTCTCTTTCTCTGTCTGTCTGTAGCTGTCTCTTTACCTGTCTGTCTGTCTGTAGCTGTCTCTTTCCCTGTCTGTCTGTAGCTGTCTCTTTCCCTGTCTGTCTGTCTGTAGCTGTCTCTTTCCCTGTCTGTAGCTGTCTCTTTCCCTGTCTGCCTGTCTCTGTCTTTCTCTTTCCCCATCTGTCTCTCTGTCTCCATCCCTATCTGTCTGTGTCTATCTCTTTCCCTGTCTGTGTCTGTCTGCCTCTGTCTCTTTGTCTGTCTGTCTCTGTCTGTCTCTATCCTTCTCCACCGATATCATATTACCTCACGTATAAGCTTGTTATACTATGAATGTCTTTCGTTCCTATAGCAACCAATCATAGCTGCTAATAATACCCCTTGGTTTCCAGCTCCATTGACTGGAGGTAGGATTTTTGAAGAGTATCTCTAAAGCGTGGGGTTAAATTTTCCGGTCAAAACATAGTCTATGACGTTCCCTGAGTCACATGAGGCGTCTGTGCAAATTTTTGTGCTTGTAAATGCCACGGTGCGGATTCCTTTAGCGGACATACACACATACATACATACATACATACATACACTCAGCTTTAAATATTAGACTAGCTGTAGTACCCGGGCGTTGCCTGGGCTAGTAACTGTCTCTCTGTTTCTCTCCCAGTCTCGGTCTGTGTGTCGCTGTCTGTCTGTTTCTTTCCTTTCTGTCTGTGTGTCGCTGTCTGTCTGTCTCTTTCCTTGTCTGTCTGTTTCTATCTTTCTGTCTCAATCTCTGTGTCTGTCTCTCTGTCTCTTTGCCGGGCTGTCTCTTTGCCGGGCTGTCTCTTTGCCGGGCTGTCTTTCCAGGTCTGTCTCTTTTCAGGTCTGTCTCTTTGCTCATCTGTCTCTTTGGGCATTTGTCTCATTCCCCGGCTGTCTCTTTGCCGGGCTGTCTCTTTGCTGGGCTGTCTGTAGCTGTCTCTTTCCCTGTCTGTCTGTCTGTCTGTAGCTGTCTCTTTCCCTGTCTGTCTGTCTGTAGCTGTCTCTTTCCCTGTCTGTCTGTCTGTAGCTGTCTCTTTCCCTGTCTGTCTGTCTGTCTGTAGCTGTCTCTTTCCCTGTCTGTCTGTAGCTGTCTCTTTCCCTGTCTGTCTGTCTGTAACTGTCTCTTTCCCTGTCTGTCTGTAGCTGTCTCTTTCCCTGTCTGTCTGTAGCTGTCTCTTTCCCTGTCTGTCTGTCTGTAGCTGTCTCTTTCCCTGTCTGTCTGTCTGTAGCTGTCTCTTTCCCTGTCTGTCTGTCTGTAGCTGTCTCTTTCCCTGTCTGTCTGTCTGTAGCTGTCTCTTTCCCTGTCTGTAGCTGTCTCTTTCCCTGTCTGTCTGTCTGTAGCTGTCTCTTTCCCTGTCTGTAGCTGTCTCTTTCCCTGTCTCTCTGTCTATCTGTAGCTGTCTCTTTCCCTGTCTGTAGCTGTCTCTTTCCCTGTCTCTCTGTCTGTCTGTAGCTGTCTCTTTCCCTGTCTGTCTGTCTGTAGCTGTCTCTTTCCCTGTCTGTCTGTCTGTCTGTAGCTGTCTCTTTCCCTGTCTGTCTGTCTGTAGCTGTCTCTTTCCCTGTCTGTCTGTCTGTAGCTCTCTCTTTCCCTGTCTGTCTGTCTGTCTGTAGCTGTCTCTTTCCCTGTCTGTCTGTAGCTGTCTCTTTCCCTGTCTGTCTGTCTGTAGCTGTCTCTTTCCCTGTCTGTCTGTCTGTCTGTAGCTGTCTGTCTGTCTGTAGCTGTCTCTTTCCCTGTCTGTCTGTCTGTAGCTGTCTCTTTCCCTGTCTGTCTGTCTGTAGCTGTCTCTTTCCCTGTCTGTAGCTGTCTCTTTCCCTGTCTGTCTGTCTGTCTGTCTGTAGCTGTCTCTTTCCCTGTCTGTCTGTCTGTCTGTAGCTGTCTCTTTCCCTGTCTGTAGCTGTCTCTTTCCCTGTCTCTCTGTCTGTCTGTAGCTGTCTCTTTCCCTGTCTGTAGCTGTCTCTTTCCCTGTCTCTCTGTCTGTCTGTAGCTGTCTCTTTCCCTGTCTGTCTGTCTGTCTGTCTGTAGCTGTCTCTTTCCCTGTCTGTCTGTCTGTAGCTCTTTCCCTGTCTGTCTGTCTGTAGCTGTCTCTTTCCCTGTCTGTCTGTCTGTCTGCAGCTGTCTCTTTCCCTGTCTGTCTGTCTGTAGCTGTCTCTTTCCCTGTCTGTCTGTCTGTAGCTGTCTCTTTCCCTGTCTGTAGCTGTCTCTTTCCCTGTCTGTCTGTCTGTAGCTGTCTCTTTCCCTGTCTGTCTGTCTGTCTGTAGCTGTCTCTTTCCCTGTCTGTAGCTGTCTCTTTTCCTGTCTGATTGTCTATAGCTGTCTCTTTCCCTGTCTGTCTGTCTGTAGCTGTCTCTTTCCCTGTCTGTCTGTCTGTCTGTAGCTGTCTCTTTCCCTGTCTGTCTGTAGCTATCTCTTTCCCTGTCTGTCTGTAGCTGTCTGTAGCTGTCTCTTTCCCTGTCTGTCTGTAGCTGTCTGTAGCTGTCTCTTTCCCTGTCTGTCTGTAGCTGTCTGTACCTGTCTCTTTCCCTGTCTGTCTGTAGCTGTCTCTTTCCCTGTCTGTAGCTGTCTCTTTCCCTGTCTGTCTGTCTGTAGCTGTCTCTTTCCCTGTCTGTCTGTCTGTAGCTGTCTCTTTCCCTGTCTATCTGTAGCTGTCTCTTTCCCTTTCTGTCTGTCTGTAGCTGTCTCTTTCCCTGTCTGTCTGTCGCTATCTCTTTCCCTGTCTGTCTGTAGCTGTCTCTTTCCCTGTCTGTCTGTAGCTGTCTCTTACCCTGTCTGTCTGTAGCTGTCTGTTCCTGTCTCTTTCCCTGTCTGTCTGTAGCTGTCTGTACCTGTCTCTTTCCCTGTCTGTCTGTAGCTGTCTGTAGCTGTCTCTTTCCCTGTCTGTCTGTAGCTGTCTCTTTCCCTGTCTGTCTGTCTGTAGCTGTCTCTTTCCCTGTCTGTCTGTCTGTAGCTGTCTCTTTCCCTGTCTGTCTGTAGCTGTCTCTTTCCCTGTCTGTCTGTAGCTGTCTGTAGCTGTCTCTTTCCCTGTCTGTCTGTAGCTGTCTGTACCTGTCTCTTTCCCTGTCTGTCTGTAGCTGTCTCTTTCCCTGTCTGTAGCTGTCTCTTTCCCTGTCTGTCTGTAGCTGTCTCTTTCCCTGTCTGTCTGTCTGTAGCTGTCTCTTTCCCTGTCTGTCTGTCTATCTGTAGCTGTCTCTATCCTCCATCAATATCATATTACCTCACCTATAAGCTTGTTATACTATGAATGTCTTTTGTTCTTATAGCAACCAATCATAGCTGCTAATAATAACCCTTGGCTTCCAGCTGGATTGACTGGAGGCAGGATTTTTGAAGAGTATCTCTAAAGCGAGGCGTCTGTGCAAAATTTTGTGCTTGTAAATGCCCTGGTGCGGATTCCTTTAGCGGACATACACACACACACACACACACACACACACACACACACACAGCGTTATATATTAGACTAGCTGTAACTTACCGTGTAGGGGAAGCTGAGACCCAGGCTATATATGCGTATAATGTGGACCGGCAATAAGTATGGGTGGGGCTGGTTTCACAAACGAAAAACTACAAATCAGTCAAGAAATAACATCTGGAACTCCATTCTGAGTCTGAACTGGGTGAAAAAAACCAAAAAATAAATTATACACTATATGGAAAGAAGGTACGCACACCAGTGACTATGTAAGGGGAATACATGAAAAGCAGAAACTACTGTGTAGAGATGAGCGAACCGGCCGTGGTTCGGCTCGAGTTCGGTTCGTCGAACGGAGGTCTCGTTCGAGTTCGGTGAACCGGTTCAGCGAACCACTCGAACCGCATAGGAAACAATGGGAGGCAATCACAAACACATAAAAACACCTAGAAAACACCTTCAAAGGTGTCCAAAAGGTGACAAACAACTCACAACACAACACAAACACATGGGAAAGTGACAAGAACAAATTCTCATGTGAAAACAAAACAGCTTGAAGACGAAAAAGAGGACGAGACACAGATATAGGCATGGCATGCCCTTCTAAAATCATGCAAAACACCGCAAGAGTTACTCCAAGCGGAGTCTCCCTTTTTTTTTCCAAAAATTGGGCCACACAGACACCCACCCCTTCAGTGGCAGCACTTGTGCCCCAGTTGTACACTTCATAGGTAGATTTGCATCAAGCACATTCAAAAATACGCCATCCTTAACTGTCCCCAGGATGACACCGGGGTAGGTAGCAAAGTCTTTCCTGATCCCAGCTCTGTTCATCTTGGATCATTTTTAAAAACAATGTAAGCAAGGGTTACTCCAAGCGGAGTCTCCCTTTTTTTCCAAAAATTGGGCCACACACACACCCACCCCTTCAGTGGCAGCACTTGTGCCCCAGTTGTACACTTCACAGGTAGATTTGCATCAAGCACATTCAAAATCCACAAGCATTTACTCTCCCTAGGATGACACAGGGGTAGTAAATTCCTTGTGGATCCATGACTTCTTCATTTTGATGAACGTTAGTCTGTCCACATTGTCACTGGACAGATGCGTGCACTTATCTGTCAGCGCACACCCAGCAGCACTGAAGACACGTTCAGAGACAACGCTGGCAGCTGGACACGACAAAATCTTGAAGGCATGAGAGAGTGGAGGGCTCTGGCCATTTTTCAAGATTTGAAGCCCAAAATGAGCAAGGCTCCATTTGCAAAGTCATAGCATCGATGTACATTTGGAGATACTCCTGTATCATCCTCTCCAGCCGTTGACTATGTGTCAAACTTGTTGTCTCTGGTGGCCCTGCAAAGGATGGTCTAAAAAAATTATGAAAAGATTCAATAAAATTGCTGTTACCAGTACCAGATACGGTGCTGCTGGTATGGGTAGACTGTTGAAGATGACGAGACAGTCCCATGTTTGTCAAGTTACAACTGGGAGATTCACTCCCTGCACCACGGTTGTTTGGTGGAAAAGCCGAGCTAAGATCGAGTAACAGCTCTTGCTGATACTCCTGCATACGTGCGTCCCTTTCTATGGCTGGAATTATGTCACAAAATTTGGACTTGTACCGGGGATCTAATAGTGTGGCAAGCCAGTAGTCATCATCACTTCTAATTTTGACAATACGAGGCTCATGTTGGAGGTAGTGCAGCAAGAAGGCGCTCATGTGTCTTGCGCAGCCATGCGGACCAAGTCCACGCTGTGTTTGTGGCATAGAGGTGCTAACCGTTCTTTCTTCCTCTGACATCTCCCCCCAACCTCTTTCAACTGAAATTTGACCAAGGTCTCCCTCATCCGCTGAGTCTTCCATGTCCATGGACAGGTCGTCCTCCATTTCTTCATGTTCTCCTGCACCTTCCTCAACATTTCGCCTGCTACCATGCGCCCTTGTTGATCCCTGTCCCCCATGGTCCCATGCCTGCCGCGTTGGTAATGATGATGAACGTCTGGACCTTGGTGACGTTGTTGTCTCTTGCGCATATGAATCCTCCTGTAGTTCCTCCCCTTCCTGTTGTCCCACCCCCTGACTCCGAATAGTGTTTAGCGTGTGCTCCAGCATGTAAATGACTGGAATTGTCATGCTGATAATGGCATTGTCAGCGCTAAACATATTCGTCGCCATGTCGAAACTGTGCAGAAGGGTGCATAAGTCCTTGATCTGAGACCACTCCATCAGGGTGATCTGCCCCACCTCTGCATCTCGTTCGCCCAGGCTATACGTCATGACGTATTGCACCAGGGCTCGACGGTGCTGCCACAGTCGCTGTAACATGTGGAGAGTCGAATTCCAGTGTGTCGGCACATCGCATTTCAGGCGATGAACCGGCAGGCCGAAAGACTTCTGAAGCGATGCAAGTCACTCAGCAGCGGTGGTTGAACAGCGGAAGTGAGCAGACAGTTTTCGTGCCCTGTTCAGAAGGCCATCTAGGCCGGGATAGTGTGTTAAAAATTGCTGGACAACAAGGTTCAACACGTGAGCCATACAAGGCACTTGTGTCACCTTGCCCAGGTGAAGGGCCGCACCCAGGTTTGCAGCATTGTCGCACACTGCACCAGGCTGCAGGTTGAGTGGAGACAACCATTTATTAAACTCAGTCTCCAGAGCTGCCCACAACTCAGCCGCTGTGTGACTCTTATTTCCAAGACATTTCAAGCTAAAGACCACCTGATGCCGTTGCGCTCTGCTGCCAGCATAGTAAGGTGGGGTGCGTGATTCCTTCTGCGCAGTTAGAACGCTGGTGGCCTGACCAGGCAGGCTTGGGGCGGAAGTGGAAGACCCAGATGAGGTGGAGGAGGTAGAAGCAGTGGCGGAATTTGGACAGACAGAGGATTGACACACAAGTCGTGGGGATGGCAAGACTTGTGCAGCAGACCCTTCACCATCTATCACCATAGTTACCCAGGGCCCAGTCAGCAACATGTAACGTCCCTGTCCATGCTTACTGGTCCAAGTATCGGTGGTGAAATGCACCCGTTCACACACAGAGTTTCTCAAGGAAGCGGTGATGTTGTGTGCGACATGCTGGTGTAGCGCAGGCACACCTTTCTTAGAGAAGTAGTGGCGACTGGGCATCTGGTACTGGGACACAGCGACAGACATAAGGTCTCTAAAATCCTGTGTGTCCACCAGGCGGAAAGGCAGCATTTCGGTAGCCAAGAGCTTACAGAGGGATAAAGTCAACCTCTTAGCTTTGTCATGGGTCGCAGGAAATGGCCTTTTGTTTGTCCACATCTGAGGGACAGAGATCTGGCTGGTGTGTGTAGACGGTGGTGAGGAGGGTGTCCCTGAAAAAATGCAGGTTTGTGAGGAAAGTGCAGGCGTAGACATGATGTTGCCTTCATCCAACGTTGATGCTATCGATGTCTGAGAGAGCTGTACACATGCACTTGTTTCCCCTTCCAAACCAACTGACGACCTACCGAGCAAACTGCCTGTTGCGGTTACAGTGGTGGAAGTTGTGCGTGGAAAACCAGGTGTGACCGCTGTCCCCACAGTCCTAGAAGATGAAGAGCGCGCAGGTGCACTTGAAGGGGCAGGCGCTGGATGGTTCGCTCCGCTAGACTGCATTGCATCACGGTGAGCTTCCCACTGGGACATATGATATTTATTCATGTGACGATTCATGGAAGAAGTTGTCAAATTCCTGAGGTTTTGCCCTCTACAAACAGAATCACGACAAATTTTACATATCACATGATTTGGGCTATCTTTTGCTATGTCAAAAAAGGTCCAGGCTAGGCAAGGCTTAGAGGGCATGCGACCTGCTGAGCCCCCCCGACTAGTGCTCAGAGGCAGAGTGGTGGCTGAGGATGCAGTTGTAGACATGCTACCAGTACTACTCTGTCCAGGGAGGCGCAAGGTAACTCCACCTCCTCTGTTGACCTTCTCGAGTGCCTGACTGTGGGTTGACAGTAGGTGGGATCTAGAACTTCCTCATCAAGCGTTGTGTTTGCACTCCCCTCCCCCTCAGACCGAGCCTCTTCCTGACGTGAACCAATATTTAAGTTGTCATCCCAATCTGGTATCTGCGTCTCATCGTCATCAGTATGTTCCTCATTGTCTATAACAGGTGTTACAGTTTGTGAATAAGGGTCAACATTATGCTCAGAAACTTGGTCCTCATGGCCTGAATCAGAGTCACAATGGTTCTGGGCATCACTGCAGACCATTTCCTGGTCTGTACTTACTGTAGCTTGGGAGCAGACCTCTGATTCCCAGGCTATAGTGTGACTAAACAGCTCTGCAGACTCAGCCATCTCAGTTCCCCCATACTGTGCAGGGCGGATGGAGACTTCAGAGCTGGGAGAAAGCAAGTGTGATTGGGATGACAACTCAGAGGACTGGTGTTTTTTGGATGCGGTAGTTGAGGTGGCGGAGAGGTCACTTGTTGGACCACTTGAGATCCATTCAAGCATTTTCTTTTTTTAGCCATCATCTACCTTTGTTCCAGTTGTTTGTGTCCGTAAAAAAGGGAGCACATCGGATTGTCCACGGTAAGTAGTAGACATCCTACTTTTGCTGGAAGATGGTCTATCTTCAGCAGATGTTAATGGAGCTTTGCCACCTTCCCCACGGACAAACCCTTTTTTTCCTTTTCCAACATGCCTCTTCCCTTTTCCACCAGCATATGTCATTTTGCCACTCATTTTGATTGCAACAAGATTGTGCACTTAAAATGAGGTAGTAAAAATTGAGAGGTGGTGCAGATTGCAGTGGTGGTCTAGCTTTATTAACAGCAGAATAAACAACAATAACTATCCCTTACAATGCAACTACGGCCCTTAAACTGGCAGCATAGTTTGCTATTAGAATGGCTTAGTAACAATGAGCTTGAGTGTGCAATGCAGAGGTGCTGCAAATAGATTTTCACTAGTGGGACACTAATGGAAGTCCAACAGCCACTTTTAGGATGCCACTAAGTTTCCTCAGTGTTTGCTAGTATAATGGCTTAGTAACAATGAGGTTGAGTGTGCAATGCAGTGGTGCTGCAAATAGCTTTGCACCAGTGGGACACTAATGAAAGTCCAACAGCCACTTTAAGGATGCCACTAAGTTTACTCAGTGTTTGATAGAATAATGGCTTAGTAACAATGAGCTGGTGTGTGCAAAGGGCAGGAGGGTACAGTGGCAGGGTTGTGGGTCTGTGTAGAGGAAAGGAAGCCTCACTTTCTAACCCTCCTAATGGTGAAATGCAGCGAGGAAGTCCCTGACCTTAGCTACACAGACGTTCTTATCTGTAGCTATTATAATCTGTTTCCACGGACCTGACTGTCACCTATGGCTCTGAGCCTGCTGTTATTAGCCCTTACAAGGGCTAAAAGAAATTTCTATCCCTATTCTGTATAGCGCTGTGTGTAAAGCGTACACAGCAGTATCGGAGACAGGGGCTACGCCAGCGGTGACTGACACCCAGACGCAGAAGGCAGATAATGGTGTCCTGATGGGCAGATACCCGTTTTTATAATGCAGGGACATGTGACATGGACATCCTATCACACATGCCGTTGCTTCTCTGGCTAAAAGTCCACTTAGCTGTGTGTGTGTCTGGGATTGGCTGACATGCTGGCCCGCCCCACTTTACGCACGCGCTTAGGGAAGGAAGACAAGGGGAAAAAAAAAAAATGGCTTTCGCCATTATCTCAGCAGCAGTGATCTGAATGTGCTGTTCCCGCACACTACACGCTGAAATTTCATAATAGCGTGAGTCACAGAGTGACTTACACTATTCCAGCGGAAAGCCAGCTAGTAATTAGCTTGGCTTTTTGCTGCTAGAACCTTTCTCGAACGTAACTATAACTATCAAGCTTTTGCAAAAAGCTCGAGTTCTAGTTCGATCTAGAACAGCCCCCAAAATCACTCGAACCGCGAACTGGAGAACCACGAACCATGAACCGCGCTCAACTCAACTACTGTGTGAATACTGACATGAAAAATCCAATAGCTATATGTAAGAATGAAAGTATGAAAAATGGAATCTGCATTACTACCATGAACATATTAATAAAGAGAAATTTAGCTATTGAATTGATCAATGCAACAGAGCCCCAACACTACGCCAAAGTATTTCTCTATGTTGGGGTCCCTAGCTAGTGTGTGTTCTCTCATGCAGTTAAAAAACTTACCGTGTATGGGAAGCTGAGACCCAGGCTATATATGCGTATAATGTGGACTGGCAATAGGTATGGGTGGGGCCGGGTTCACAAACGAAAAACTACAAATCAGTCAAGAAATAAGGTCTGGAACTCCATTCTGAGTCTGAACTGGGTGCAAAAACCAAAAAAGAATCTACACTATATGGAAAGAAGGTATGCACACCAGTGACTATGTAAGGGAAATATATGAAAAGCAGAAACTGCTGTGTGAATACTGACATGAAAAATCCAATAGGGTTTTTGGTTTTTGCACCCAGTTCATACTCAGGATGGAGTTCCAGATGTTATTTCTTTTTTTTAAACATCTTTTTATTGAATTTTAACAGAATTTCTTTTACAATCTGCTCTTATACAAAGAGCATTTCATTGATGACATTAGAATCAAAACAGTCCCGCCCACCCCTCCCCCCGCTCTGCGTGCGACCAGAAGCAACTTAAAATGGTAACTTATGTAATTGGTATGTGTCCATTGAGCAGTTCAAGAAGGTACCAAGAGGTCTGTCCAAACTGAGATTTAAGTCTATCCTTAAGCACTGTAGACAAGTTAGGTATAAATAAAGACCATGTATCAAAGAAACGCTTAGTCAACTTCTCCTTATTCGACAGTGCATCCAGCCAGTCCATTTTGAATATGAACATTAGTTTTGTTTGGATAAACGCTAGAGAGGGTGCTTCAGGATTTACCCAGAGATGTAGGATACTTTTCCTAGTGGCCGAGGCCCAAATAGTTAACATTGCCCTGGTACCTCTCGGAAGACTTTGTTGAGCCTCCTCCAACATGTTAAAAATCGCCCACTGTGGTGTCAGAGCAAACTGAATATTGTATGTGTTTTGTAAGACTGAGTGAACGCTTCTCCATACTCCCTGTATCTGAACACAGTCCCATAAGTGGTGAAACAGGTCAGTGTCTCTTATTCCACATTTAGAACAAGAGTATAAGGCATTTGTGTCCATTTTTGATTGAATTTCTGGAGTAATATATGCTCTATGTAGAATCATCAAGGCCATATCTGTGTAGCTACTGGACGACAGAAATTTACGTTGCAACAGCGTGGCTTGTAAAAAATCCTTTACCTCGAACTCTGGCATGTCTACCTTCCATTTTGCTGGACCTGTTGTTTTCCCCTCCCATGTCCAAACTGTACGCAACATTGAATAAACCTGACTAGTCGAGGATGCCTGGCTTCTTGCCCTCCTAAGAAAGTTATCCACACTTCCTCCAAGATCTCCCTTTGGCTTGTCAACAAAATATTTTTGTGCCAAGCTACGCGCCTGAAGAAAAAGAAAAGGCTGACCCACAAAAGCTGGAAATCGGTGTGCCGCCTTCTCGTAAGAAAGCAACGACCAATCAGGCTTCATTAGATCTGCAGCATAAGCACAACCCTGCATTGACAATGTTTCATAAATCCTCGGAGGGCGACCCTGGAGGAATCTCGGATTTCCAATAAAGGGTTGAAATGGGGAACTTGAAGTGTTAATTTGACCAAGTTTCCTCACCTTCCTCCACGTTTGTATAGTATGCCATAGTGTTGGATGATCCCTAACCTCACTCGGTATTTCCTCGTTCCCTAAATGCAGCAATGCTGTTAACGAGACTTGTGAACATAGCTGTTGTTCCAATTGTACATTGGCAAAGTGAGATACTCCTCGCACCCAGTCCACCACATATCTAAAATTTGCTGCTAGATTATATCTGCCCAGATCTGGAAGATTTATGCCCCCTGCCCCTTTTGGTAATTGAAGCTTGATTAAGCTGATCCTAGTACGCCCCTTGTGCCCCCAAATGAATTTTCCAAAGGATGAATTTAGTAGCTTAATATCTTATTTGCGTAAAAGCAACGGGAGAGTCTGAAATAAGAACATTATTTTGGTGAATGCTACCATTTTAATTAAGTGACATCGGCCCGAAAAGGATATTTTCAGATGTTTCCAAGATTGGAGTAGATGTATTAATGAATTTATAAGAGGCTTATAATTAATTTGATATAGTAACAAGGGGTTTGCTGGGAGCTGAATCCCCAAATATTTAATGGACCTGGTACACCACTGGAAGGGAAATAAGTTATCAATTTTACCCGATTTGAACATTGCCAATGCCTCAGTTTTTTTGTAATTTACCCTGAAGCCTGAGGCCTTTCCAAAATTATTCAATGTGTTCATTATCTCTGGAATCGCTTGAGAGGGATTGGCAATAAACAATAAAATATCATCGGCAAAAGCCAAAAGTTTAATTGTTGTCCCACCGACACTCATGCCCTGAAATATTGCTAAATTATGTAGGGTCCTCAACATTGGGTCCAGAGCCAAATTAAACAGTAAAGGTGACAAGGGACACCCCTGCCTCGCTCCCCTCTGTACCTCAAATGGCTCAAAGAATGTATTATTTATAGATAGTCTGGATTTGGGTTCTGTGTATATCATCTTGACTGCTTCGCAAAACCAGGATCCCACCTGGCGACATGCCAAAAGATTATGTAAATAGGCCCAAGAGACCCTGTCAAAGGCCTTGTCCGCATCAAGGCTAACTACTATATGTTTGGTACATCTATGCTTCCTACTATAAGAGATAGCCCCAATAGCCGTCCTGATGTTATAGGTGATGGATTTCCCGTGCACGAATCCCGTTTGGAAGGGCAGAATAAGATCTGGAATCATTTGTTGTAATCTACCAGCTAATATTTTAGTAAAGATTTTAAAATCAGAGTTGAGTAATGAGATGGGTCTGTATCCCTCCACCTTTAGTGGATCTTTTCCTGGCTTAGGTAATACTATAATGTTTGCCTCATTGAACCTGTCGGGAATTATTCTATCTGTGACTATCTTATTATACACTGCACATAGATGAGGACCGATAGAGGCTCCCAAGATCTTATAATATTCGTTACTAAATCCGTCGGGCCCTGGGCTTTTGGCTAGTTTAAGAGTGCCAATAGTTTTTACTATTTCTGAAATATTTATAGGGGCGTTTAGTACTACTCTTTGTTCCTCTGTCAAGATGGGCGCTACGGTACCATGGATAAAATCAGCTTCCCCGTCAACCTCCCTCGGTTCCGCCTCATACAGCGAGCCAAAGAATGCCCTGAACTCCTCCACTATTTCCTCATCTTTTGTTACCATGGTACCATCTTTCTTTTTAATTTTGTGGATTCTAGTGGTGGTTCTAAAGGGTTTGGTTAAAGAAGCTAGTAATTTCCCAGGTTTGTTGCCCCATTTAAAGTATTTATGTTTCTGGTAGTCCAGGTTACTAAGTGCCATCTCATGGGCCAAGGTGTCCGCCGCCTCCTTGGCCTCTAAGAAATGTTGTTTTGTCGCATCCCAGTTGTTATTTTTAAAATCTTTATATGCCTGCGTGAGAAGTTTTTGTGCTGATATAGTTTGTTCCATGAGCTTTTTTCTCTTATGGCTGACATTTGATATTATCTGACCTCTTACTACTGCCTTGGAGGCAGCCCAATACAAACCAGCGTCCCCACTATGCTCGTGATTATCATTCTCATAAAAGCTCCAGTAGTTTTGTAAAGAAGCTTTGAAATCCTCAGATTGATATAAATATGAAGGAAACCTCCACCTTCTTTCCCGTAGTATTGTGGTAGATAATAACAAATTAAAAGTAACCGGTGCATGATCCGAAATACAGATGTCTAGGATGTTGGAGGAAAGTAAATGTGGCATCAGTGCTGGGCTTAGTAGCCAATAGTCAATCCGTGTATGTAAGTAATGGACATGTGAATAAAATGTATAATCTTTATCTATTGGGTGCTGCATGTGCCATGTGTCTATTAGTCCCAATTGATTGACGAGATATTGCAAACCACTATGGGGCGCCAATAGAGGAGATGGCTGGGGACTTGACCTGTCTAAAATTCCATCATGAGCCTCATTGAAATCTCCGCCTACAATTAAATTAGTCATATCCCAACCTGTGATACTTTCGATCAATCTGGCTCTGAACTGTGGATCAGGAATATTTGGTGCATATATGTTTGCTAAGTTGTAGATAGTGCCCTCTATCTTCACTTTCACCAATAATAATCTCCCCATAGGGTCCTCTGAAACCTCCAGAACTTCATGACTAATATGCTTATTGATCAATATAGCTACCCCTCTTTGTTTTCTCGTAAATGACGCTTCTGCGCATACGGCATATTTTCTGCTGTGAAGAAATTGGTGATTGCCCTTCATCCAGTGTGTTTCCTGTAAGAAGACAATATGGCAATTTAAACGATGTAGATAATTTAAAACTTTTTTCCTCTTAATAGGAGAGTTTAACCCGTTAACATTCCAGGAGCACCAATACAGCGATTTAATCGTGGACACATTTGTGCTCTCTGTGTTAGTCATTTATCCTATTCCAGAAGGAGGAATTAATTGTAAAATTATAAACAACCTATTTGGGTTCCCTCGTCCATCCCAGCGAGTAAACGCGACAACCCATATGAGAGCTAAACTAAAGGTACGCACGCAGAGCCCCCTAACCCCTTCCCATCTAAACAAAAACCTTAATCTAATGGCAATGTCACCTGCCTCTCTGGCAGTCCTGACACTGAAAAAAAAAAGGAAAAACAGAATGAACATCAGAACTGTAGCACAGTGACGTCTCCGATTTAAGTGTCTATGTTGAGTGCTGGCGAAGCTCCATTTTCCTGAAGAAGGTAATTTAAAGCCAACTTAGGATCTTCAAAAGTCCAATTCTTTCCCCCTGTAGTGAAGCGTAGAACAGCAGGATACAGTAGACTGAAGCGAATATTTTTTTCCGACAATAGTTTGCATACTGGATTGAAGGCTTTGCGTCTTGTTGTCAAGGCTGCTGAGTAATCTTGGAACAAAAGCAGTTTAGAGTTATTGTAGGTAAGTGAGCGATTTTTTCTAAATGCTGTCAGCAATCTGATCTTGTCTTGGAAGTCCAGGACCTTAAAAATTACTTGTCTGGGTCTGACCTCTCCATCATTTCGAGGTGGGCCCACTCTGTGGGCCCTTTCAATAGCAATTGGCCCCGACTTTAGATCCAATTTCAAAGCTCCTGGTAGCCATTCTGAAGTGAGTTTCAGTAGATCAGCTTGCCGAACCGATTTAGGGACGCCCACCAACCTTAAATTATTGCGTCTGGACCTGTTCTCCAGATCATCTACCTTGTCCAGCAATACAGCAATGTCCTTATTCCTGCTCTCTAGCATCTCTGAAATTTCCTTTACAGAGTCCTCCATATCAGAGACCCTCTGCTCCACATCTGTTAGCCTTGAATCCTGGGCATTAACTTGGGTGACTATAACGTCTAATGAAGACTGGAAGGCTGCCAGCCGCCCATCAATCACTGGCATCAAGAGATCCGTGATGGCCTTAGCAGTGGCCTGGGGTGGGTCTGTAGTTGCCTCAGGGGAAGCCCCTGGTGATGGGGGTGCATTTTGGTTTCGTCTTTGCGGTCTAATTCCTTTACTTGGTTGTGTGGCATTGCTCTTACCCACAAATTTATCCATAGTAAGAACTGTAAATATGGAGCTTCTTTAGAGACTGTGGTGACGTCACAATAACATAAGCTTAATTACATCTGTGTGGTAAACTTGGCTGTTTCACAATTATTTCCACGCTGTGTATGAGAGTGTATAGATGTTACTTGAAAAAGACCAGTCAGAAGGGCAGGAGGCAGGCCAGATGACTGATCCCACTTCTTTTTGTTTTTCACCCTCTTCTATACTGTCAGTGCTGGTGAAGTGGTGGAGTAGGGGTTAATCAAGTTGAGCTGTGATGCACTTCAGGCTTATCTGTAACCTGTTTAGTGTTGCAGATTACAGGCCTTGTGCAGCAGCCATTTAAGATAAGACCTGCAGGGATGTATCTGCCCCCTTCACAGCCCCCTGTTTATCTCCTGACCTGCTCTCACAGCGGAATGTCTCCAGGGGCTCTCAGCTCCCTCCTCACTCACAGTATCTCAGACGGTGGGCCTGTCCACGGAGCTCTGTGTGACAGGTAAACACAGCGTGCAGTCCTGTTTGCTGAGCTTGCTGCTGCTCGGTGTTTCACTATTTTTTCTGTGGCAGGGAGGGGAGTGTGTGAGAGTTCACTGAAAACTATGGCTGCCGCTGGAAGCACTTCAGTCCCCTTCCCTGTCTCCTTCTGGATGTTAGTGCCTGATATTTAACCCCTCTCTTACCAGGTCCCGGGTGCTTTCCGTTTGCAGTGGCACAGCTGCAAGGGGAGCAGGGAGGATGGGCAGCGTTCCTCTGTGCAGCACAGCCCACAGCCTGCAGCCTGGTGCTTTGTGTCAGAGCACTCCTTTCTTTGTGGTGCAGCATACACCTTTCACCTCCGGAGTATCAGGAGAGCCGGGCCTGATGTGCACCCCTGAGATGTTAGGATGGGCCTGGATAACGTTTTTGGCCTAGGCTGCTGCAGGAGCTCATGATAAAAGCAGCTACCTCGTAGCTCCGCCTCCCGGAAGTCCCAGATGTTATTTCTTGACTGATTTGTTGTTTGTGAACCCGGCCCCACCCATACCTATTGCCAGTCCACATTAAACGCATATATAGCCTGGGTCTCAGCTTCCCATACACAGTAAGTTTTTTAACTGCATGAGAGAACACACACTAGCTAGGGACTCCAACGTAGAGAAATACTTTGGCGTAGTGTTGGGGCTCTGTTGCATTGATCAATTCAATAGCTAAATTTCTCTTTATTCATATGTTCATGGCAGTAATGCAGATTCCATTTTTCATACTTTAATTCTTACATATAGCTATTGGATTTTTCATGTCAGTATTCACAAAGCAGCTTCTGCTTTTCATATATTCCCCTTACATAGTCACTGGTGTGCATACCTTTTTTCCATATAGTGTAGATTTTTTATTTTCATGACTCTGAAAATTGTAGATTCACATTGATGGTATCAAAACTATGAATTAACACATGTGGAATGAAATAGTTAACAAAAAAGTGTGAAACAACTGAAAATATGTCTTATAGTCTAGTTTCTTCAAAGTAGCCACTGCTTTGATTACTAATCCCCACCTTGAATCCTCCTTAACCTTTGTCCGGCTGAATAGGTACAATTGTAACTATTCCGTTTTAAAAATGCAATAATTTTTTTTTTCGAAAAGCTGTAGAGGGCTGAAATTTTGTGACATCTCAGCAGTTTTGGTCCAGAATATATTGGCCAAATTTCAATAAAATATCTCCACCCCTTTCCGAGATAAGGGGTCGAGAAATTTGAACAAAATTATGCAGCGTGACGAAGGTTAATCCCACCATGGCAAGTCTAAAGGCCCAGTCACACTAAACAACTTACCAGCGATCCCAACAACGATACAACCTGATAGGGATCGCTGGTAAGTTGCTAAGAGGTCGCTGGTGAGATGTCACACTAAGCGACGCTCCAGCGATCCCACCAGCAACCTGACCTGGCAGGGATCGCTGGAGCGTCGCTACACGTGGAAGCATGCTGCGCTTGGTAACTAAGGTAAATATCGGGTAACCAACCCGATATTTACCTTGGTTACCAGCGTACACCGCTTAGCGCTGGCTCCCTGCACACCTAGCCACAGTACACATCGGGTTAATTACCCGATGTGTACTCTGCTACGTGTTCAGGCAGCAGGGAGCCGGCTTCTGCGGACGCTGGTAACCATGGTAAACATTGGGTAACCAAGAAGCCCTTCCCTTGGTTACCCGATATTTACCTTCGTTACCAGCGTCCGCCGCTCTCACACTGCCAGTGCCGGCTCCCTGTTCCCTGCACTCCTAGCCACAGTACACATCGGGTTAATTACCCGATATGTACTCCAGCTACGTGTGCAGGGAGCAGGGAGACGGCACTGACAGCTGAGAGCGGCGGACGCTGGCAACGAAGGTAAATATCAGGTAACCAAGGAAAGGGCTTCTTCGTTACCCGATATTTACATTGGTTACCAGCGTCCGCAGAAGCCGGCTCACTGAACATTTAGTTGTTGCTCTGTCGCTGTCACACACAGTGATGTGTGCTTCACAGCGGGAGAGCAACAACTAAAAAATGGTCCAGGACATTCAGCAACAACCAACGACCTCACAGCAGGGGCCAGGTTGTTCCTGGATGTCACACACAGCAACATCGCTAGCAAGTCATGCCTCAGCAGCGATGTTGCTAGCGATGTTGCTTAGTGTGACGGTACCTTAAGGAGACAAGTGACCAAACACTTGGACACTCAGAGGATCCTTTTACCTTTCCAGTTATGATTTTTTATGGCCTCTCACCGTGCACATTTCAAGATTCAACATTTAACATTTCATTTATGGTGATGCCCAATACTTGAGCAGCCTTAGCCAGAAGCAAGAGATGGTGGGGAACAGTAATCATTGTCTCAAGAGGTGGATGATGATGAGACACAGTTGCCGGCAAGTCAGATAAAGTCTTGAAGTCAGGAGAAAAAAGAGTGTGGAAGTGCAAGTGTACCGCCCTACTCTCGGCAGCCGAGCTGCTCGGATATGGTCCTTCTGTGGGTGGCTCAAGGGTCTCCGGACCCGGGGGGGTCTCACGGTCACTTTAAGTGAAAAGGGGGTGATGGAATGGTGGATGTAGGACGTATATGTACGAGCTGGGCCGTACGGAGTTCGTGATGCCACCCACGATCTGTGGTGATATTGGACACAACCGCTGCAGTAACGGGGCACATGGGGAGATGTTGTGCAGCAAGTTGTTAACCCCTCCGTGGGCAGGGATGGTGGCCCCGGGACCCGTTGGGGCTTGGCAGTGCAGGGAGGTGGGCGACCGCAGGGTGCTGATGTACTCACTATTAGAAAACACATGAGTCTCTGGTAAACCAAGGTGATGGTGGTCGATGCCCGCAGCCGGCTGCGTTCGGGTTCCCCCACTTGGCTGGTGGTCTCTGTCTTTTTCTTGCACCTGTTTTAGAAAGGTGCTTGCAACTTCAGGAGTCCGCTTCCGGCTAATTGTCGCCTAAGGAGCCCTTTGCCCGCAGATGCTGGCCCGTGGGATCTCTGAGCCGTGGCCTGTTATCCACCTCGGTGGGCTGTTGCCTTCAATCGAGACTTTGAGTGGGACAGGACCTCCTAGTCCTGTCCGCAATCAGTTAATTGACCAGCTCCAGTCGCTTCTGGACATAGCTTCAGGGTCTCAGTACCCCCCTTTGTGCTCCGGTTTCCAAGTCGGTTCCCCAGGTCGGTACCGGCGGGCTACAACCCTGTCCCGTTCCACCGAGCCGTCTTCCCGGCTCCTGCAGACGGAGACCGCCATCTGCCTCCTAGCCAAAGGCACCAGGGCTCCTACCTAGTACCCTTTTTACCATCGGCAAAAATTCAAAAGACTAACTTGATAACTGATTTTTAGTCCCACGCTCATCAACCAAAAAAAGAAAAAACAGTACAGAGGAGTCAGAGCAGGCTCCAAATATAAGCAAAAAAGAAAAAAAGAATGTCTAAACAGATCCAATAGTGAAAGCAATAGGATCAGTGGATATACCAACAGGGGTTTAGAAGAAACCATTTCAACCGACAATATTTTTAACCTCTCTGACCATGTGTTGAACGAGGGGGAAATTCAGGTCCTAAACAAGGGCCTGTCTTTCTGTCCTTCATATAGGTCAAAGGACTTTGACCTTTTTCTGGATGTCCAAAAGTATGTCAGAAAATTAACCCTGAAAAGGCATTTCTTATTAAAAGGTGACATTAACCTTACTAGCCTCCCAGAAACAACTCCTTATTACCACACTACTGTTAAAGCTAAATCGAAGTTCTATCCTACAACTAGCCAGGGTCACTTTATAAAAACCTTCTGCGATCTTGTACTGGCAGATCTGAAAATAGCGGTTAATCGAAAAAAATCCTTTAAACATAATCTGTCGCGCATGGAGAAAATAGCTCTGAATAATCTTAAAACTAATAGTAATATAGTAATTCGAGCAGCAGATAAGGGTGGCGGAATAGTTATTCAAAATAGGACGGACTACATCAGAGAAGCTCTTAGAATTTTATCAGACCCTGTATATTATGAAGTTGTTAACAAAGACAAATATGATCAAGCTGTTGTAGCCTATAAAACGCTGATTCAAAGTGCAGTTGATGCGAACATGCTGAGCCCGGCTGAAAAAAGATTCCTCCAAGTGAATAATTCACCATTACCTTTCTTTTATCATCTCCCGAAAATACATAAAAAATTTGCTTAACCCCCATGGGAGACCTATTATTTCTGGCATAAACTCCCTTACAGCAAACCTAGCCCACTATGTTGATCTATTAATGCAACCACATGTTGTGAATCTCGATAGCCACCTTAGAGATGCAGCCCACTTGATAGAATTTTTAAATAAAATCACATGGAACAAGTCTTATACTTTTGTGACAATTGATATTGCATCCCTGTATTCAAATATCCGCCATCATTTAGGTCTGCAAGCTTTTTCATTCTACCTAGAAGATAACAGGTTTCCTCCCCCTCAAAAAAACTTTCTCCTAGAAAGTATGCACTTCATTCTTCATAACAATTTCTTCACCTTCTCTGAAAAACTGTATCATCAACGGATCGGTACAGCTATGGGCTCAAAAGCCGCATGTTCCTATGCTAACTTGTTCATGGGGCTATTTGAAATGTTTTTCATTGCCATTTGCCAACAGTCCACATGTTGGTGGTATCATTTTGTATAAAAGGTTTATTGATGACCTGTTTATAATTTGGGATAAAGGCCACTCAGACATCAGAACCTTTCTAGATGGACTGAATAGGAATGACTGGGGTCTGGACTTCACGGCGAGTATATGTGAGAAAGAGATTAATTTTTTGGACCTAACCATTTTTCATGATGATATTAAAATACTCACCAAAACCTTTTTTAAGAAAGTAGACGCCAACGGCTATATACATTTTGGAAGTGAACATTATGTGAAATGGCTACATAATATCCCATTAATCAGTACAAAAGAATTAGGAGAAACTGTTCACGTGATATTGATTTTAAAGATCAAGTGGGTATCTTGAAAGGACGGTTTTCAGAGAAAAAATATCCTGAGTCCCTAGTCCGTAAAGCATATCAGGAGACTGCTAAGCTTAAACAGTCCGACCTCATCAAAAGGAGGATAGATCCCCTGAGTTCAACACAGGTAGCTAAGGGGAACATGTCAGATACTAATAAGGATGGTTTTGCATGTAATTTCATCACCACGTTCAGCAGGGATAACATTACTATAAGAGATACCCTTTCCAAACATTGGGACATCCTACAAAAGGATCCCATCCTCAGCTCTATCTTGCCTTCAGCCCCTGGTGTTACCTTCAGACGAGCACCTACCATCAAAACCATTGTGGCCCCTAGTAGACTCAGAACATCAACACTGAGCCATAAAAAGAGAACTCCAGCCATGGGGGGAGCATACAGATGTGGTCTAAAAAAATGCTTGTGCTGCAAAAGTATACACCACGGGAGGACCTCTTTCAGTGCTCCAGGAATCTCTGAAAATTTTCAAATAAAGGATCGTTTGACGTGTCTGGTGGATTGTATTTGCGGGAAGCAGTACGTGGGTAGAACCAGTCAGGAGCTTCATAATAGATTAAACTCCCATCGTCACAATATCAGAACCGGCTTCCTAAAACATGGGTTGTCCAAACATTGTACGCTTGTACATAATAAAAATCCAGATTTTAAAATCACACCCATAGAGCAAGTCCCCCTAAATACCAACAATAGGGCGGAAACCCTCAGTAGAAAAGAATCCTATTGGATCCCTAGGCTAAATACTCTAAAACCTTTTGGCCTCAATGAGATCACTGATTTATTTTATTAATTTTAGGCAAATGTGTTTAATGATACT
Source organism: Anomaloglossus baeobatrachus (assembly GCF_048569485.1). Lineage (NCBI taxonomy): Eukaryota > Metazoa > Chordata > Amphibia > Anura > Aromobatidae > Anomaloglossus > Anomaloglossus baeobatrachus. The sequence goes on from NC_134359.1 coordinate 184,247,237, forward strand.
CTTGATATTCTTAAGAATCTTAATGTCTGCATTTTATTTTTTATATATATTTTTAGTAGCCTATAGGATCATATATATAGATATATATTTTAAATGATATTTTAATTTTTACTGCCCCATTTCTCATAAATGCAGACATTAATGATAATTTATAATGATATTTTATAGTTTTATTTTATTTTCTATATACCGGAAATATACCGGAAATATATGTTTTTGATTTTATTTCCATGCTTATTATACATGTATTTTTGTTTTTATTGAATTCCATTACTGTGTTTTTATGGTCATTTTATTTTCTACACTACTACGTGTTTCAAACCATATACTCTTGCCCCTTTTTCCCCCTCTTTTTCCCTCCCCCCCTCTTTTTCTGCTTCTCTGCAGTACAAAGATGGGCTCTTAGTCTGATCATCCCTTTTTTTCGGCACTCCAGTCCTTGAGGAAGAACCTTTTTTGTTAGAATTTAAATGCACCTTCTTTCTCTTTCTAAGCACAGGTCGGGCAGGGTCCCGTTCCAGATGTTCCTGAGTAATTTGCTCATGTTCATTATAATGTATACCCTTTTCCATGGCATGATTACATGCAACCCCCTTTTTTCCCCAGTTGCTGTGAACTGTACGCGCGCACGCGCGCTGCAGTTGTTCCCACGCTTCTGAACCTGCTTGACCTCGCTATGTGAGGATCTTGCTACTTTCCATGTGTAGCGCACCTTCGCATTGCAAATTTTCCCACGGCTTGAACTCACTTCACCTCTTTTGGTAAGATAATCTGTCTCTACCATGTGCACAGTACTACCCTCCTGGTTTTTCATTTGATCCCAAAGATTCGTTTTAATAGTGTCCATAATACTACACCCTCATCACTTTTTTGCATGTAAATGCACTTTTCACATATGTATTCATTTTGAATTGTTAGACCATTAAGGTCTAACGATTAAATAATAATAATAAAGATAACAATAATTTTGACTGCAGATATGATATGTGCTCTGTCACTATACGCAGTGCATATTCTAGCGTATGTCATTTGCACTAGGGTGCTAATGGTTTTATTGCAGCTGACCATGAGTCACCATTAAGACACTTTTTTATTTTTTCTGATATAGTAATAGCTGTGAGACAGCCTGTCAACTTCACGGACCTCCTTTTTGGGCTCTTGCTAAACATTTCTATGCATCCCCATATATGTTTATGTATATATTTATATGTGCATATGTATATATATATATATATATATATATATATTTCATTATTTTTCATTGTTTTTTTTGTTTTATTTTAATTTCATTATTATTTTTCTTCTTATCATTATCTTTGGTATTTCCTGACTGTTTTACGATTTTCACTTATGATGTTGTTCATGATGGATGATCAGTTAGATTAATATGCAACATATGCGATTGTTAAACGTGACTATAACGCAGCTGTACTCCACGAGGCTATGAGTCATCGCTCCGTAGCACACGTCATAGTCAGGGATTTCCTTCCCCTGTCTTCCCTGCCCTTTTTACTGCTTTATAAAAGATCCTTCCTTGGCTTCTGTAAAGTTCCTTTCCTTGAAGAAGGAGACAGTTGGGGTCTCCGAAACGCATAGGAATGAAGTAAAAAGAATCATCTGTTTGACACCATTGTTTGTGGTCTTCAAGCGTGGCGAAAAACCTGTTTTTCCTCCAGTTTCCTTTTGATGATCTACTTGTGCAACAGGGCTGCTGCTGGACCGCTCAGGCACTCACTTTTGCTGTTGAAGGAGTTGTGACTGGCACAACCCGATCAGGTGAGTGCACCACTTCTATATGTTTTTGCCCAGTATATCAGGTAAGACCCTATTGCGCCTTTTCTCTCCTGTTTAGTTTTACCCTGGTACCTGTCAGTTTGTTCCAAGCCCAGACACAGGCCTGACCTCCACTCTCCTTGAACTCTCAAACTGCACTCTGACTGACTGAACTGACTTTTTCCCACCCCGGGCTGTCTAAACTCCTAGGTGGGCGTCTTCCAACCACCTGGTTCCGCCTCCTGGTGTGTCTATCAAGCCCTGAGGGGGTGACTAGGGTTTTAAGGTTGTCTGTGTGTTACCTCTGAGGGAAAGGTGTAATGCCGGGCCCTATTTGTGACTATCTGGCCCGGCCAGGGCATCACACTCCCTCTTGGTTAAACACCGACCGTCCGTGGGCTGTACGACCACCACCGGTTTATTTTGCTTTAAACTGAAAAAGATAGAAAACATATACAATTATACTAACATATTTACATTATATGAATATTTGTTTTTCTTCTCTTATGGGAGGCGGGTTGTTTAAACGTTGCATAAAACATTTTTATTAACCGGGACGAGACAGGACCGGGTCCTTTTCACCTTAACCCACTCAAGCAAACCTAGCCCTGGTGCCACCGCTAAGCACTGGTGCGCACCCCTTTTTCCCAGTCCAGGAAACGGGTTCGGGTCCAGGTGTTGCCCACACGGGCCAGGTAATAAGTTCCCCTGACCCGAAGGGTAGTCACCGGTTGCCATGGTGATGGGACCTCGGCCTACTCTGCCGGAGGCCCTTCCTCCAACCAGCCTCTCCGGAGACTGCAGGATGATGAAAAGGGTGGTCTGGGGCTATTTACAAGACCCAATAGTTTTTGGGTTGGCCTGCAAGTTCTCATCCATGTCTTTTTGTATGAACGGGTAATAAAACAATGGGGAACATCAACAGGGTCCCAACGGGGACTTGCAGAAAGGTAGCCGGGAACCGCTTAATACTCTTCTGAATCAGGACTGGATGGTGGGGGAGGGGAATGGGCGTACCTCCGTTCACTGTTGCTCACCCTCCTCTTGACATCGAGGGTGAACCATCCCCTCTCCCCGCAATGTCGGGTGTACGTCACCAATTCTCTGGGATCCAGGTCCCGGTCGGGATGGACAATAGGAAGGTGTGGGTAGACGTCCCTCCGGGACACGAAGATCTCTGCTTCCAGGTCTGGCTCGAAGATTAAACCCTATCCACGTTGGGGGTCAAAGTGCCGGACCTGGCCTTCGTATGTCGGGCCCCTCACCCGGAAGGTGGCGTTGCGGAGGTTATCTTAATCTGAATAGGTCCGGGCCAGCACCTCTGCTTTCCTCTTTTCACGGGCAGCGATCTCTCGGCCCAGCTGCCGCTGCTGCCGCTTCCAATATGGGGCGTCTACGGACTGCTCCAGCTCGCTTTGCGCGGGGGTCAGGCCCATCCGGAGTTCCCTTATGCCGGCTACGACCGACACTCTCTGCACTGGGGAACCCCGCTGTGTCGTGGCCTGCTCGGCTGCTTGACAGCTGCAGCCCCGCAGCGCTTCAGTCGAGGCTTGGATTCTGGGAGCGGCCAGCTTTGTCCGCTGAGCTGACTTCCGGTCAGCAGTCACCTCCACCTTGGCCGGGCGGATTGCCGGAGTCGTTGTCATCTGGGGCGCGGCCTCTTCAGGATTCGGTGGCGGGTTCAAAGTGGGACAGGGCACCCTCTGGAGGTTGATTTTTCGTGGAGCCTGGGTTGGTTCCGGGGCGGCAACGGGCTGACCGCTGGCGGCTTCTTCAGGCGGGTCCTCGCGGGCCGGTGGGACGGACTCCGCTGCCGGTGTTAGTGGCAGCGGACCAAGCGGGGTGTCAGCAGCAACCGGTACGGGCAGCGAGAAAGGCAATATAGAGGGCAGGGGCAGACCGGGTCCCTCAGCCTGATCGACCGGTCCCTGGGGGACATAGGGGCGTGGGTCGCTTACCCGCTCCTCTAAGGTTGCTTCCACTTCGCGTGCCAGCATGCCGCAGCCAGCTCCTCCCTCTCGGCCATCCATCGCTCCATTATAAAGTGCTCCTGCGCCTGGATCCAGCGACACATCCGCACGGTCTGGGCTTCCACCCATGCCGCTGTTTCGGGCACGAGCTCCTACACTCCGGGCTTGTTGGACGAGTCGGCCATGGTGCTCCTACGGGATCCAGGAACCAGAAGGGTGGTAGGGTCCTGGAGTGCCTGCCCTTTATCTGCTCGGTCACATTTCGCAGAATTTTCATCTGACCCCCTTGGTCTTTTCATGGCACTCCTCTTTCAGGCCGGTAAGTTTCGTTTTTCGACTTCTGGCTTTGCTTTTCGGCCGTGTTCCCAGGGGGCGGGGCTTCAACTTTCATGCTCTTTTCGCAGGGAAGAAGACCCTAGGCAGGAATCTTCACGCCAAAAGATGGCGGCAGGATGGTGGATTCTGGAAATTTTTCAACGAATCACCGCTGACTTCAATACAAGGCGCACTTCCACAAGGTAAGTGGATCGGTAAGTATCCTGTTCGTGACGCCAGAAGTTGAGGTGTACTGCCCCGCTCTCGGCAGCCGAGCTGCTCGGATCCGGTCCTTCTGTGGGTGGCTCGAGGGTCTCCGGACCCGGGGGGTGTCGCGGTCACTTCAAGTGAAAAGGGGGGTGATGGGATGGTGGATGTAGGACATATATATACGGGCTGGGCCGTACGGAGTTCGTGACGCCACCCACGGTCTGTGGTAATATTGGACATTGGTATCAAAACTATGAATTAACACATGTGGAATGAAATACTTAACAAAAAAGTGTGAAACAACTGAAAATATGTTTTATAGTCTAGTTTCTTCAAAGTAGCCACTGCTTTGATTACTAATCCTCACCCTGAATCCTCCTTAATCCCACCATGGCAAGTCTAAGGAGACAAGTGACCAAACACTTGGACACTCAGAGGATCCCTTTACCTTTCCAGTTATGATTTTTTATGGGCTCTCATCGTGCACATTTCAATAGTCAACATTTCACATTTCATTTGTGGTGATGCCCAATATTTGAGCAGCCTTAGCCAGAAGCAAGAGATGGTGGGGAACAGTAATCATTGTCTCAAGAGGTGGATGATGATGAGACACAGTGGCCGGTAAGTCAGATAAAGTCTTGAAGTCAGGAGAAAAACAAAGTGTGGAAGTGCAAGTGTACCGCCCTACTCTCGGCAGCCGAGCTGCTCGGATCTGGTCCTTCTGTGGGTGGCTCGAGGGTCTCCGGACCCGGGGGGTCTCACGGTCACTTTAAGTGAAAAGGGGGGTGATGGGATGGTGGATGTAGGACGTATATGTACGGGCTGGGCCGTACGGAGTTCGTGACGCCACCCATGGTCTGTGGTGATATTGGACACCACCGCTGCAATTACGGGGCACCCAGGGAGATGTTGTGCAGCAAGTTGTTAACCCCTCCGTCGGCAGGGATGGTGGCCCCGGGACCCGTTGGGGCTTGGCGGTGCAGGGAGATGGGTGACTGCAGGGTGCTGATGTACTCACTATTAGAAAACACACGAGTCTCTGGTAAACCAAGGTGATGGTGGTCGGTGCCCGCAGCCGGCTGCGTTCGGGTTCCCCCACCCGGCTGGTGGTCTATGTCTTTCTCCTGCACCTGTTTTAGAATGGTGGACTGCCTGTGCTTGCAACTTCAGGAGTCCGCTCCCGGCTAATTGTCGCCTAAGGAGCCCTTTGACCGCAGATGCTGGCCCATGGGATCTCTGAGTCGTGGCGGTGGTTTGTTATCCCCCTCGGTGGGCTGTTGCCTTCAATCAGGACTTTGGGTGGGACAGGACCTCTAATGCTGGCCACAATCAGTTAATTAACCAGCTCCAGTCGCTTCTGGACCTAGCTTCAGGGTCTTAGTACCCCCCTTTGTGCTCCGGTTTCCGAGTCGGTTCCCCGGGTCGGTACCGGCGGGCTGCAACCCTGTCCCGGTCCACCACGGTTCCACCGAGCCGTCTTCCCGGCTCCTGCAGATGGAGACCGCTGTCTGCCTCCTAGCCAAAGGCACCAGGGCTCGTACCCTGGTACCTGTCAGTTTGTCCCAGGCCCAGACACAGGCCTGACCTCCACTCTCCTTGAACTCTCAAACTGCACTCTGACTGACTGAACTGACTGAACTGACTTTTTCTCGCCCCGGGCTGTCTAAACTCCTAGGTGGGCATCTTCCAACCGGCTGGTTCCGCCCCCTGGTGTGTCTATCAAGCCCTGAGGGGGTGACTAGGGTTTTAAGGTTGTCTGTGTGTTACCTCTGAGGGAAAGGTGTAATGCGGAGCCCTATTTGTGACTACCTGGCCTGGCCAGGGCATCACACAAGCTCAATAGAGGCCAGACAATTTCCAGCCTGACCACCACCATCATGCTCAGTCACATCTCATCCAAACATCTTACTAGGTGGGCTGAATGCCTGGATTCATAATCACTGTCTGCAGGTGACCCCACTGTCTATTCACCTGTCTTAAGTGCTGGTCAATCCTGTGTCCAGGACACAGGCGTGGATGCCTCCCACCCTGAAGCTGTCTTTGCACATTCGCAGACAGCATCTGCAAGCATGTCTACTTCTTTGTCCCAGGGTAGCGTCCAGCTGTCTCTAGCCCAGGTCTTGGAACACAAGCGGATATACTTATTCACCCACCCACAGGCCCAAACACTAAAGGGCCACATTTCCAAAATGCTTGCCTTGGAAATGTTCCCTTTTAGGCTTTTGGATGCTGAGGCTTTCCACAACCTTATGGCAATGACGAAACCTCGGTACTTGGTCCCTGCCTTACACAAGCACATGTCCCATAAGATCTCCCATGCTCTCATGAACGCAGTTACTGGAAAGGTCCAGTTAACTATGGACTCATGGACATTTCCTGGGAAGCACACTGGGTGAAACTTGTGGAGATGGGAAATGAATTGGAGCCAGGGCTGGCACCTGTGCTACCAACACCTAGAATTTGGGGCCATAGTTCCACCAGGGTTACCTCCACCTCCTACGCCAGTTCCTGCTCCTTCTCATCATCCTCCCTTGCCAAACTGTCATCTCTATTAGTCGCAAGCTGGAAGCACTACAGCACTGTCTCAGGCCTAAAACACACTTCAACATAAAAAACGTACGTGTCTCACGTTCCGTTTTTCAGGTCCGTGTTCCATTTTTTATGGGCGTTTCTCCGGTACGTATGACATTCGTGTGATGGCGTATTCTCGCCGTGTGTGCATGTGGAATATCCGTGTTGGCATGAAATACGTACGTGTGCCGTCCGTGTGACTTCCGTATTTTGAGATCCGCATTCATACCCAAATTATGTTGTTAATGCCTCATCATGAGTTCCTGGTGTTTTAAATTGGTCAATTACCGTCGATCATCGATTTATTAGGTTTAAAAACATTTAAATTCATTGTTTCTGAGCTCTTCCACTCATTATACAGTCTCCAAAATGTCTCTCTCCAATGAAGCAACCATGTATTTGCTATGGTTGATATCTAGGAGATTTGGGGTTAGGCGACATATGCTTGATTATGAGCCAGCAGTTGAAAAAAGGATGTGGATCCACCCCCTTGTCAAGCTACGGAGAACGCATGGATAGTTCAACATTCTGTATGGTGAAATGCGCAAATTTCTACCAAAATTTCCAGCCTACTGCCATATCACCCTGACGTCCTTTGACAACATCCTTGGCCTTGTGCATCACCAATTCAAGCATCAGGACACCTGTATGCGTCTCAGCCTCTCCCCTGAGGAACGCTTGTTGGTAACTTTATGGTATGTGTGTTATTGACTACTCATATATTATTTTTTTTGTTACAGAATGTGTTGTCATTTAGAAACATTCAGTAACTTCCCATATGTAACTTCATATATCTATGTATGTTTATTAAAAAATTATTATTAACACATTTCAATATTTTTTGGAAATATGGTCTGAGTGCTTAGACATACCATTCTACCATTTAATTAAAAAAGGAAACGAGAATATGAAGTCAAACAATCTTGTTTATTAAACATAAATATATTGAGTTTTCCAATATGGAAATATACGATTTTTCAATCAAATTTTCAAAAAAAGCCATACAAAATTTGTAAATCAGTATATGTATCCAGCCATTGTATTAAACTTTAGTATACAGTACAAAAAATTCAAACTATAAATAATATACATAGTAATGTCATGTTCTTGTTATTTTTATTTACCTGGCAACTGGGCAATCCATCAGCAGTCTAAATTTTGAATTTTTATTGGGAAGATTACAATTGGCATGATAATAATGCATACCTGCACTGTGCTATGGGAAACCCTTAAGCATCATGTCAAGCAGCAGCCAACAACACAGGATTGGATGCGCATTTCGGAAGAATATTTTGACAAAACATAATTTCCTAATTGTATTGGCGCCATAGACGGAAAGCACATTAGAGTGAAGAAACCACCTAATTCTGCTTCTAGATATTTTAATTTCCACAAGGTTTTTTTCTGTAGTTATTTTGGCGTTGGTAGACACTAACTACTGTTTTCTTTTTGCTGATATTGGGGCCTATGGCAGTGCCTCTGATGCACGAATTTTTAGGAGTTCACATTTAGCAAGACAATTAATGTCTGACAATTTAAATTTGCCTGCACCCAGACCTTTACCAGGTACTAATGGACCTAATGCTCCATTTGTCACGGTTGCAGATCAGGGGTTTGCCTTGTCTAGGCATTTGATTGCGTCCATATCCAAGACGTGGACTGGACAGATCAAAAGCCCAATTTAATAGCACCTTAGCTAGAGCACGTTGCTATGTTAAATGAGCCTTTGGCATTTTGGCATCAAGATGGAGCATTTATCAAACCACCATCCAGCTCCAACCAACCACTATCAAGGCTGTCATGAAAGCTACAAGTAAAATATATCTTTGTACCGTGTTAGCCAGTAGAGATAAAAAAATTGTTTAAAAGAACAGAGAGTCCTCAGTGGTTGATACCTTTTAATGGCTAACTGAAAAGATGGTAATAATTGCAAGCTTTCGAGACTACTCAGGTCTCTTCATCAGGCATGGTATAACACAAAATCTGAAGAGTCACGTATTTATACACAACAGGACTTAGAATAGTGCAGTAAAAAAAAAAAAAAAAAAAAAAAAAAAAAAAGATAGAATAGTGCAGTAAAAAAAAAAAAAAAAAAAAAAAATAATTCAGAGAAGGAATGAATGTGTCTCATGGATTCATGTCTTTTTACATCAGTTAAAAGATGTGCTCCTCTGACCATCCGAGCATGTCACAGCCCTGGACCAGACCCTTATCAAAGGACAATAAAACTTTCACACTGAACTGCAGCAGTATTTATGGCTAGAACAGCTTGTCCCCCTGCCATAGAGATAGTTCTGTTTCATATAACTTGTTCTTTTTTTTTTTTTTTTTTTTTTTTTTTTTTACTGCACTATTCTAAGTCCTGTTGTGTATAAATACGTGACTCTTCAGATTTTTTGTTATACCATGCCTGATGAAGAGACCTGAGTAGTCTCGAAAGCTTGCAATTATTACCATCTTTTCAGTTAGCCATTAAAAGGTATCAACCACTGAGGACTCCATGAAAGCTACAGTAATTTTACATAATTACTGTAGATTACAAGAAAGCAATGACTATCACATTGACTATCACATTGATGATTTGCCAGGTCTAAATGCCCCATTAGTAGGTAACGGAAGTGGAAGAACCAATTTGACCACTTCTGGTCTCCAAGTGAGAAATCAGTTTAAAGATTACTATGCAGATTTAAACTAAAATAATGTATAATTTACACATTTGTATATAGTTATAGCACTCAGTAACATATTCACAAACACATATGTTTGACAAAAGAGAAAATTGGCCATACATAGGTATATATTTAAACTTTAGTTGATAAATCAAATATAATAGAAAGAGGTAGTGCACTGCACTGCTTACCGCTCTGTGGAACAGACTGCGATGAGGTCCTGTGGCTCAATTTCATGTGGAGCCCGACATGTGGGTGCTATGGAGTGTAGACCAGCTGATTTATATTCACATAGGACTTTGTTGAATGGCACCAGCTGACGGCAAGTGGAAGTCGCGGTGCTAATGCCAAGAAGTCAGAACAAATACTTATATCGCAAAAGAGAGAGGAGTTTGGCAGCACTCTGCGGTGTCAAAAAATCTGTTTTATTTTTCCTTTTTGCAGACAGATGATACAGACATGAGGGAGCGAGGGGGAGCGGAGCACAAGGACGACGGTACAATTTCGCACCTCTAGGGGTGCTTTCACGGGTCCATACAGAAAGACGTGAGTATTAACCACTTAAATAGGGTAATTTTTAACTCCACGTGTTACTTGTTAAAAACAATTTAAAAATATTCTCTGAACAAACACGTTTAGACTAACCTTAGAACATATACAAAAAATGAATACATTAGATATGATTCAGTATAGTTAGCATAACAGGACTAATAATTCAATGACTTATTATAATCACTTCAATCTGGATTAATATCCGAACTTTGTCATTTCAAGAATCTCATACAAGCACTAATCATTATTAATATGCTTACACTTAATTTATATCGTATAAAACTGTATGTAATAAAGCTATATTATATAGCTGTTACGTAGGTCCTATATACGATATCACATTTGGAAACAATTGAATGGAGAGGACCGATGTGAAACTAGAGTTTTCAGAAAAAAATACAAATAAAAAAACTACAAAAAAAAAAAAAAAGACTCAGCATTTGATTCAGTGAGAGAAGATGCTCTGGCATTATTAAGTTTGACAGAAAATAACGAGTCTTTACAGCGAACACCAATAGCCGCACAGTCCACATATTTTCAATGAGGGATTCAATCGGACTCTTTTCCACCAGTGCCTCCGGGAAACTGCATTGACATATTCCAAAAATCAGTATTACAAGATCTTGAGAGTCTGAACTATCCTCTAATGCCTCCTAATTTGACGGACGCAGAAACAACAGCGATCCATCAATTGGGATCATGGGAGGATACAATAATTCGAAAAGCAGACAAGGGGGGAGCAATAGTACTGCTAAGTAAAGAATATTATTTACAAGAAGCCAATAGACAACTAGCTGACCCCAATGTATACACGAAATTAAAAACTGATTCTATGCCTACGATCCAAGAAAAAATACGCAGTTTTCTTAATAGACAGGTGTCCCTGGGCACAATATCCAACAAAAAAGGAGAAAGTTTATTAACTACACATCCAAATAGACCTCATTGGTACTTTGTACCAAAAATTCACAAATTGACAGAAAAGCCCCCTGGACGCCCGATTGTATCAGGGGTGGGTTCAGTGACCGAGTCATTATCAAGATATCTCCATTGGCTGCTGAACCCACTCCTGAGGGAGATTCCGTCCTTCATACGGGACTCATAGGATTGTTTGAAGGTGTTAAAAGATGTTCAGTGGCAGCAGAACCTAGCTTCCATTGACGTCGAAAGCCTCTACACCCGGATCCCCCAAGATCAGGGTGTAGAGGCAGTCAGATTTTTTCTGACCAATATGGGCGAATCTGTCACTTTTGTGGATTTTGTAAGTGAGGCCTTAATAATTGTATTAAAAAATAATGTGTTCAGATGTAGTGACACCTGGTACCTGCAAAATGGGGGTGTGGCCATGGACACCCCCATTGTATGTACATTAGCCAACTTATTTTTGGCCAGATTTGAGGATGACATGATCTATGCTAATACTAATACATTTTTGTGCCATATTAAATATTTTTTTCGCTATGTAGATGACATCCTTATTATTTGGGATGGCACACAGAGACAATTTGAAGACTTCGTGACGTCCTTAAATCAAACAAATAAATATAACATGTATTTCACCAGTGTGTTTGGAGGTTCTAATGTAGAATTCTTGGATATTAAAATCTCAATTCAAAACAACAACATAGAGACAGAGCTCTATAGAAATTCAAGAGCAGTGAACACTCTCTTGCGCCATGACAGCGCCCACCCAGACCACATAAAAAGATCAATACCATATTCCCAGTTTTTAAGGATCAAAAGACTTAACAGTAATAAAGAGCGTTTTTTGGAACAGGCAAATGAACTTAGCAATAGATTAAAGGAAAGAGGGTATTCACAAAAAAACATCTCTAAGGCCTTAGAAAAGTCCTTAAGTCTTTACTAGAGGACAACAAAAATAAAAATAATCTTACCCCTAAAAAAATGGACAGGAAAAAAACAGAACGGTTTAGATTTAATTTTAAATTTGGTTCTATGGACCAGAGAATTAAATCAGTGATTAATAAACACTGGCACATTATCGAAAACGATAAAGATTTGCATGAAATAGCAGTCAGAAAACCGCAAATCACTTACCGCAGGTCCAAAAATATAGGTGATTTACTAATAAAGAGACATTTTATCCAACAAAAAACCTGGCTAGAAAGGGCAACTCCCATAGGGAACTTTAAGTTTAAATTGCTCCTTCTGTGACCAACATCTCACCGGGAAAAACATCAAAATAGGAGCTAAATGGTACAAAATAGAGGGACTTGTCACTTGCCGCACAAAGTGGCTAGTTTATATTATCTTTTGCCCATGCGGGTTTTTTTTATGTAGGCAAGACTATTAAACCCCTTTTCATCAGATTCCACGAACACTCACATTCGATCAGTACTGGTATTGGAGCCATACGCCTCATTACACACATGCGTGATTCACATAACGGTAATCAAAGATTATTACAATTTGCAGGTTTGGAAATAATTACACCATCCCCGGCAGGGGGAAATATGCATCAACAGTTGTTAAGGAGAGAGGCCCGATGGATTATGGAAACTAAGGCAATGGGGCCTATAGGGTTCAATGATAAAAACGATCTGTCTATTTTTTTGTAGTTTTTTTTTTTTTTTGTAGTTTTTTCTGAAAACTCTAGTTTCACATCGGTCCTCTCCATTCAATTGTTTCCAAATGTGATATCGTACATAGGACCTACGTAACAGCTATATAATATAGCTTTATTACATACAGTTTTATACAATATAAATATAAATGAAGTGTAAGCATATTAATAATGATTAGTACTTGTATGAGTTTCTTGAAATGACAAAGTTCGGATATTAATCCAGATTGAAGTGATTATAAGTCATTGAATTATTAGTCCTGATATACTAACTATACTGAATCATATCTAATGTATTCATTTATTGTATATGTTCTAAGGTTAGTCTAAACGTGTTTATTCAGTGAATGTTTTTAAATTGTTTTTAGCAAGTAACACGTGGAGTTAAAAATTACCCTATTTAAGTGGTTAATACTCACGTCTTTCTGTATGGACCCGTGAAAGCACCCCTAGAGGTTCGAAACGGTACCGTCGTACTTGTGCTCTGCTCCCCCTCGCTCCCTCATGTCTGTATCATCTGTCTGCAAAAAGGAAAAATAAAACAGATTTTTTGACACCGCAGAGTGCTGCCAAACTCCTCTCTCTTTTGCGATATATTTAAGGTTTGTTTGTGTATTTTTGCAATTGGAAATTCCAAATATCTATTTTGAGGGTTATTGTATTCCATAATAATGTAAATGAATGGGATTTTGTGTTAGGCACAATATTATTGTCAATGAAATAAAATTATTTTTCAAATTTTGTCCTTAATAAATTAGTATGGTATGTTTTAGTTACCTATGTATGCCTGTTATCTTTTGCAAGACACCCTGTATTCTTTTTATTTTTATCCAAAATTTGTCCTGAGACATTATCCCAGACAAAACACCATAATGTATTATGCAATAATGTCATGCAAACAAAATTTGTTTGACACTATTGGAATACAAGTATGGGACCAGACCATATGCAGATACTGCATATTGGCTGGGTTTTTAAAAAGCGATAAAGGTGTTTGAATGTAAATGTAGTTGGTTATGTGCGTGCATATTTGCCAAAACACAGTTGTTAGAAATGGATGGTCATCACCTCATGTCCTGAACAACATAACATTGTAACATGCAGGTAATGTTTGGAAAGTGATAGAGTAATGTACTATTCCATTGTGACCCATTGATAACAAATAGTAACCTAAACATATGGACAAAGTAATAAGAAGCTTTTTGGAATTTTTTCCAAACAGGCATAATCAAGAAAGAATTCCAAAATATTATTCTTAAATTACTATATCAAATTATGTGTCAACTAAATCATCTAGGCTTGTGATGCTTTCCTGTGTAGTCTCCATGGCACTGTCACCTACTGCATATGTTGGCTGCACAACATTAGATGTTGTAGTAAGTGCCTGAACAGTGTTTACACTTGTGACATTTGTTGTGCTTGGAACAAACATTGCTGTGGTTGTTTGACCAGATGGAAGACCAAGTGTAGGTGTTACATATTGTTGTGACGGAAGAGGCTGAGTATGTGTGTATGTGAAGTTGGTAGGGTAAGGTTGACTTTGAAAGTACTGTTGCTGTGGATTAGGTTGCGTATGGTAGGATGCTGGTTGATGGACCATTTGTGGTAGTCTATGAACATTACTTACATTAATTGGGTAACTAGTAGAGGATTGCATAGGTGTCTGTTGGGGGCCTTGTGGGTAAAAAGATGGCTGTTGTGATGGCATTTGTGTACATAATGTACCTGTTTGGTGTAGGGCAGTTGTTGGCCTATTTTGTGATTCCCTTCACAAAGAAGAAGATGGCCACTGTATATGTGTTTGTTTAACTACAGTATTTAGTTGAGAATTAGATGTCTGTTCATCAGTTTGGGTTTCCACAGTTAGTTGTGTCATGTTTGTGTGTGGGCCACGTGGATTTGCTCTTCATTGCTCTATCACTTCAAAAAACATATATGGGTTCTGGCTCACGTTGGGTAGCAGAAATCAGTGTGATTAAGGATGCCCTCAACCTGTCCTGACTATCAGGTGCAACCAATGCAAGAGAGTGAGAAAGGGACTGACAAAATCTCTCTCCATCACTCTCTGGTATCAGTGAATTCATAATGTGTATTATTCTGGTATCAATGATATCTGGCAGGGTGCGTAAATCCTCATAACGCCTATGTCTGCGGCCACGGATAGTTTGAGCTATTGTGCGCAGGTTATTTGTTGTTGGTCTTGGCTGTGTGCCTACATGTTGTTGTGGACTATTCTCTGCAAGAACTGGTGATGTCCCACTTTGTTGCCCTGTAGACTGGCCTGTGATTAGAGCAGTGGAGTGACTTGTTCCCAAACTCAAATCAGATGACACTTCATCTGCTTCTGGCTGGATGGTGTTCTGGGTTGTTGGTTGTTGATAGGAGGTAGGCTCCATCTCTGATGCTGATGTTGCTGTAGCTGATAAGACTGTGGACTGCGCCTCCTCACTGTCTTCTAGATTATCCTCGGTACTATTTGATGTAATGACAATATTAATGATTGTTTAAAGTACACCAAAACAGCCATGTACGCACAATATTTAAACTTACTTTGTAACCTGCATAATAGGCATAAGGTAGCTGAGTTTGTCATAATGCACATATTTTTTCTTCTTGGAAGCTGGAGCTGTGGTAGCCACTGGGTTAAATTCGCGACGAAATTGGTCATGTGCAGACGGCCAACGGCGTTTCACCATATTCACTGTAACAAGCAACAACAGTATATTTAGCACAAATATGAAATTTCAAATTGCATTCCACAAAGTTCTTGTAATATCCATAAATAATATTTTTCATTTAAAATTTGGATGGTACAAAAGGCATCTGCCATGTCTAGCATATACTGTCATAAAACAAACATAAGCAAACCATAATAACCCAGTAAACATGACAATTCAAATTAGTAAAGGCAAAAAAACAGTGGTTTTTTTGGTATATAACAAACAACTGTTAAGTAGAGATGAGTGAACCGGCCGTGGTTCGGCTCGAGTTCGGTTCGTCGAACGGAGGTCTCGTTCGAGTTCAGTTCGGCGAACGTTCGACGAACCGAACTCGAACCAATAGGATATAATGGAAGGCAATCACAAACACATAAAAACTCATTATAAATGTACACATACAGTTAATAAACATTGCCATAACACTTACCGGTCCCCGCGATCCCTCCTGCACTCTGTCTCCTGCCGCTATTCCATCCGATGATCGCTGAATCCTCCCGGTGACCAGCACTGCCAGCAGTGATGCAGGACCTATTGTGACATCAAAATAGTCATGTGACCAGTCACGTGGCTATTATCTCATTGGTTACAGACTGGTCACATGACTATGACGCGTCATTGCACTCTCCGGTACACGGTACACATTTGTGTATCGCCGTGTACCGGCGACATGCTCTAGCACACGGTCGACTCCCCGTTCCGTTACGGACCGGCTGACACAGCCGATCATTAACGGAGATCACCGTTGCCATAGCAACGCAGTTAGCGGTGACGTCACTGCTAACCGCGGCTCCGGGAGCACCGTTGCTATGGTAACGCGTCTGTCAGCGTTACCGCTGTTACCGCTGACAGCCAGCAGCACTGATCACTCACGGAGTGAAGGCTGCACGTAAAGCAGCGTCTTCCCCCATGCAGCAGTGATGGAGCAGAGCTGCATTTGTTGAACGAGAAAGACAGAAGACCATGGATCGTGGAGGGCTGACGGGGTAATAAAGATGGAGTCTCTAATGTGTCTGTGTATTTATTTCTATTAAAGTATTTTTTCTCTGTGTGGTGTCTTTTTTTTAACCCTTTATTGGAGATTCTTAATGGCCGGGTCAAACGTGCCTGACATTAAGAATCTCTGGCTTAATACTAGCTAGTAAAACAAAGCTAGTATTAACTCATCATTACCCAACAAGCCACCCGGCTTCAGGGCTGTTGGAAGAGTTGGATACAGCGCCATTTTCTGGGGCGGCTGCGGACTGCAATTTGCAGCAGAGGCGCCCAGAAACCTCGGGCTAACCTGTGCTGCGGATTCTAATCCCCAGCTGCCTAGTTGTACCCGGCTGGACACAAAAATGGGGCGAAGCCCACATCATTTGTTTTTTAATTATTTCATGAAATAAGTGAAATAATTAAAAAAACGGGCTTCCCTATATTTTTGGTTCCCAGCCGGGTACAAATAGGCAACTGGGGGTTGGAGGCAGCCCGTGGCTGCCTGCTGTACCTGGCTAGCATACAAAAATATGGCGAAGTTCACGTCCTTTTTTGGTAGTTTTTTGGCAAAAAAAATAAAAAATGCTTCCCTGGATTTTCCATTGCCAGTGAAGGTAACACCAAGCAGTGGGGGTTAGCAGCCAGTAGCTGCTTGGATTACCCTTAGCTAGCAATACAAAAAATGCAGCGGGAGCCCATATATATTTTTTTAATTATTTATTTAAATAACTAAAAACAAAATGGGCTTCCCTGTATTTTGATTGCTGGATATCACAGGGCTGTAAAAATAAATCTTTAAAAAAAATGACGTAGCGCTCCGCGGTATTTTTGATTCTCAGCGCAGATAAAGCAGACAGCTATGGGTTGCCACCCCCATCTGCCTGCCGTTACCTTGGTTGGCAATCAAAATACAGGGAAGCCCATTAATTTCTTCTATTTAAAAAATAGTTAAAAAAAAAATGACGTTGGGTCCCCCCATTTTTGATAGCCAGCTAGGGTAAAGCAGACGGCTGTAGCCTGAAAACCACAGCTGGCAGCTTTACCGTGGTTGTGGATCCAATGTGGAGGTCCCCCCAGGCTCTTTTTTATAATTATTTTATAAATATTAATAATTACACAAAAAAAGTAGGGTCCCCCCCAAATTGGATCACCAACCAAGGTAAAGCGGACAGCTGTGGTCTGGTATTCTCAGGGTGGGAAGGTCCATAGTTATTGGGCCTTCACAGCCTAAAAATAGCAGGCCGCAGGCACCCCAGACGTGGCGCATCCACTAGATGCGCCAATCCTGGCGCTTCACCCCAGCTCATCCCGTGCCCTGGTGCAGTGGCAAACGGGGTAATAAATCGGGTTGATACTAGCTGTAAGGTCACCTGACATCAAGCCCAGCAGTTTGTGATGTCATGGCGTCTATTAGATACCCAACATCATAAACTGTCAGTACTAACAAAAAAAATCGACAAAAGAAATTTATTTGAAAAAACAGTCCCCAAAGCATTTCCTCTTTTACCAATTTATTGTAAGAAAAAAAATAAAGGGGTCCCACGACGACTCTGGACCGTCTAGAATATGGGGGGGAGACACTCAGGGAACGTATCCCCCATTTTCTAGGAGTGCAGACCCTTCATGTGAGGAGTGTGGGTGCAATGAATCTGCACTCACTCTCCCCGGGTCCACAGCAGCAGAGTCCATGTCGTAATGGTTGCTACCAAAGCTGCAATGCCCTGCTCATGAGGTAAGGGCATGCCTAATCAGGAGAACTATTCTACATTTCCAAATATTGGTATTTACTGATATTATTGCTATTCCACCTACTATGTATTGGGGATAGGATCTTGGAGATGGAAAACCCCTTTAAGTCCAGTTATCCAGCTGAATGAATACTTAACAACAGAGCTCGCTATTTAGATGTGTTTTCTTGTGGCGTATAACGGACTCTCATGTTTGGTAGTCGTTCAGCAGGGAAACTATAAAAGCAAATCCCTCCATTTGGAAATGTAGTATATAGCTCTCCTGATCAATTATGTTCCTTACCTCATGTGCAGGGCATTGCAGTAATAATAATAATTTATTCATTTACATAGCGTTATTAATTCCATAGCGCTGTATGTCTTTGCAGTGGGGGAGGAAACCGGAGTACCCGGAGGAAACCCATGCAAACACGGGGAGAACATACAAACTCCTTGCAGATGGTGTCCTTGGTAAGAATTGAACCGAGGATCTCAGCACTGCAAGACTGCAGTGCTAACCACTGAGCCACCGTGCCGCCCATTTAGCTTACAAGTGCATAACCATCACTCACTGTGTCTGAACACAGGAAGCTGAGCTGACAGCTGCTCTGTGTATGCGGCAGCGTCTATTGTGAAGGAGAGGGCCGTGGGGGGATCAACGCTGCACAGGTACCGTGGGACACCGGGGAACACCGGTGGGGTTATAGGGGGTGACCTGGCAGGGCCTGGGGAGGAGTTTTCTGTCGCATGTGTCATGGCACATGCGACAGAAATCAGAGGAGTAGGGTGAATGCGGCAGGCGCGCTGCTGTGCGCGCGGCCATCTTGGATTTCTGGGAGGGCATCAGGGGGGGCATTTTGGCAACACCGGGGGACCGGAGGGGACCGGGGAGGAGATTTATCATGTTTGTTCATGCCAGATGGGAGATAAATAATTTTTTACCGGCGCTGTCATTTACTGTAACGTGATCATCGGTGTACGGTGTATACCTGTGATCACGTGAGCGGGGACCGGAAAAACCGTCCTGAATCATGATCTCCAGGGTCTAGCCCTGAAACCCCGGAGATTTTCTGACGCTGGGAGGCGTTATTCACTTATTTCTGCCTGCATAAACAAAACGGCAGATCAGAATAAGGCTACATTAACACGACCGATCCATTTTTACGGTCTGCAAAAAACAGTCCGTTTTTTTTCACGAGTGCATCCGTGTGGCATCCGTTTCCGTTCCGTAGATGATCCGTATGTCATCTGTTTGTCATCCGTGTGCCTTCCGTTTTTTTGTGTACTGCAAAAAAACTGAAGGAGGGTAAATGCATAAATTTTTCCCAGGATCCATAGCTTCATCCTACCTGAGGCGGTCACATGTTCACTCCAGTGCCATTTTCTACTGCTTTTCACAGCGTAGAGCGCTCTGGTGATTTTCCTGTGCTTGTACACGTCATATCAGTCTTTTCTGTCATTATAATGGTAGAAAGACACATAATGTCCCACTCTCCTGCATTTTGTAATTTTGCACCCTTTGGTGCCTTTCATGTGGCACTAAGGGGTGCTTAGCTTTTGTATTTAGCCAAAAAAATGAAAAAAAAAATGACGTAGGGTTCCCCCTATTTTTGTAGCCAGCTAGGGTAAAGCAGACGGCTGCAGCCTGCAGACCACAGCTAGCAACCTCACCTTGGCTAGTAATCCAAAACTGAGGGCACCCCACGCTGTTATTTTAAATTAAATAAATAATTTTAAAAAACAAACACGTAGGGGTCCCCCCAAAATTGGATCACCAGCCAAGGTAAAGCAGACAGCTGGGGTCTGATATTCTCAGACTAGGGAGGTCCATGGTTATTGGACTCTCCCCAGCCTAAAAATAGCAGGCCGCAGCCTCCCCAGAAGTGGCACATCCATTAGATGTGCCAATCCTGGTGCTTCGCCCCAGCTCATCCCGCGCCCTGGTGCGGTGGCAAACGGGGTAATATATGGGGTTAATACCAGATGTGTAATGTCACCTGGCATCAAGCCCTGGGGTTGGTGAGGTCAGGCGTCTATCAGATACCCGACATCACCAACCCAGTCAGTAATAAAAAAAAATAGACGACAAACACATTTTTATTTGAAAAAACACTCCCCAATACATTCCCTCTTTAACCAATTTATTAGAAAGAAAAACAAATCCAGGTCTGGTGTAATCCAAGGGGTTGCCATGACGATCCACACTGTCCCAGTCAATGAAGAGCAGGATGTTCCCCATTGGCTGGGAGAGCAGTGCAGTGACCTGAGCTAACATCAATGGGTCATCCCAGGTCACTGCAGGGGATGACAAGTGCTGCTGTCAGCGAGGTACATTACCTGCGCTGATCTCCTGCACTGCTGACAGCACCTGTCACTGAGTTCAATGACCGCCGCCTTCACAGCCAAGTATCGCGAGCGGCCCGTGACGTCACCGCTAGTCAGTCTCGGGTCGGAAGCGAGAGAAGGTGATGTGACAAGCGGCGGCCATGGAGGACAGTGACAGCGCTGAGGTCGGGACTTCATCACCGCAGGTAAGCCGAGCGGGACCATGTGTGCAGAGTGCAGGTGGGCGGAGCCATGTGTGCTGGCGGCGGAGTGCGAAGTGGGTGGCGCTGAGGACGTCAGTGTCGTGAACTGCTTGGTTGGGGACAGGTGAGTGTGTGTGTGTGTGTGTGTGTGTACATGCCGCGTGCAGGAGGGGGCGGAGTGAGCTGAGCGGGGAAGTGTGGGCTTCCTGCACGTAACTAGGATAAACATCGTGTTACTAACCAAAGCGCTTTGCTTGGATACCTGATGTTTATCTTGGTTACCAGCTTCTGGCAGGCTGCCAGCGATGGCTCCTGCACACTGTAGCTGTAAAAAGCCCTGCTTTTTGCTGCTAGAACCGTTCTCAAACGTATCTAGAACTATCGAGCTTTAGAAAAAATCTCGAGTTCTAGTTCGATCTAGAACAGCCCCCAAAATCACTCGAGCTGCGAACTGGAGAACCTCGAACCGCAAACCGCGCTCAACTCTACTGTTAAGGCATAGGTAAACCTTGTAAACAATACTGACCATAAAGACATGCATTGCCATATGTGCACTATTTTTCACATCAAAGAACAATAAACAAAAAAAAAAATAAAAAAAAGGTTGTTACAAAATAAATAAAAAAACTAGCAGCCCTATGCAGGTGAAGCTATGTGTATAGGGATGCTGCAGATCACAAATAAACTATATAGGTATGTCAGTTTATAAACATGTAGGCCTGTTGTTTTTCAAACATGAAATTTCTATGGAAATTGCGTGACATGCTTACCAGGCCATATATCCATTATCTCATTGTTTTCAAAAGGGAAGATTAATCAAAAACCAAAAATATCCACACTTTCCTGTATGTGTGTCACTAGTGTAGCTCAAAATAAGTCAGGCCCATTATTAAATGCCTAATATACTGTACAAAAATGGATATAATCTGCATACAGAATGAACACATGTAGGTAATGAAAGAAGCCATGAAAATATCTGTACTCACCATATTTACTTTTCCTGCCAGGGGTGCTTTGAGACCATCCATTTCTGGGGTAGACTTGTTCAGCCACAGTCATCCATGCTCTCTCCACCATCAACCTGTCGTGCTATCCATCCACACGTGTGTCCCATAGCTCTGGATGCCTCTCTACTTCCCCAATCAGCCTCTCTGTATCAATCCTTGGCACCATTATGAGTACCTGTGGTGTTCTAATAGCTCAGTTTGCCCCTGCATTGAGAGGACAGGTGCCCAGCTGCTGTCTGGCTTGCAAATGAGACATGATATGAGTGTTTGGCGCCAGAATTAATAGCCTTCAATTGACCTGCATGATTGGAAACAAGTGTTGCTGATGTTTGAATTAAAAACGCACACGAACGAAACGTGCATCACACGGACATGCTATGTGTGCCGTCCGTGCAGGCAAAGACCCATAGACTTTAGCGGGTCCGTGCCTGCGCGCTGACCGCCAAAAACGGACATGCCGGCCGTGTGGGAAAACGCACACACGTACTTACCACACGGACACACAATGCGTGTGATTTTACGTGTGTGTGTCATCTACCATAGGGTAACATAGGTCTACGTGTGTACGTGTCTCCGGTACGTGCAAAAACGTACCAAACACGTACCGGAGGCACGGATGTGTGTTGGAGGCCTCAATGAGGCAGCAGCAGACTGAAACTCATATCTTTAGATGACAGATAACACACTGCTGCAGAATTATTAAAAGGTCTAACAGACTAGACAGATCTGTGGCTCTCTCTGTTGAACCTTCAACCAGGCATGGTCGTATGTGATAATGGCCGTAACCTGGTGGCGGCTCTGAAGCTTGGGCAGCTGACACACATACCATGTCTGGCCTACATGCTCAACTTATTGTTCAGTGTGTTCTGAAAATCTATCCAGATTTGTCTAAGCGACATGTGAAGTTACGCCGCATGTCCACCGATTTCCACAAGTCAGCTACACCTGAGACAGTGTGTCTGGCAGTGCTGCGGCAGCGTTTGCAAGTGCTAGCTCACCAACTGATTTGCGACCTGTCCAGGTGCTGGAACTCAACATTACATATGTTGGCAAAGCTTTTTCAGCAGCAGAGGACCATAGTTGAATACCAACTCCAAGATGCCCGTTGGTATTCCGGTCAGCCTCCGCACATAAGAACGGACAAGTGGCTATGGATATCTGACGTCTGTGCTATTCTCCAAAACTTTGAGGAGTCCACAAGATGGTGAGCGGCGATGATGACATAATCAGTTTAAGCATCCCACTTCTGTGTCTACTGAAATGTTCACTGTTCACAATGAAAGGGGATGCTTTGCCTGTGGAACAGATGGAGATGGTGGAGGAAAATATACAGCATGATACTACCCAGCATAGCCTCATCTCATCTTCACAGCGTGGATTCTGTGATCATGGGGAGATTGAGGAGGAGGAACAGGAGATGGTTTCCTGAACTGCAGAGCATACTACCCACAACAGCTTTATCCCCTTTGTTCAGTGTGGATTTCCTGAAGAGGAAGAGCAGGAGGAGGAGATGTATAGTTGTCTCTGTGGTAGGGATAGGGAAGTTTTGCCTCTTGGGAGTCTGGCACACATTGCAGGCTATATGTGCTACTGCCTTTCCAGGGACCCTCACGTAATATGCATTTTGGCAATGGAGATTACTGGTTGTGCACATTTCTCGACCCACACTACATGGAGAACCTTACATTCCTCATTCCTGCTGTTGAGATGACTACAAAAATGGTGCAATACCAGAAGGCCATAGTTGAAGAATTGGTCAAACCAATTCCATTTGACAATGTTGAAGGCAGAAGTCATCGGTCTTTGCACAATCAAGGAGTAGAGAGAGGGGATAAACAGCAGGAACAACAGAGGCAGGGAAACACTATGAATGGTCACTTTCCTTATAGTGTCCCATTGCCCATGCTCTGATGGGCAGGGTACTCTGACAATTATTATTATTATTTTTTATTATAGCGCCATCAATTCCATGGCGCTTTACATGTGAAAGGGGTATACATAATAGGGCAAGTACAATAATCATAAACAATACAAGACACAGACAGGCACAGGAGGATAGAGGTCCCTGCCCCCGAGGGCTCACAGTCCACAAGGGATAGGTGAGGATACAGTAGGTGAGGGTAGATGAGAGAAATGTTTTGGCAAATGGTGAAGGAATACATAGCCAAATGAATTACCATCCTCCATAATTCCTCTGTGCTGTACAACTATTGGGTATCCAAGCTGGACATGTGGCATGAATTATCTCTCTGTCCCGCTTGACAACTGACAAGGCTGACAGGCTGACTCATCAAAATGAACAAACCATGGATTAGCCCAGAATTCTCACCCAACCCCACCGGCTGACAGCAGCCAGACTTAGGGTACCGTCACACTTTAGCGACGCAGCAGCTATCCCACCAACGATCTGACTTGGCCAGGATTGCTTCTGCGTCGCTACATGGTCGCTGGTGAGCTGTCAAACAGGCAGATCTCACCAGCAACCAGTGACCAGCCCCCAGCCAGTAGCGACGTGGAAGCGATGCTGCGCTTGCAGGGAGCCGGCGTCTGGAAGCTGCGGACACTGGTAAGCACGGTAAACATCGGGTAACCAAGCGCTTGTTACCCGATATTTACCTTTGTTATCAGCGGACACAGCTTGCGCTGGCTCCCTGCACTCCTAGCCACAGTACACATCGGGTTAATAAGCAAACCGCTGTGCTTATTTACCCAATCTATACTGCAGCTGCATGTGCAGGGAGCAGGGATCCGGCACTGGCAGCCTGAGAGCGGCGGTGCTAGTAACTAATGTAAATATCGGGTAACCAAGAAAGGGCTTCCCTTGGTTACCTGATATTTACCTTAGTTACAGCTGACCGCAGGCTGTCAGAAGCCAGCTCCCTGCTCCCTGCACGTTCAGATCGTTGCTCTCTCTATGTCACACACAGCAATGTGTGCTTAACAGTGGGAGAGCAACGTCAAAAAAATAAACCAGAGCTGTGTATAACGAGCAATGATCTCACAGCAGGGGCTAGATCGCTGCTCAGTGTCACACACAGCGAGATTGCTAATGAGGTCACTGGTGCGTCACAAAAAACGTGACTCAGCAGCGATCTCGCTAGTGATCTCGCTATGTGTGAAGCACCCCTAATAAGCGGATTGCTTATTAACCCGATGTCTACTGTGGCTAGGAGTACAGGGAGCCGGCGCAAGCGGTGTGCGCTGGTAACAAAGGTAAATATCGGGTAACAAGCGCTTGGTTACCCGATGTTTACCATGGTTACCAGTGTCCGCAGCTTCCAGACGCCGGCTCCCTGCAAGCGCAGCATCACTTCCACATCGCTGCTGGCTGGGGGCTGGTCACTGGTCGCTGGTGAGATCTGCCTCTGACAGCTCACCAGCGACCATGTAGCAACGCAGCAGCGATCCTGACCAGGTCAGATCGCTGGTGGGATCGCTGCTGCATCGCTAAAGTGTGACAGTACCCTTAAAATCAATTGAAATGTTCCTTTTATTGTGGTATATTCCTATACACAGCTTCCCATCCAAACAAGGTAAAACGGTCCCTGTTTTCTTCTTTTTGTGTCCTCCTCCTCATTCAGCATATCTTTAATAGTTATTATGCCACCCTTGCTATAACTTTTCCAAGGTTGTGTATGATGGTGTAATAGATAATTTTTAGAAGCCTACCTCAAAGAATCTCTGATAAATATATATATATATATGTGTGTGTGTGTATACGTGTGTGTGTGTGTGTGTGTGTGTGTGTGTGTTTGTGTGTGTGTGTCTCTAGTAAATGCATATCCTTTCCCAGTTTTTGAGTCAGAAAGTAAGAGTATTTTCAAAATTGATCCAAAATTGGAATCTAAGGGGGGCTTTACACGTTGGGACATCACTACCGATATATCGTCGGGGTCACATCGTTAGTGACGCACATCTGGCGCCGGTAGCGACATCGCAACGTGTAAATCCTAGGTGCGACGATGAACGAGCACAGAAGCGTAAAATATCGCTGATCTGTGTAACGTCGTTCTTTTCCATAATGTCGGTTCGACCACAGATATGATGTTGTTTGTCGTTCCTGCAGCTCCACACATCGCTGTGTGTAAACCCGCATGAGCGACAAACATCTTCTTACCTGCATCCCGCCGACAATGTGGAAGGGAGAAGGTGGGCGGGATGTTATCTCCCGCTCATCTCCGCCCCTCCGCTTCTATTGGCTGGCCAATTAGTGACGTCGCGGTGACGTCGCTGTGACACCGAACGCACCTCCCCCTTGAAGGAGGGATTGTTCGGCGATAACAGCGACGTCGCCGACCAGGTATGTGTGTGTGAAGGTGCCGTAGCGATAATGTTCGCTCCGGCAGCAATCACCACATATCGCAAGTGCGACGGGGGCGGGTGCTATCGCGCTGGACATTGCTAGCAATTGCTAGCGATGTCGCAACATGTAAAGCCCGCCTAAGTGTCTTCAGTATGTCTGTTGCTGGATGTATTGCCATTCCTCCTGCTCATTTTGGTTACACCTTCCACTGTCTGCATCTCCTTTGGCAGCTTGATAGTCAAGAATTAAGTGGTAATTTGTTGTGTGCTGTGGAAATATCTCTATTGTTAATTTATTTCCTTCCTGTGTTTATTTCCTCCTGGGTTTATATTGTCTCTCCCTTGTGTCTAGTTGCCGTGTGCATGAGTTTTGGTTCTTTTCCCTGTCTGTGTTATTCGTGGGGTTTGCCGCTCTAGTCCCAGCCCTTTCTTGGGGTGGGTGGAGAGGGGGTTTAAGATCAGGACTCAAACAGGAGTTAGGGACACACTGGGGGCCCAGATCTAGCTACGATCAAGCTTACCTCTGGGATAAGGGACAGCTTAGAGTCCGTAGTTTGAGGGTCACCTTAGGGGTCTATCTTCTGTAACCCTGACTCCTCATGACAGACAGCAATAGCAGGCTGAGTCGTAGATTTGTCCATGATGGATGGAGCAGCGACCAGCATGGATACTTGCAGTTCTGGGTATCGTGGTAGCTGGCTGGTGTGAATAATAGTGGCAGCAGCTGGTCAATAAACTGGCACAGCACTGAAATATAGTGTCAGCAGCAGCACAATGGGACCTGAGAACTAACAATGTTGGGAACTCATTGCGGGGAAGGTGCCTTAAATACCTGAAACCTCTCAGCTGATCTGAGAGGCACTTCTGATTCAGGACGTGCTGTCCCTTTAAGAAAAGGGACGTGGCAGTGCGCACCTTACGTGCATTTCCAAGAGGCCTATGAGGTGCGTGCAGACCTTGGGAGACAGCAGCACAATCCGAGGACGGAGTGGACACCATGGGATGGCCAGGCAGGTCAGAGAACCGACGTCCCCACTGGGGGAGGGGGCAAGACAGCATGGGGACACCGGTATTCACGTTACAATGTGGTCATCCTTGTCCCCTTCTTTTAGTATTATGCCCATCCCGGTCCCTATCTTGTAGCAATGTGAAAATCCTGCTCCCCATTTTGTAGTCATGTGCCTATCCTTGTCCCCATCCTGTAGTAATGTTCCCATGCTTGTCCCCATCCTGTAGTAATGTGCCCATCCTTGTCCCCATGTAGTAATGTGTCCATCCTTGTCCCCCAACCTGTAGTAATGTGCCCTTCTGGAAAAAAGAAGATCCAGCAACTCATCCAAAATATGAAAAAAGTTTATGATTACGAGTCCTGAGGCGCTTGAAACACGTAAGACACAGTGTATGTATTTCTACATCTGCCCTATTCATGTTTTTTTTAATAGTATGGAGTAAAGAATTGTTTTACATATTTTGGATAAGTTACTGGATCATCTTTATTCTAGATCTTGCTGTGCTGCACCCTTGGACAAAGAGCTTCTCCCATGCACCATCCTGACCTAGGAGTCCACATTTTTAGGGTGAGCAGAAAATCTTTTTTCTTTGGATATAGTAATGTGCCCATCCTTATCCCCATCCTGTAGTAATGTGCCCATCCTTTTCCCTATCCTGTAGTAATGTGCCAATCCTTGCCCCCTTCTTGTTATAATGTGCCCATCCTGGTCCTCATTCTGTAGTAATGTGCTCATCCTTGTACATGTAGTAATGTGCCACGTCCTTGTCCCCATCTTGTAGTAATGTTCCCTTTCCTAGCCCTCTTCTTATAGCAATGTCCCATCCTGTAGTAATTTTCCCTTCTCACCTGTCTTATGCTCCCTTGATGTCCGCTTTTCTGCTTCTTGCAGTCCACAGGCCTATGGTCCTCCTCATGATTGCAGCCGCTGCAGGGGCTGCCTGCCTCAGCGCTGTATTTCAGTTGAATGAATTGCAGGTGCTTCTCTGTGCGGCACTGACAGCAGCAGCCTCTGCACCGACAGCAATCGTCAAGGGGTCCATGGGCTTTCCGACTGGAAGAAGCGTCATGGTCTGCATCAAAACATCACATCTATCCATCTATCTCTGAGATTGAATAAGAACTAGACATTCGAAACATGTCCTCTGTCCGTTCACTACTCCATGTGACCCTATTGGACTAATTTTATCTTTGTACTACAATAAAGAAAAAAAATTTAAGAAATATTTTTTTGGATCAAGCTGCTGGAATATTTACCCTGAATTTCCTGTTAATAGTCTTGCCGACTTTTCCTTCCCTGCACGGTTCCAAAGTTCGTGATCTCCTGGATCAGGTGAGCTGGAACAAATTTCTAACTGTTCTCGTAGCTATTCGAGTATTCGCGAATATCCGACGCCCAATGCAAGTCTATGGGAAAACAGAATAATTTCATGTTGGACCCGTTGGTGAGCTGTGGTGACTGAGGAAGAGGCTGAAATGGATAGGAAAAGGCAGAAACAGTATGGGCACAGCCTATAGAAGGTGCCTGACTGCTTTTCTGCCCCCTCCCGATTCATCCAAGATGACAGGACGCACACTAATGCGCCGCCCGCATTCAACCTCTTCCTCTGATTTCTGTTGCATGTGCCATGACACATGCGTCAGAGAACTCCTCCCCGGGTCCAGCTAAGTCCCCCCCATACCCCACCCAGTGTTTTCCGCTGTTCCCCCGCTGTTTTTACCTTTTTGCAGCTTTGATCCCCCGCATCCCTCCTCCATCACAATGAACGCTATGCGCATGCGCAGAGCGCGGCTGTCAGCTCAGCTCAGCTTCCTGTGTTCAGTGTGAGCTGTGGAGCTGCGCTGGCTGCATGGACTCTGCTGCTGTGACCTGGGGAGGGTAGGTGCAGATTCTTTGCACCCATGCTCCTCACATGGAGGGTCTGCACTCCTAGAAAATGGCGGACACGTTTCCTGAGCATGCCCCCCATATTCTAGAAGGTCCAGAGTCGTCGTGGGACTTCCAAAATGGATTACAAGGGATTTTTTTTTCTTTACAATAAATTGGTTAAAGAGGGAATGTTTTGGGGAGTGTTTTTTCAAATATTTTTTTTTTTGTCGTCTATTTTTTTTTCTACTTTTATTACTGACAGTTGGTGATGTTGGGTATCCGATAGATGTCATGACATCACCAACTGCTGGGCGTGATGTCAGGTGACATTACACATCTGGTATCAACCCCATTTATTACCTTGTTTGCCACCGCACAAGGGCACGAGATGAGCTGGAGCAAAGCGCCAGGATTGGCGCATCTAATGGATGCGCCACTTCTGGGGCTCCTGCGGCCTGCTATTTTTATGCTGGATCAACACTGGTAACCCAAGAGGAATTACTAGGATGCTATAACGTCAATAAAAAATCTCTTTATTATTTTTATCATTAAAAAACAAGATAATGAAAGTATTTGCTCAGCAGACAATCAGGGGAGTGAAAATTACAATTACAACCCTCCTAACAGGGGGAGGGGTTGGCACAAGTACGCTAAAATTATCAGTATAGATCAAACATATTCAGTATTTCAAAAGAATATCAATTGACTAGTGGGGGTAGAGACAGCCCGCGAGAAACAGTCCATACACGGACACCAATAAAGTTTTTTCCAAGGAAATATAATTTTCTCTACACTGTGTCCACCTCCACCATAAGTCAACACTCAGGTGATAGAAGTATATTCATCAGGTCAGCATTATAGTAGTTACATAAATTTAACCAATCTGAAGTCACAGGGAGTAACCTATAAAGGGATATCCCATAATAAAGTGAACAAGGGTAGTTTTTCTATATATATTCATTCACTGTCCCAACCTTATAACCTCCAAGGTGGGATTACATAAACAAGTACAATTCCCCCTGTTAACTTCCTCTGCTTCAGATGGATCACACAAACATTAGAGTATATCCATAAGTTGAGTAAAGCATGATCATTATCAGAGCTGACTATATACTAGATACATTGATTATAATGTCATATTACAATGATTAGAGTCACAAACCTGAGCGGTCTAAATATCAGCGTGCCCGCAACCACCACACCTCTACGCGTTTCGACTGCTTCTTCTTCAGGAGGCAGATGTGGGAAGGGCCATTAGCTATGGACCTTACCACCCTGAGAATACCAGACCACAGCTGTCCGTTTTACCTTGGCTGGTGAACCAATTTGGGGGGAACCTCATTTTTTTTTATTATTTATTTATAAATATTTATAAAAAAAGAGCCTGGGGGACCTCCAAATTGGATCCCCAACCAAGGTAAAGCTGCCAGCTGTGGTCTACAGGCTGCAAGCCATCTGCTTTACCCTAGCTGGCTATCAAAAATGGGGGGGGGCCCACGTCGCTTTTTTTTGTATTATTTATTTTTTGGTTAAATACAAGGCGAGGCACCCTTTAGTGCCACATGAAAGTCACTAAAGAGTGCCAGCTTAGAATATGCAGGGAGGTGGGACATTATATATGTGTTTGACATCGGTCTGCTTGTCTCTCTATCTATCTATCTATCTATCCTTTTTTATCTATCTATCCATTATCTGTCTATCTGTCTGTCTATCTATCTATCTATCCATCCCTCTATCTATCCCTCTATCTATCCATTTATCTATCTCTGTATCCCGCTATATATCCATTATCTATCTATCTATCTATCCATCCATCTCTCTATCTATCTCTCTATCTATCTGTCTGTCTATCATCTTTGTAGCTGAATAATCTGTTTCTGGCTTCTCTACTGCAATACAGAGGTCAAGATTACCAAATCTGCCTATGTTTTTTATTACAGGCAGTGGCTCAATGGGTAGAGCTACTGCCTATTACCAATTAGTTCATGACTTCGAGTCCCGGTAAAGAATTTAATTAATTTAATTATGCACCAAGGGGAGGAGTCGTACATCAGCTGTGAGCCGCGGGACACACCTCTAAAATCAGGGCAGTTCAGGGAATGAGTCTGCATTGAGCACTCGCTCAGACATCGCTGAGTCAGTGTGGATTACGCCGGACCTGGTTAATTGGGGGGTTAATAAAGTGGTGACAGAGGGGGCTTTTTGGTGTTTTATTTCAAATAAAGGATTTTTCGGTGTTGTGTTTAATTTACTTTACTTACAGATTAGTGATGGCGTGTCATAGACACTGCCATTACTAATCTTGGACTTAGTGGCAGCGATGTGTTGCTATTAACTCTTTATATTATCCTGATTGCCACCACATCACGGCAATCAGGTGCCCGGTGACACGCCGGGACTGTCGCATCTAATGGATGCGACATTCTCGGGGCAGCAGCGGGCTGATATTCTCGGCAGCGAGAGGGGGGGCAGTAACCATGGCCCCCGCCCTCCCCAGCCTGAGAATACCGGCCTGCTGCTGTGTGCTTACCTCGGCTGGGTATCATTTGGGCGGGGACCGCATGTCGTTGTTTTAAATGATTTATTTATTTATTTTACTACACGATATAGACCCGCCCACCAGTGGCTGTGATTGGTTGCAGTAAGACAGCTGTCACTTAGCGTAGGGGAGTGTCTAACTGCAACCAATCATAGGCGCCGGTGGGCGGGGAAAGCAGGGAATACGAGATTGAAAAATGTGCGGCCGGCATTTTCAAAAGCTGGAGAACCCGCCACAGTGTGACAGCCATGCAGCGCCATGCCCGTGATCGGTGAGTAAGAAAGAGCGAGAGAGAGAACGTCAGAGCAAAATGGCCGCTGGCTTATATAGCCGTGCGGCCAAGCGAATCACAGTAACACCACAACAAAGATGGCTGTGGCGTTACTGTGAGGGCAAGCAACGTCAGATGTGTTCATTGGATGGAAAAAGGCACCAGGAAGTCCAGAAATGAAAATACCGGAGCGAATACCATATTAGCCGTTGGATACCGAATACCTCATTATCCGTTGGATACCGAATAGTGGCGAATACATTCGCTCATCCCTACTAATTATGTTAGCTCAGGTCACTGCCCTGCTCTCCCAGGAAATGGGAACATTCTGTTCTTCATTAACTGGAACAGTGATTATGGATCGTTGTGGGACCCCCTTATTGGATTACGCCAGACCCATATTTGTTTTTTCTTTTCAATAAATTGTTGAAAGAAGGAATGTGTTGGGGAGTGTTTTTTTCAAATAAAAATGTGTTTGTTGTTTATTTTTTTTTATTACTGACTGGGATATTGATGACGGGTATCTGATAGATGCCGTGACATCACTAATGCCAGGTCTTGCAAGGGGACACTACACAGCTGGTATCAACTCAATATATTACCCCATTTGCCACCACACCAGGGCAATGTGATGAGCTGGGGCGAAGTGCCAGGATTGGTGCATCTAATGGAGGCGCCAATCCTAAGGCGGCTGCGGCCTGCTATTTTTAGGCTGGGGAGGGTCCAATAACCGTGGACCTCCCTAGTCAGAGAATACCAGACCACAGCTGTCCGCTTAACCTTGGTTGGTGATCCAATTTTGGGGGACCCCACATTTTTGTTTTAAAATTATTTATTTAATTTAAAATAACAGCGTGGAGTGCCCTCTGTTTTTTATTACCAGCCAAGGTGAAGCTGCCAGCTGCAGTCTGCAGGCTGCCGCTGTCTGCTTCACCTTTGCTGGCTACAAAAAATAGTGGGACTCCATGTCATTGTTTAAATGATTTATTTAGTTTTTAGCTAAGTACAAGGCTAAACACCCTTTAGTGACACATGAAAGGTACTAAAGGGTGCAAGATTACAAAATGCTGGGGAGTGGGACAGTATATATGTCTTTCTTATCTATCTATCTAGCTATTTAGCTATCTATCTTTCTAGCTTTTGACTGTATGTTATTATTATTTATTATTATAGCGCCATCTATTCCATGGCGCTTTACATGTGAAAGGGTTATACATAATAAGGAAAAGTACAATAATCAAGTATGTAATGCTCCTTCCATTTTTTTTGCGGACCGCAAAGAAACGGAAGGCACACAGACCATATACGGAACGGAACAGATGCGAATGTCACACAGATGCATCCGTGGAAAAGCAGGACCGTTTTTTGCAGACTGCAAAAACGGGATGGTTGTGTGAATGTACCCTAAAGGGGGCTTTACACGCTACGATATCGTTAATGTTTTATCGTCGGGGTCACGTTGTTAGTCACGTACATCCGGCGTCATTAACGATATCGCAGCGTGTGACACTTACCAGCGTCTTTAAGAGACCTCAAAAATGGTGAAAATTGTTCACCATGGAGAGGTCATCCCAAACTCAAAAATCGGTAAGGGTTGTTTATCCATGTTGTTCATCGTTCATGCGGCAGCACACATCGCTATGTGTGACACCGCAGAAGTGAGGAACGTCTCCTTACCTGCTGCCGGCCACAATGCGGAAGGAAGGAGGTGGGCGGGATGTTACGTCCCGCTCATCTCCGCCCCTCCGCTTTGATTGGCCGGCCGCTTAGTGACGTCGCGGTTACGCCAAACGTCCCTCCCCCTTGAGGGAGGGATTGTTCAGCAGTCACAGTGATGCCACCGACCAGGTAAGTGCGTGTGACGCTGCCGTAGCGATAATGTTTGCTGCGGCAGCAATCACACGATATAGCATGTGCGACGGGGGCGGGTACTTACACGCTCGATATCGCTAGAAATTGCTAGTGATATCGTAGCGTGTAAAGCCACCCTTAGTGAGTAGGCTTTTTCTGTCTAGGAGTCCCACGCCTTTAAAATGGTGAAAAATCTTTATCTGAGGCCTTAATCCACGTGTGTTCCAGGCAGTACTGCAGTTCCTCCTTCTAATTATTGGCAGCCCTTGCATTTAGTGCAAAGCTTTAATGAATGTAGCAGTCCCACTAGCTAACCATTTTAACAGAATGTGTATGAGGCCCTCCTTTATGTCTAATACAGGGTGTATCGGAACCCCTCTTTCTTCTAATTTTTGCCAGTTCTTGCATTGTCCGCATAGGCTTTGTGAGGTTCCTCCTTTGTAAATTAAACAGGATGTGTCGGACCAAGTGTAAGATGGCGACCAGCTACATTGTAAATGGCCGGTATGTATCCCAGAGGTGGTTGTCCTCTGGGATGTAAACCTGGATTGTCTTTGCTGGTACCTGTAATGCCATAAGTTTTGTTATGGCATTTGCATGGGTCAGGTTTACGGATAGCTGGAGAGACAGGTGGGTCTGGCTACCCACATCTCTCAACCCATGGGTGTGTCTTGTATGTTTTAATGAGACCGTTTGTTTGGTACATGACAGTCAGTGTAAGGAGGCTGTGTGAGCAAGAAGCCTTTGAAAAGAATCCTCTGTGTTAAGAAAGGATTTGCGAGTCCTGACCGGGACCGTGTGTGTAGAGGTTTGACACCTCTGGAAGGAACGCTCTTGAAGTTCACTTCAACTGTCCGGGTTCAGTGAGTGAAGCTGGACATACAGTAGTTCCGCTAGGATATTGGAGAAGTGTATCCGGACTTTAGCGGACATAACACAAGTAATAAAGACTTGAAAACCATGCTTTTGATTCTTGCAAACCCGAAGGTAGGTTAGTGTTATATATGCAACAGTGTGTGATATGTGTTGTGAATAAACCGATTTGAACATTTAAATGAAAAGTGTTCCTATTGCTACCTTGAGTAGCAAGCACAGGAAGTGAACTAGCACCATGTTACACACACCGCATGCCCAGATAAGGTAGTAAAATATTAAAATGACATTTACCACATTCTGGAAACAGACTAGTCCCCCGACCCTCCAGGACCTGGAATCGAGGATCAGGGAAACAAGGAAGATGAAGTATCTTACAGCCTGCATTAATAATCAGTTGGATAAATTTTGCGTATATGGACTCCTTAGGACCTTTTTATAGACGGACGATAACGGAATATCGGTCATCCCCCCCTTCATATCTTCCCCTGCACTGTCTTTCCCTCTGTCTTATCCCTGTCTGATGTCATGTTGATACTTTGTCAAAACACCATGATTATATAGTATACAGTTTGAAGTTTGTATGAAAAAGTTTAATAAATAAACAGTTTAAAAAAAAAAAATTACATTTACCGGTGGGTGTGTACCACCCCGCGCTCGGCTGCAGTCGAGCCGCTCGGGTCCGGGCTCGTTTGGTGGGTGGCTCGAGCGCCTCTGGACCCAGGGCTCACGTCGCTCTGCAAGGGGTTGCTGGCAATCTCGATGGGGGTGGTTAGGTAGGTGTACGGCTGGAGCCGTGTTTTGAGTTTGTGACGCCACCCACGGGACGTGGTGAAGGTGTAGACACCACCGCTGCATTTACGGGGGTACCCGGGGAAGATGGTCATGCAGCAAAATGTTAACCCCTCCGTGGGCAGGTATGGTGGCCCCGGTACCCGTTTGGGGATAGTGGTAGTTGAGCGGTGCAGGGCGGTGCGCGGCCAGATGGCACTGTTGTACTCACGATTATAGTCACACACAAGTCTCTGTAACCAAAGTTGATGGTGGTCGGTGCCCGCAGCCGGCTGCGTCATGTCCCCCACCCGGGTTGGTGGTCTTGGCCTTTCTCCTGCACCTTTTTATGTTCGTGTTGACTGCCTATGCCTCAGCAACAGGAGTCCGCTCTCCAGCTGTATATGTGTCGGTGGAGTCCGTTTGCCCGCAGGAGCTGGCCCGTGGATCTCTCTGCTTGTGCGGTGGCTTTCCATCTCCCTCGGTGGGCTGTTGCCTTCTTTCAGGACTTGAGATGGGAATGGACCTAAAGTCCAGACCTCAATCAGTAAATTCGACGTGGTCCAGTGGCTTCTGGGCCTCGTTCTGGGTCTGAGTACCCCCTGGTGCTCCGGTTTCCAGTCGGTTCCCCGGTTCGGTACCGGCGGGCCACTACCCTGTCCCGGTCCCTGATGGTTCCACCTGGCCATCTTCCCGGCTCCTGCAGGCCAGGCCACCGCCTGCCTCCTAGCCAAGGTACCAGGGCTACGACCCTGGCACCTGTCAGTTTCCGCTGAAGACCTGGGCACAGGTCTGCTGCACTCTCCTCCTCAACACTACTCCACTCAACTTGAACTTGAACTGACTGACCACTCTTTCTCCTGCCTCAGGCCCTCTGGACTCCTTGATGGGCGTGGCCAACCGCCTGGCTCTGCCCCCTGGTGTGACCATTATGCCCTGAGGGAGGTGACTAGGTTTTAAAAGGTTGACTGCTGTTACCTTTTTAGGGGGTCGGGTGTTTGTGCAAGGGCCTGTCTGTGACTACCTGGCTAGTCCAGGGTGTCACACTTCCCCTTAGTTAATCACAGACAGTCCGCGGGCTGTCCGACCTCCACCGTTTATTTTAACTGAAAAAGATAAAAGAGAAAACACTTACAATTATAATAACATTATTTAAAATTTTTCAAGCATATGTATGGTTTCTTCCCTTGCGGGAGGCAGTTTGCTTAAACGTTACTAACGGGTAAAAACATTTATATTCAACTGGAATGGGACGGGACCGAGTCCTTTCAGTCACCCACCAATACAAACCTAGACCTTGGTGCCACCGCTAAGCAATGGTGCGCACCCCTTTTCCCCAGTCCAGGAAACAGGAACAGGTTCGGGTACAAAGTTCCATACCTGGCAGTCTCTCAGGGGCCCCACGTCCAGGGGACCCCTGACCCGGAGGATTGTCACCGGTTGCATTGGTGACAGGGCCTCGGCCATCACATTCCAGCAGGCCCTTCCTCCAGTCTGCCTCTCCGGAGGCTGTGGGACCTGAAAGGGTGGTCCGGGCCTTATTTACAAACCCAATAGTTTTTGGGTGACCTGCAAGTTCTCGGCCTTGTTCATTTTAAATGGGGTAAATTAACAAAGTCCCAATGGGGACAGACAGTATGGTCCCAATGGGGACTTTCAACATGGTAGCCGAGATCCGTTACCTTTACTACTGGAGCTCTTCATACTTGTCCTCCAGCACCACATCAGGACTGTATGGCGGGGAAGGGGACTGGGTGTGCCTCCGGGCACTGCAGCTCACCCTTCTCTTTACACTGAGGGCAAATCAGCCCCTCTCCCTGCAATGCCGGGTGTAGGTGACGAGCTCACCGGGCTTCAGGTCACGATCTGGGTGACCCAATGGGAGGTGAGGGTTAACATCCCGCCGGGAGATAAAAATTTCGGCCTCCAGGCCCGGTTCAAAGATGAAC
Source organism: Anomaloglossus baeobatrachus (assembly GCF_048569485.1). NCBI lineage: Eukaryota > Metazoa > Chordata > Amphibia > Anura > Aromobatidae > Anomaloglossus > Anomaloglossus baeobatrachus. The sequence continues at coordinate 184,284,273 of NC_134359.1, forward strand.
CCCCATCCACGCCGGGGGTCGAACTGCCGGACCTGGCCCTCGTAGGTCGGGTCCCGTACTCGGTAGGTGGCACTCCGGAGGTTTTCTTTTTCCCGGATGGTACGGGCCAGCACCTCGGTCTTCTGTCTCTCTCGGGCTGCTATTTCCCGGCCCAGCTGGTTCTGCTGCCATTCCCAATATGGATCGTCTGCCTGCTCCCTTTGCGCGGGGTCGGGCCCAGCCAGAGCTCTCCCATGCCGGCTACGACCGACACCATGTGGATTGGGGAACCTTGCTGTGTCGCGGCCTGCTGTGCTGCCTTGCAGCGACAACCCTCCGCCGCCTCAGCCAAGGCCTGGGACCTGGGAGCAGCCAGCGTTACCTCCTGGGCCTTCTTTCGGTCAGCATCCACCACCTTTTTGGCCGGGCGGACTGCCGGGACCTGGGCCTCTTGGGGCGCGGTCTCCTTAGGGACCGGCGGGTCCACTCTGGGAACGGGCACCTTCCACGGGAGCAGGAGCGGTACAGGTCGAACAAGCGGCCATCCGGTGGATCTTCACGGGCGTCCGGGATGGGTTCCGCTGCCGTTGTCGAGGGCAGCGGACCGAGCAGAGGAGCAGCAGCAGCCGATACGGGCGATGCAGGGGGCAACATGGAGGTCAGGAGCAGACCGGGTCCCTCAGCCACAGCGGCCAGTCCCTCCGGGACATAGGAGCGTGGGTCGTGTACCCGCTCCTCCAAAACTGCCAGCACCTGACTTGCCCGCACGACTGTGGCTATCCCCCCCATCTCGCCGCCCACTGCTCCATGAGAAAGCGCACCTGGGCCTGCAGCCGATGACACAGCTGCGTGATCCGGGCTTCCACCCACGCCGCTGTTCCAGGCGCGGCCTCCGGGATCTCGGGCTTGCCAGACGGGGCGGACATGGTGCACTCTTGGGGTCCAGGAACCAAACAGGTGGCAGAGTCCTGGAGTCCCTGCCCTTTTGTCCCTGCTTGGTCACATGGCACATATAAATATAACACTGCACTCTCAATGGGCAAGAATAAATAAAGATATAACTCTTTTTCTCAATGCTAATAGATTTTTAATACAGAAGCAAGATAGCAACAATTGAAAGACATGTGACACTTGCGACAATTTTGCGACAACAACGTTTCGGTCCTCCAGGACCTTGATCACATTAGTCGCCGGGAAAAATGAAAAACAGAGATAAGTATACACATCAATTTGCACAAACTCTTCATGGAAAATATATTTTGTCATTATATACATATTTACATTAATATATACATGGTAAGTCCTTTGCATAAGGGCATATAGATAATCACAATATTTACAGTAAAAGGCACAAGGTTGTCAACAGCACGGAAGAAATTGAAGATTATAAGAGAGAAGAGTAGGGAAAGTGGGAGGAGTAGAGTAGAAAGAATGGTAATCTCACCTATATTACTTTGAAAAAAAGTGTTTTTTGGGGGTTCCTTTAATGATTGACAGTAGCCTCCTTACTCATAGGCATATGTATAAAGACGTTCGTCCTAATCTGAGAAGACATAGTTTAGTTAACATGAAATGTTAAAGTTAATATATGGTTATATTTTTGCCTCTATTAAGACCAAGCAATAGTCCTCAACTATAGAAATGAGGTCAATCTGGTGGAGACAAGGTCACCGCATTGACTAAAGCCATATTAATATAGTCCTACATGAGGGGGTGATTCCTTATCAAGGAAAAAGAATAATTACCAGAAATCCAAAAAAATGGCAATACGGTGAGGTTTTTCCTGTTCCCTCCACAGTGGAGTTCTAAGGTAGATATACAAGAGACTCAATATGTAGAAGTGAAAATCTATCTTTTTTTAAAAAAATGTAAATAGTATTTACCAGGGTAGGAATATTCTGTCCTTCCTGGGCAGTTAGGGAAAATTAATCTGTATCAGACAATATGATGATAAGGAAGTATGTAGGTAAATCTTAAAGTAGACAAATGAAAATAGATAATATTAGATAATATATAAATATAAATATATATATATATATATATATATATATATGTGTATATACACAGGAGATACTTGCCGCCTGTATAGAAGTGCAGGAAGATCCTTAAAGTGATGAATGCATGTGTCTTATGAGTGGGCTCTATAAGAAAAAGAATCTGTTAAAGGAAAAGCATTAAGGATAAGGAGATTGCTAATATAGAGTCACTTGCCATAAAATGAGTTTGTGCTCCTAGACCCTCCGGGGTTAATGCTGTATTTGTCTTTTGTATACACTGTGGGTGGTAGTAAAAACAGAGATAAGGAACTACAGGGACCTGAGCGGTCTCCACATAGTCAAAGTTGTACTTGCTGTTAAAGCTGAATTGCAGAGTCTGTGTCCCCAGGAGCTGTGGCCATGTGCAACTAACCCTCTGGATCTTGCTCCTACATCTCGTACTATCAGAAAACTTCTTTCTTTTTGAGGACAAGTACTATAGACAGTGTCGTGGGACCGCAATGGGGTCAAATATGGCCCCGGCCTATGCGAATCTTCATATGGGCAGATTCGAGAACGATTATATCTATCCTTCTAGAGATTTTCAAACTTATAGTCGTCTATGGCTAAGATACATAGACGACGTCTTCTGCATTTGGACAGGAGACCAGGAAAGCCTTAACCAATTCTATGCCTATATAAACTCACTAAGACCCGAACTCAAATTCACTCTTACTTAAAGCAATAAGGAAATTAATTTCTTGGATACTGTAATCAGAAAGAGGGACTCAAAATTAATTTCAGATCTTTACCAGAAACCTACTGATCGGAATCGTCTGCTTTTATACAGCAGTTGCCATCCTAAATCAACTAAAGACAGCCTTCCGAGATCCCAATTCAAAAGGGTACAAAGAATAGTCTCGGATAAAAATATGTTACCAATTAGATTAGAAGAGATGTCAGATAAATTTAGGAAGCGAGCTTACCCAGAGAGTCTATTACAAAAGGAAAGGGACCTGAGCCACAACCCACCAGAAATCCTCTCAGTAAGGAACCAGAACAGGATCCCCTTTATCCATGAACACGATCCATCTATGCCAAAAATTTACAGCATAATCAAAAAACACTGGTCGATCCTTAAACGGTCCATCCATAAATGAGTTTGAGGAACCACCACTCCTCTGCAAAAAAAGACCGAAAAATCTTAAAGATGTATTAGTCAAAGCGGACGTGGGCAGCAGTAAGAGACAGTCAACCCAGACTTTCCTTAGGACTCAGCAATCAGGAACTTTTCCATGCCTCAATTGCGCTGCCTATTCAAATGTGATTAGAGGGGACTGCTTCACCCACCCCAGATCGGGTAAATCCTACCCGATCAAAGGATATTATACTTGTGACAGCAACTATGTGGTGTATATTGTTAAATGTCCATGCGGCCTCTTATATGTTGGAGAGACCGTCCAGCATGTAAGTGACCGCATGGCTAGCCACAAATCTACAATCTGGTTGAAACATAACTGGTTACCGGTTCCACAACATTTTCAAGAAGCGGGCCACAATGCATCACAACTTCGATTCCAGATAATCGAAAGGGTGGAACGACCAAGACGGGGAGGCAATCATGTCCAGTTGCTTAAAGAACGCGAGAGCTACTGGATATATACGCTGCAGACGTTGCATCCAAGGGGTCTCAACAGAGAAATTAACTGGTTCAAATCTATTTTTTCTTTGTCCCACAGAAATGACACCCTACCTTTATTCTACTCCCTCCTCCCATCCCATCTTCCCCTCCACTTCCAGTTTGGTAAGAATAATTCTACAATGTACATACTAATATGCATTTAAACATTACAGGTACCTCTAACAGTTGGGACCCTTGCTTTGTCACCTACTATATCTTTTCATTTTTTTAATTATTGATTTATTTTTTTATTTTTTCCATTATGTTATTTATTTTCTTTCATACTTATATCTTCATTGAGAAACAGAAATATGCTTCAAATATACTCATTAAATATCTCCATTTGCTCAAAACGAATATTTTGCATGTTCTGCTCAAAATTATGCATGATCTATTAAATATGACTGTTTCAGAAAGTATTATATAACAATACTATCTATATTTATGTTTATATGAAGATTTCTATACATCTACATTGATTTCTTTTCTTGTTTAACCTCTTCTTGGCTTGGTTTCTCACCTAAACATAATTACAATAGCTCAAATTCCCTTTTACTACAATCATTACATTACTCCACGATCCTTAAAGAAGTTGTCCAGTTACCAAAACTGATTTTTTTTTTTTCTGATAAATCTTGCTAATATGTGCCCCTCAACACATCTATTATGTTTTTGCAAAATTACCTTTTATTGTGCACTAGCAGCACATGCTCATTGCTGGCTCCAGCTCTGATGGGGTTAATCTCTCCTCTGACTTCCTGTGTTCAGTTCCTACAAGTACCAGAATTCTTCGTGGCTCTAGGGCGGTGTCTAGCTTATCTAACACACCCACTGTGTCTAACACCCCCACTCTCCTCTCCACCCAAAGCCTCCTCCCTGCCTCTTCCCTGTGTGGATACACTGAGAGAAATCACACAGAGACAGCAGCAGCTCCCAGCTCTGCACACAACCAGGGGAAGAAAGTGTGTGTGAGTGTGAGTGTGTGAGTGTGTGTGAGTGTGAGTGCGAGTGTGTGTGTGTGAGTGTGAGTGTGTGTACAGAAATTATGATTATTAGCCGGCGCAACATGTGAAAAAAATAATTGGGGGAAAAAAAGTGACGGGGTGATTGCTTTTTTCCCTCTTGCCTAGTCTGTGTGTCGTCCGTATCATCCGCAAACCGCATATGACCGGATCCTGTGGATTAAATGTGCAGCGCATGCAACCGTTATTTTACCGGATCCTTCTGCAGCGGGACACAGAATTTATCGGCCGGCACTAGAGTCAGCTGACTCCTGATCTCACAGCCCGCACACTCTGCAATGGCTGCAGGTGGGCTCATTCACATGACCGTTCCGTTTGTCCTGGTCAGTTCCTGTTTTTTTGCGACCCCACAGACAGGACCATCTTTTCAATGTCTTTTGTATAGGATCGGATGGTAAACGGTAGCACTTCCATGTGCATCCGATCCTACAAAAAAAACCACATCGGATGCCGTATGTCCGCTCCGTTATTATGGAACATGTCCTATTCTGTTCCGTAATAACGAACCGTGACTCAATACAAGTCAATGGGTCCGCAAAATTCCCGGAAGCAACACGGAAGCACTTCCATGTGACTTCCGTTGGGTGCCCGTGCAGTCAGTGTCCCGCTCCAGCCCCAGCCCTGCGGCTGCCCGCTCAGCAGTGTCAGTAGCGGCCCGCACTGCAGTGTCAGCAGCCGCGGGGATGACAAGCACTACCGTCAGGAGGTTAGTAAGTTCATTACATACGGTGATGAAGTCCTGCCCTCCTGACGTCAGCGGTCGTCACTGCCTTCTATGCCCACCGCTTGTCACATCACCTCTCGCTATCGACCCGAGACTGTGACTAGTGGTGACTAGAGATGAGCGAACCGGTCGCGGTTCGGCTCGAGGTCGGTTCGCCGAACGGACGTCCCGTTCGAGTTCGGCTCGTCGAACGTTCGACGAACCGAACTCGAACTGCATAGGAAACAATGGCAGGCAATCACAAACACATAAAAACACCTAGAAAACACCCTCAAAGGTGTCCAAAAGGTGACAAACAACTCACAACACAACACAAACACATGGGAAAGTGACAAGGACATATACTCATGCGAAAACAAAAGAGCTGGACAAGGAAAAAGAGGAGGACACACAGATATAGGCATGGCACGCCCTTCTAAAATCATGTAAAACACCGCAAGGTGACTCCAAGCGGAGTCTCCCTTTTTTTCCAAAAATTGGGCCCCACACACACCCACCCAATCAGTGGCAGCACTTGTGCCCTAGTTGTACACTTCACAGCTAGATTTGCATCAAGCACATTCAAAAATACGCTATTCTTAACCGTCCCCAGGATGACACCGGGGTTGGTAGCAAAGTCTTTCCTGATCCCAGCTCTGTTCATCTTGGATCATTTTTTAAAAAACACAGCAAGCAAGGGTTACTCCAAGCGGAGTCTCCCTTTTTTTCCAAAAATTGGGCCCCACACAGACACCTTATCAGTGGCAGCACTTGTGCCCTAGTTGCAAACAGGATGTTTTGATTTGCATCAAGCACATTCAAAAATACGCTATTCTTAACCGTCCCCAGGATGACACCGGGGTAGGTAGCAAAGTCTTTCCTGATCCCAGCTCTGTTCATCTTGGCTTCTTTTAAAAACAATGTAAGCAAGGGTTACTCCAAGCGGAGTCTTCCTTTTTTCCAAAAATTGGGCCCCACACACACCCACCCCTTCAGTGGCAGCAGTTGTGCCCCAGTTGTACAATTCACAGCTAGATTTGCATCAAGCACATTCAAAAATACGCTATTCTTAACCGTCCCCAGGATGACACCGTGGTAGGTAGCAAAGTCTTTCCTGATCCCAGCTCTGTTCATCTTGGCTTCTTTTAAAAACAATGTAAGCAAGGGTTACTCCAAGCGGAGTCTTCCTTTTTTCCAAAAATTGGGCCCCACACACACCCACCCCTTCAGTGTCAGCAGTTGTGCCCCAGTTGTACAATTCACAGCTAGATTTGCATCAAGCACATTCAAAAATACGCTATTCTTAACCGTCCCCAGGATGACACCGGGGTAGGTAGCAAAGTCTTTCCTGATCCCAGCTCTGTTCATCTTGGCTTCTTTTAAAAACAATGTAAGCAAGGGTTACTCCAAGCGGAGTCTTGCTTTTTTCCAAAAATTGGGCCCCACACACACCCACCCCTTCAGTGGCAGCAGTTGTGCCCCAGTTGTACAATTCACAGCTAAATTTGCATCAAGCACATTCAAAAATACGCTATTCTTAACCGTCCCCAGGATGACACCGGGGTAGGTAGCAAAGTCTTTCCTGATCCCAGCTCTGTTCATCTTGGCTTCTTTTAAAAACAATGTAAGCAAGGGTTACTCCAAGCGGAGTCTTCCTTTTTTCCAAAAATTGGGCCCCACACACACCCACCCCTTCAGTGTCAGCAGTTGTGCTCCAGTTGTACAATTCACAGCTAGATTTGCATCAAGCACATTCAAAAATACGCTATTCTTAACCGTCCCCAGGATGACACCGGGGTAGGTAGCAAAGTCTTTCCTGAACCATGACTTGTTCATCTTGGCTTCTTTTAAAAACAATGTAAGCAAGTGTTACTCCAAGCGGAGTATCCCTTTTTTCCAAAAATTGGGCCCCACACAGACACCTTATCAGTGGCAGCACTTGTGCCCTAGTTGCAAACAGGATGTTTTGATTTGCATCAAGCACATTCAAAAATACGCTATTCTTAACCGTCCCCAGGATGACACCGGGGTAGGTAGCAAAGTCTTTGCTGAACCATGACTTGTTCATCTTGGCTTCTTTTAAAAACAATGTAAGCAAGGGTTACTCCAAGCGGAGCCTCCCTTTTTTCCAAAAATTGGGCCCCACACAGACACCTTATCAGTGGCAGCACTTGTGCCCTAGTTGCAAACAGGATGTTTTGATTTGCATCAAGCACATTCAAAAATACGCTATTCTTAACCGTCCCCAGGATGACACCGGGGTAGGTAGCAAAGTCTTTGCTGAACCATGACTTGTTCATCTTGGCTTCTTTTAAAAACAATGTAAGCAAGGGTTACTCCAAGCGGAGCCTCCCTTTTTTTCCAAAATTGGACCCCACACAGACACCTTATCAGTGGCAGCACTTGTGCCCTAGTTGCAAACAGGATGTTTTGATTTGCATCAAGCACATTCCAAATCCACAAGCATTTACTCTCCCCAGGATGACACAGGGGTAGTAAATTCCTTCTGGATCCATGACTTGTTCATTTTGATGAACGTCAGTCTGTCCACATTGTCACTGGACAGATGCGTGCGCTTATCTGTCAGCACACACCCAGCAGCACTGAAGACACATTCAGAGACAACGCTGGCAGCTGGACACGACAAAATCTCCAAGGCGTAACTGGAGAGTGTGACGACATGGACTCTCATGGGTTAACGTTTCTTAAAATCCAGCCAGACAGCATGATAGTTTGTCTATAGATGGGGGAGAAGTCCCTCATTGTTTTTACAAGACTCTTGTTGACTCAATGTAATTGTGTTGGCCACTGAAAGCTAGACTATTGTTCTCCAGACATTTCCAGTAACCATTGTATTGTAGTTGTGTATTGATAATGTAATTACTTTAGTAGCCATTGTCTAGTCAGTGGCTCCCAGTTTACATGTACACCCTCAGCCTTTCTAAGCACATCATTTAAATGAACATTGTCCATGCAGCTTGAAATTCCTCCAATGGGAGAAGCAATCTTGTCCAACCAATCGATGAGGACGCAGTGTATCCAAGGGGAAGGTTGTGGCTATAAAAAGGACTTCTTTAAGCCACCAGTGGTTGTTGATGGTTGATGGATTCAGTCTAAGCTCTTTGGAGCTGACTGGAGGATCAGGACATCTTATGGCTTCAATCTAGGGACTCCGGATCCGGTTGGAGACCATATCCACAGCCTAGGGATTTCGACTCCGGCTGCCAGGATTGTAACATCAAACCAGGACTACCTAAGGAGGACACGCAGGTTGGGACAGTGCAGTCACCTGTTACAGACTTTGTAGACCTCAGACAGCTTGGAACCTGTGAGGCATGGACATTCTAAATCCCTGGTGAGCCAGCGGAAGGGTGAGACTCTGTTGCCTGTTACATTTGTGTGTTTTGCTGGTTATGTGTTATGTGCCGTTAATTGTTTGGGGATCCAATAAAGTCTAATTATTGTGTTTCTCCACCCTGTGTTGTCTGAGTAGGTTACGCCCATGGTTAGGAGGTCGGTGTTCAGTTGGGATGAGCCCTGAGCCACGCTGTCTTTCTAAAGGCGGCGGGTTTTAGTGGACGAGAGCGCCCACTGAGCCCCGTGTCTCCACAGAGAGCTCTGGCCATTTTTCTAGATTTGAAGCCCAAAAGGAGCAAGGCTCCATTTGCAAAGTCATGGCATCGATGTTCATTTGGAGATACTCCTGTATCATCCTCTCCAGCCGTTGACTATGTGTCAGACTTGTTGTCTCTGGTGGCCTTGCAAAGGAGGGTCTAAAAAAATTATGAAAAGATTCCATAAAATTGCTGTTACCAGCACCAGATACGGTCCTACTGGTACGGGTAGACTGTTGAAGATGACGAGACCGTCCCATGTTTGTCAAGTTACAACTGGGAGAATCACTCCCTGCACCTGCACGGTTGTTTGGTGGAAAAGCCGAGCTAAGATCGAGTAACAGCTTCTACTGATACTCCTGCATACGTGCGTCCCTTTCTATGGCTGGAATTATGTCACAAAATTTGGACTTGTACTGGGGATCTAATAGTGTGGCAATCCAGTAGTCATCATCACTTCTAATTTTGACAATACGAGGGTCATGTTGGAGGTAGTGCAACAAGAAGGCACTCATGTGTCTTGCGCAGCCATGCGGACCAAGTCCACGCTGTGTTTGTGGCATAGAGGTGCTAACCGTTCTTTCTTCCTCTGACATCTCCCCCCAACCTCTTTCAACTGAAATTTGACCAAGGTCTCCCTCATCTGCTGAGTCTTCCATGTCCATGGACAGTTCGTCCTCCATTTCTTCATGTTCTCCTGCACCTTCCTCAACATTTAGCCTGCTACTATGCGCCCTTGTTGATCCCTGTCCCCCATGGTCCCATGCCTGCTGCGTTGGTGATGATGAACGTCTGGACCTTGGTGATGTTGTTGTCCCTTGCGCATATGAATCTTCCTGTAGCTCCTCCCCTTCCTGTTGTCCCACCCCCTGACTCCGAATAGTGTTTAGCGTGTGCTCCAGCATGTAAATGACTGGAATTGTCATGCTGATAATGGCATTGTCAGCGCTAAACATATTCGTCGCCATGTCGAAACTATGCAGAAGGGTGCATAGGTCCTTGATCTGAGACCACTCCATCAGGGTGATCTGCCCCACCTCTGCATCTCGTTGGCCCAGGCTATACGTCATGACGTATTGCACCAGGGCTCGGCGGTGCTGCCACAGTCGCTGTAACATGTGGAGAGTTGAATTCCAGCGTGTCGCCACATCGCATTTCAGGCGATGAACCGGCAGGCCGAAAGACTTCAGGAGCGATGCAAGTCACTCAGCTGCGGCGCTTGAACGTACCATCACCCATTCCCTGTAGACTGTGAGCCCTCGCGGGCAGGGTCCTCTCTCCTCCTATACCAGTCTGTTTTGTACTGTTAATGATTGTTGTACGTATACCCTCTCTCACTTGTAAAGCGCCATGGAATAAATGGCGCTATAATAATAAATAATAATAATAATAATAATAAAGTGAGCAGACAGTTTTCGTGCCCTGTTCAGAAGGCCATCTAGGCCGGGATAGTGTGTTAAAAATTGCTGGACGACAAGGTTCAACACGTGAGCCATACAAGGTACGTGTGTCACCTTGCCCAGGCGAAGGGCCGCACCCAGGTTTGCAGCATTGTCGCACACGTCTTACCAGGCTGCAGGTTGAGTGGAGACAACCATTTATTAAACTGGGACCGCAGAGCTGACCACAACTCCTCAGCTGTGTGACTCTTATTCCCAAGACATGTCAAGCTAAAGACCGCCTGATGCCATTGCGCTCTGCTGCCAGCATAGTAATGAGGGGTGCCTGATTCCTTCTGCGCAGTAAGAACGTTGGTGGCCTGACCAGGCAGGCTTGGGGCAGAGGTGGAGGACCCAGATGAGGTGGAGGAGGCAGAAGCAGTGGCGGAACTTGGACAGACAGAGGATTGACACACAAGTCGTGGGGACGGCAAGACTTGTGCAGCAGACCCGTCACCATCTATCACCATAGTTACCCAGTGCCCAGTCAGCGACATGTAACGTCCCTGTCCATGCTTACTGGTCCAAGTATCGGTGGTGAAATGCACCCGTTGACACACAGAGTTTCTCAAGGAAGCGGTGATGTTGTGTGCGACATGCTGGTGTAGCGCGGGCACACCTTTCTTAGAGAAGTAGTGGCGACTAGGCATCTGGTACTGGGGCACAGCGACAGACATAAGGTCTCTAAAATCCTGTGTGTCCACTAGGCGGAAAGGCAGCATTTCGGTAGCCAAGAGCTTACAGAGGGATAGAGTCAACCTCTTAGCTTTGTCATGGGTTGCAGGAAGTGGCCTTTTATTTGACCACATCTGAGGGACAGAGATCTGTCTGCTGTGTGTAGACGGTGTTGAGTAGGGTGTCCCTGGAAAAATGCAGGTTTGTGAGGAAAGTGCAGGCGGAGACATGATGTTGCCTTCATCCAACGTTGGTGCTATCGATGTCTGAGAGAGCTGTACACACTCACTTGTTTCCCCTTCCAAACCAACTGACGACCTACCAAGCAAACTGCCTGTTGCGGTTACAGTGGTGGAAGTTGTGCGTGGAAAAACAGGTGTGACAGCTGTCCCCACAGTCCTAGAAGATGAAGAGCGCGCGGATGCACTGGAAGGGGCAGGCGGTGGATGGTTCGCTCCGCTAGGCCGCATTGCAGCACGGTGAGCTTCCCACCGGGACATATGATATTTATTCATGTAACGATTCATGGAAGAAGTTGTCAAACTGCTGAGGTTTTGACCTCTACAAAGAGAACCATGACAAATTTTACAGATCACATAATTTGGGCGATCTTTTGCTATGTCAAAAAAGGACCAGGCTAGGCAAGGCTTAGAGGGCATGCGACCTGTTGATCCACCCCGACTAGTGCTCAGAGGCAGATTGGTGGCTGAGGATGCAGTTGTAGACGTGCTACCAGTACTCCGACTCTGTCCAGGGAGGCGCAAGGTAACTTAGTCATCAGTTGCATCCTCCTCCACCACCTCTGTTGACCTCCTCGAGTGCCTGACTGTGGGTTGACAGTAGGTGGGATCTAGAACTTCATCATCAATTGTTGTGTTTGCACTCCCCTCCCCCTCAGACCGAGCCTCTTCTTGCCCTGACCGAATATTTAAGTTGTCATCCCAATCGGGTATCTGCGTCTCATCTTCATCAGTATGTTCCTCATTGTCTATAACCACAGGTGTTACAGTTTGTGACAAAGGGTCAACATTATGCTCAGAAACTTGGTCCTCACGGCCTGAATCAGAGTCACAAAGGTTCTGGGCATCACTGCAGACCATTTCCTGTTCTGTACTCACTGTAGCTTGGGAGCAGACCTCTGATTCCCAGGCAATAGTGTGACTGAACAGCTCTGCAGACTCAGCCATCTCAGTTCCACCATACTGTGCAGGGCTGATGGAGACTTCAGAGCTGGGAGAAAGCAAGTTTGATTGAGATGACAACTCAGTGGACTGGTGTTTTTTGGATGCGGTACTTGAAGTGGCTGAGAGGGCACTTGTTGGACCACTTGAGATCTATTCAAGCATTTTCCTTTTTTGGCCATCATCTACCTTTGTTCCTGTTGTTCGTGTCTGTAAAAAAGGGAGCACATCGGATTGTCCACGGTAAGTAGTAGACATCTTACTTTTGCTGGTAGATAGTATTTCTTCAGCAGATGATAATGGAGCTTTGCCACCTTCCCCACGGACAAACCCTTTTTTTCCTTTTCCACCACGCCTCCTCCCCTTTCCACCAGCATCTGTCATTTTGCCACTCATGTTGATTGCGACAAGATTGTGCACTGAAATGTGGTAGTAAAAATTGAGAGGTGGTGTAGATTGCAGCGGTGGTCTAGCTTTATTAACAGCAGAGTAATAAAGAATAAATATCCCTGACAATGCAACTACGGCCCTTAAACTGGCAGCATAAATTGCTAGTATAATGGCTTAGTAACTATCAGTTTGAGTGTGCAATGCAGGCAGAGGTGCTGCAAATATCTGTGCACTACTGGGACTATACAGAAGTCCAACAGCCACGTTTAGGATGACACTAAGTTCACTCAGTGTTTGCTAGTATAATGGCTTAGTAACTATCAGTTTGAGTGTGCAATGCAGGCAGACGTGCTGCAAATATCTATGCACTACTGGGACTATACAGAAGTCCAACAGCCACGTTTAGGATGCCACTAGGTACACTCAGTGTTTGCTAGTATAATGGCTTAGTTATAATGAGTTGGAGTGTGCAATGCAGGCAGAGGTGCTGCAAATATCTGTGCACTAGTGGGACTATACAGAAGTCCAACAGCCACATTTAGGATGCCACTAGGTACACTGAGTGTTTGCTAGTATAATGGCTTAGTTATAATGAGTTGGAGTGTGCAATGCAGGCAGAGGTGCTGCAAATATCTGTGCACTACTGGGGCTATACAGAAGTCCAACAGCCACGTTTAGGATGACACTAAGTTCACTCAGTGTTTGCTAGTATAATGGCTTAGTAACTATCAGTTTGAGTGTGCAATGCAGGCAGACGTGCTGCAAATATCTGTGCACTAGTGGGACTATACAGAAGTCCAATAGCCACGTTTAGGATGCCACTAGGTACACTCAGTGTTTGCTAGTATAATGGCTTAGTTATAATGAGTTGGAGTGTGCAATGCAGGCAGAGGTGCTGCAAATATCTGTGCACTACTGGGACTATACAGAAGTCCAACAGCCACGTTTAGGATGCCACTAGGTACACTCAGTGTTTGCTAGTATAATGACTTAGTTATAATGAGTTGGAGTGTGCAATGCAGGCAGAGGTGCTGCAAATATCTGTGCACTACTGGGACTATACAGAAGTCCAACAGCCACGTTTAGGATGACACTAAGTTCACTCAGTGTTTGCTAGTATAATGGCTTAGTAACTATCAGTTTGAGTGTGCAATGCAGGCAGACGTGCTGCAAATATCTTTGCACTAGTGGGACTATACAGAAGTCCAACAGCCACGTTTAGGATGACACTAAGTTCACTCAGTGTTTGCTAGTATAATTGCTTAGTAACTATCAGTTTGCGTGTGCAATGCAGGCAGACGTGCTGCAAATATCTGTGCACTACTGGAACTATACAGAAGTCCAATAGCCACGTTTAGGATGCCACTAGGTACACTCAGTGTTTGCTAGTATAATGGCTTAGTTATAATGAGTTGAAGTGTGCAGAGGACAGGAGGGTACAGCGCCAGGATTGTGGGGCTCTGGGTAGAGGAAAGGAAGCCTGCCTTTCTATTCCCTCCTAATGGGGAAATACAGCGAGGAAATCCCTGACCTTAGCTACACAGACGCTGTCTCTGTTTTCAAGACCTGTCACCTATGGCTCTGACCCTGCCGGTACGAGCCCTTAAAAGGACTGATAGAAAGTGCTATCCCTAAGCTGTCCAGCGCTGTGTATGGAGTGCATACAGCAGTATCGGCGATAGGACAAAGGACGGAGCTGCGCCAGTGATGTCTGACACCAAGAACGCAGAAGAGATAATGGCGTCCGGACGGGCAGATACTCGTTTTTATAATGCAGGGACATGTGACATGGACATCCTATCACACATGCCGTTGCTTCTCTGGCTAAAAGTCCACTTAGCTGTGTGTGTGTCTGGGATTGGCTGACATAATGGCCCTCCCCACTACACGCGCGCGCTTAGGGAAGGAAGACAAGGAAAAAAAAAAAAAAAATGGCGATCGCCATTATACAAACAGCAGTGATCTGAAGGCGCTGTTCCCGCACACTATACACTGAAATTTCATAATAGTGTGAGTCACAGAGTGACTTACACTATTACAGCGGAAAGACAGCTAGGAATTAGCTGTTTTTTTGCTGCTAGAACCGTTCTCGAACGTTTCTAGAACTATCGAGCTTTTGCAAAAAGCTCGAGTTCTAGTTCGATCTAGAACAGGCCCCAAATTCACTCTAGCCTAGAACTGGAGAACCTCGAACCGCGAACCACGCTCAACTCTAGTGGTGACGTCACGGGCCGCTCGCGATACTTTGTTTGTGAAGGCGGCGGTCATTGAACTCGGTGACAGCGCTGCTGTCAGGAGTTCAGCGATCATCGCAGGTAATATACCTCGCTAACCTCCTGATAGCAGCACTCGTCATGCCCTGCAGTGACCTGGGCTGACCTATTGATGTTAGCTCAGGTCACTGCACGGCTCTCCCAGCAAATAGGGAACATTCTGTTCTTCATTGATTGGGACATTGACTATGGTATGGATCATCGTGGGACCCCCTTGTATTACACCAGACCTGAATTTGTTTTTCTTTCTAATAAATTGGTGAAAGAGGGAATGTGTTGGGGAGTGTTTTTTAAAATAAAAATGTGTTTGTTGTCTGTCTTTTTTTTTTTTATTACTGCCTGGGATGGTGATGTCGGGTATCTGATACACGCCTGACATTACTAACTCCAGGGCTTGATGCCAGGTGACATCACACATCTGGTATTAACCCCATATATTACCCCGTTTGCCACCGCACCAGGGCAACGGGATGAGCTGGCGCGAAGCACCAGGACTGGCACATCTAATGGATGCGCTACTTCTGGGGCGGCTGCAGCCTGCTATTTTTAGGCTGGGGAGTGTCCAATAACGGTGAACCTCCATAGTCTGAGAATACCAGACCACAGCTGTCCGCTTTACCTTGGCTGGTGATCCAATTTCGGGGGACCCCGTGTTTTTTGTTTTAAATTATTTAGTTAATTTAAAATAACAGTGTGGGGGGGCCTCTGTTTTGGATTACCAGCCAAGGTGAAGCTGCCAGCTGTGGTTTGCAGGCTGCAGCCGTTTGCTTTACCCTAGCTGGCTACAAAAGATAGGGGGACCGCATGTCATTTTTTTATATTTATTTATTTTTTGGCTAAATACAAGACTAAGCACCTTAGTGCCACATGACAGTCACAAAAGGGTGCCAGCTTAGAATATGCAGGGGGGTAGGACATTATATATGTCTTTCTTATCTATCTATCTATCTATCTATCTATCTATCTATCTATCTATCCAGCCCTCTATTCATTCATTCATTCATTCATTCATTCATTCATCCCTCTATCTCTATATCTATCTATCCATCTCTATATCTACTCATCTATTTATCTTTCTTGGTGCTTCCGTTTTTTGCGGTCCGCAAAAAAAACCGGAAGGCACGCAGATGTCACACGGATGCCACTAGGATGCATCCGTGAAAAAAAGGGCCGTTTGTTGCGGCCCGCAAAAACGGAACGGTCATGTGAATGTAGTCTTAACAGCAGTCGCTGCCTGCTGCCGATCACATGTGACCGTGTACGGGCTGTGTGTGCGGGCTGTGTGTACAGGAGTTCATCTGAGTTCAGATCAGCTGACTCAAGTGTCGGCCGATCAGGCTGGGGCCACACGGGGATTACTGCGATCCCCTCGCATTACACTCGGCTCACGCTCAGTATAGCAGAGCTGAGCGTCATGCGTGTGTCCCTGCGACTGAGGTCCGACTGTGCGAGCAGACCTCAGCTGCGGGGGGCGGGCCGCCACTCGAGGGGTGGGCCAGCACTGAGGAGTGGTGGGAGGGATTTCTCTCCCTGTCTCCTCCGTAGTCCACCGATGTACCGCAAGTGCAGTGCGATTTTTCTCTCACCACATATACTTGAATGGGTAAAAGAGAGAGTCTTGCATTACAGTTGTAGCATGCTGCGATTGTTTTCTCGGTCCAATTAGGGCGGAGAAAATAATCGCTCATGTGCGCTGACACACAGGCTAATATTGGTCCGAGTGGAATGCGATGTTTTATCGCACTCCACTCGCACTGTGTTTCTCGCCGTGTGGCTTAGACCTTACTTGTTCTATGTCCCCCTGCATCCATTGCAGCGTGTCCAGGCTGGAGTTCAGCTGAGTTCAGATCAGCTGACTCCAGTGCTGGACTGAACTCCGCTGACCTCACAGCCCGTACACGCTGCAATGGATGCAGGGGGACACAGAACAAGTAATCGGCCGACACTGGAGTCATCTGATTACTTGCGATGAATTGAGCAGTAAAATGCTCTGGTGCTCGATGAGCGAAGCCCATGTCGATTGTTTTTTTAAAAATTCATTAAAAATAAAAAAACCAAAAAATCACATTGTTTGTGGGCTCCCGCTGCATTTTCTATTGCTAAGGGTAACCCAAGCAGCTACTGGCTGCTAACCCCCGCTGCTTGGTGTTACTTTCACTGGCAATAGAAATCCAGAGAAGCATTTTTTTTTTTTTTTATTATTATAAAGGTTTTTGCCTGAAAACTTTTTTAAAAAAATGACGTGGGCTTCGCCATATTTTTGTCTGCTAGCCATGTACAGCAGGCATCTACGGGCTGCCCCCAACCCCCAGCTGCCTAATTGTACCCAGCTGGGAACCAAAAATGTTGTGAATGTTAGTTATGTCTTGGCTGCTGGGAGGCTCCCTCTGGTGGCCAGGAAGGGTTTGGACAGAGACCAGGTCGGTTGTGCAGTGGGTGTTTCCTTTCCTAACTCTCTGCTTATTTAAGTCCTGGTCTGATTGCAGGCTGTTGCCGGATGTCAGTTGTTCTTTGTATCTCCAGCCTGCTTAATCCTGCTCTACATTTCATCCACTCCAGATAAGTTTTTGCTCTTTATTTATTGCCTGGTTCTTTTGCTTATCTGGGTTTGTCATTTGTTGTGGTTGGTTTCAGTTTATTTCCTTCCAGGGATTTTCCCCCTCAGTGAATTGTTGAGGAACTCCCTGCAGTTCTGTGTGGAGTTTAGCTCCTTTGGGTCCATGTGTTTATGGCTTGTTGAATTTGTTATAATTCTTGTTTTCTGTTCATTGGTATGACAAGGGCACCTGGTATAGGACTGAGTTCAGATCGAGCGATCTGAGGGCCTTTTTGTACTATCAGGAAGTTGGTATTTTGCAGGGTTTTTCTCTGGCTACCATCAGTCCCTTTCCTGTCCTTTCCTATTTTAATCAGTGGGGGCCTCACCTTTTGCTAATCCTGTCATCTACCTGTGTATTGTGTTTTTCCTATATCACCGCAGTCTTTGAATGTGGGGGGCTTGCTATTCTTGTCTATTTTCTGAGGCAGAGAGTTATTCATCTTTCCTACCTTTTAGGATAGTTAGTTCTCCGGCTGGGTTCGCAGTGCACAGGATGTTAGTTCACCCCTCGGCTACTTCTAGTTGTGTTGGTTAGTAAGGGGATGGCGGCCAGATTAGTTGCCAAGGCTCTTGTCACCTTTTTGCCAATGATTTGTGGTGATCTTCCATGGTTCCGGATCATAACAGTACATCCGGCCAAACAAATTTAAAGGGTACTCTTAAGAAGGAAAAAAAACAAAAAAAAAAAGCTGCTGAGAAATGTTTTTTTGGTGTTTTTCTTCCTCTTCTTTGGGTTCTGTGGAAGATTTCTTTTGTCTAGCATGGATGAATTGGGTGAGCGTGTTGCTCATCTTGATGCTAAGGTTTGTCGTATAGAGTCTTATCTTGCACAGACTCCCCTTGCACAGACTCCCCTTGCAGAGCCTAAAATTCCCGTTCCTGAATTTTTTTTCGGGAGATAGGTCGAGATTTTTGAGCTTCAAAAATAATTGTAGATTATTTTTTGACCTGCGCCCTAAGTCCTCAGGGAATCCTGTACAGCAGGTTAAGATTGTCATCTCCTTGCTGCGTGGTGACCCTCAGGACTGGGCCTTCTCTTTAGCGTCTGATGATCCGATTCTCAATGATGTGGACTCCTTTTTTCAAGCCTTGGGATTATTATATGACGAACCCAATATTGTGGACCAACCAGAAAAGGTCTTGTTGTCCTTAACTCAGGGTTTGGATTCTGCAGAAACGTTTTGTCAGAAATTTCGTAAGTGGGCGGTCCTTACCAAATGGAATGATGATGCGCTTGAGGCTCTTTTTCGCAAGGGTATTGCGGATGCTGTGAAGGATGTAATGGTAGGATTTCTCGTCCCTTCTGGTCTTGATACCTCTATGACCTTGGCCATTCAGAGTGATAGGCGTTTACGTGAGCGCAGGAAGATACCTGCTGGTTTTGTGCCTGTGGAACAGCCTTTGGAGCCTATGGAGTGTGATAGGGTCCTTTCTAATGCTAGTCGGCAGGGGTTCAGATGGAAGAATAGACTGTGCTTCTATTGTGGAGACGCTTCTCATAATATCTCTGTCTGCCCTAAACGTGAAAGGAGATTGGCTACTTCTGTTACTGTGGGTTCTTTGCAACCAAAGTTTCTTTTGTCTGTCACATTGATTTGCTCATTGTCTTCCTTTTCTGCATTTGCCTTTGTGGACTCAGGGGCAGCGCTCAATTTGATGGATTTTGGGTTTGCTAGGGATTGTGGTTTTCCCATGGTTCCTTTGCAAACTCCTATTCCTTTAAGGGGCATTGATGCTACCCCTTTGGCAGAACATAAACCCCAATTTTGGACCCAGGTGCCTATTAGAGATGCACCAGCGCATCAGGAAACTTGTACATTTTTAGTATTGCATAATCTACAGGATACCTTGGTGCTGGGATTTCCGTGGTTGCAGACCCATAATCCAGTTCTTGACTGGAGATCCTTGTCGGTAGTTAGTTGGGGTTGTCAAGGTTTGCATCAGGGCCTTTCCATGTCATCCACGTCTGCTCAAGCAGTTGATGTTCCGGCTTTCTTGTCTGATTTCCGTGATGTATTTAATGACCAGGAATCTGATTCTCTGCCCCCACACCGGGACTGTGACTGTGCCATTGAGTTGGTGCCCGGTTGTAAATTTCCCAAGGGGCGGATTTTCAACTTGTCTGTGCCCGAACATGATGCCATGTGGTCATACATCAGAGAATCATTGGAGAAGGGGCACATTCGGCCCTCCTCTTCTCCTTTGGGTGCTGGCTACTTCTTTGTTGCTAAGAAAGATGGTTCGTTGAGGCCTTGTATTGATTATCGTCTTCTTAATAAAATTACAGTCAAATATCAGTACCCTTTGCCTCTGATGTGTGATCTGTTTTCTAGAGTGCAGAGTGCCAAATGGTTTACGAAACTGGATCTCAAGGGTGCGTATAATCTCATCCGTATTAAGGAGGGTGATGAATGGAAGACGGCTTTTAATACTCCTGAGAGGCATTTTGAGTACCTAGTGATGCCTTTTGGGCTCACTAATGCACCCTCCGTCTTCCAGGCCTTCATGAATGATATTTTTCGGGACCTTATTGGTAAATTTTTGATTGTGTATTTGGATGACATCTTGATTTTTTCTGATTGGGACTCTCATGTGGGGCAAGTACGGGAGGTTTTTCAGATACTTAAGGATAATGCACTGTACGTTAAGGGGTCAAAGTGCCTCTTTGGGGTGCAAAGGATTTCCTTTTTGGGCTTCATCCTGTCTCCCTCCGCTATTGAAATGGACCCGGTTAAGGTTCAGGCAATTTACGACTGGGTGCAACCGACTTCTCTAAAATCCCTGCAGCGGTTTTTGGGGTTTGCTAATTTTTACCGTAAATTTATAGCCAATTTTTCTGCCATTGTCAAACCTCTGACAGATTTGACAAAGAAGGGAGCTGATGCTGAGCATTGGACCCCTGAGGCTATTGTGGCCTTCCAGGAGCTTAAAAGGCGATTTCACTTCTGCCCCAGTTCTGCAGCAACCTGATGTGTCTCACCCATTTCAAGTTGAGATCGATGCCTCAGAGATCGGAGCAGGTGCTGTTCTGTCTCAACGAGACGCTACTTCGGGTAAACTTAAGCCCTGTGCCTTTTTCTCTCGGAAGTTTGCTCCTTCTGAACGGAATTATGATGTGGGGAACCGGGAATTATTGGCTATGAAGTGGGCATTTGAAGAGTGGAGGCATTGGTTGGAGGGGGCTAGGCATCAAGTTGTGGTGCTTACGGACCACAAGAATCTCATCTATCTGGAATCGGCCAAGAGGTTGAATCCTCGGCAGGCCAGGTGCGCTTTGTTTTTTACCCGGTTTAATTTTGTGGTCTCTTTTTTGCCGGGCACCAAGAATGTTAAGGCCGATGCCCTTTCCAGGAGTTTCTGCGCTGACTCTTTGGAGGTTGTCGAACCGTCTACTATCCTGAATGATGGTGTAGTTTTCTCGGCTATTTCGCCTGATCTGCGGTTGGCACTGGTGGAATTTCAGGGGGATAAACCTGAGAGATGTCCTACAGGGAAACTGTTTGTCTCAGACCAATGGAGAGACCGAGTTGTCTCTGAGGTTCATTGCTCTGTTTTGGCGGGTCATCCTGGCATTTTTGGTACTCTGGATCTTGTGAGACGCTCTTTTTGGTGGCCTTCCCTGTCCCGAGATGTCCATCGTTTTGTGCAGTCGTGTGGAGTTTGTTCTAGGTCCAAGCCCTGTTGTTCACGTTCTAGTGGGCTATTATTGCCTTTGCCTGTACCTAAGAAACCTTGGACGCACATCTCTATGGATTTTATTTCAGAGCTTCCCGTCTCTCAGAAAATGACTGTGATTTGGGTGATCTGTGACAGATTCTCCAAGATGGTCCACTTGGTTCCCCTATCTAAGTTGCCGTCTTTATCAGAGTTGGTGCCTTTGTTTTTGCAACATGTTGTCCGTTTGCATGGTATTCCCGAAAACATTGTTTCTGACAGAGGGGTGCAGTTTGTATCCAGGTTTTGGAGGATTTTTTGCTCCAAATTGGGTGTTCAGCTGTCTTTCTCCTCGGCGTTTCATCCTCAGACCAACGGTCAGACTGAAAGGGCTAACCAGACCCTGGAGACCTATTTACGGTGTTTTGTTTCTGCGGATCAGGATGACTGGGTTTCGTTTTTGCCTTTGGCTGAATTTGCCCTTAACAATAGAGCTAGCTCTACCACGTTGGTGTCCCCCTTTTTCTGCAATTTTGAGTATCACCCTAGGTTCCTCTCAGGGCAGCTTGAGGCGTCTGACTGTCCGGGGGTGGATTCGGTGGTCGACAGAATGCAGCAGATTTGGGGGCAAGTAGTGGATAAATTGTTTCAGTCCCAAGAAACTGCCCAAAAGTTTGCCAACCGGCGTCGGACTGTTGGTCCCCGGTTTAAAGTAGGGGACATGGTGTGGTTGTCCTCTAAAAATATTCCTATGAGAGTTCCGTCTCCTAAATTTAAGCCCAGATTTATTGGACCTTATAAGATTTCGGAGATTATTAATCCTGTATCTTTCCGTTTGACTCTGCCTGCGTCATTTAAGATTCACAATGTCTTCCATAAGTCCTTGTTGAAGAAACATGTGGAGCCGGCAGTTCCTGCAGCAGCGCCTCCTGACCCTGTTTTGGTACAAGGGGATCTGGAGTATGAGGTTGAAAAAATTCTGGATTCCCGTCGCAGTAGGCGTCAGCTTCAGTACCTTGTGAAATGGAAGGGTTATGGGCAGGAGGATAACTCTTGGGTTGTGGCTTCTGACATTCATGCGGACAGGTTGGTTTGCGCCTTCCATCATGCTCATCCCGAGCGACCCGGTGGCGTGGGTGAGGGTTCGGTGACCCCTCCTCAAGGGGGGGTACTGTTGTGAATGTTAGTTATGTCTTGGTTGCTGGGAGGCTCCCTCTGGTGGCCAGGAAGGGTTTGGACAGAGACCAGGTGGGTTGTGCAGTGGGTGTTTCCTTTCCTAACTCTCTGCTTATTTAAGTCCTGGTCTGATTGCAGGGTGTTGCCGGATGTCAGTTGTTCTTTGTATCTCCAGCCTGCTTAATCCTGCTCTACATTTCATCCACTCCAGATAAGTTCTTGCTCTTTATTTATTGCCTGGTTCTTTTGCTTATCTGGGTTTGTCATTTGTTGTGGTTGGTTTCAGTTTATTTCCTTCCAGGGATTTTCCCCCTCAGTGGATTGTTGAGGAACTCCCTGCAGTTCTGTGTGGAGTTTAGCTCCTTTGGGTCCACGTGTTTATGGCTTGTTGAATTTGTTATAATTCTTGTTTTCTGTTCATTGGTATGACAAGGGCACCTGGTATAGGACGGAGTTAAGATCGTGCGATCTGAGGGCCTTTTTGTACTATCAGGAAGTTGGTATTTTGCAGGGTTTTTCTCTGGCTACCATCAGTCCCTTTCCTGTCCTTTCCTATTTTAGTCAGTGGGGGCCTCACCTTTTGCTAATCCTGTCATCTACCTGTGTATTGTGTTTTTCCTATATCACCGCAGTCTTTGAATGTGGGGGGCTTGCTATTCTTGTCTATTTTCTGAGGCAGAGAGATATTGATCTTACCTACCTTTAGCATAGTTAGTTCTCCGGCTGGGTTCGCGGTGCACAGGATGTTAGTTCACCCCTCGGCTACTTCTAGTTGTGTTGGTTAGTAAGGGTTTGGCGGCCAGATTAGTTGCCAAGGCTCTTGTCACCTTTTTGCCAATGATTTGTGGTGATCTTCCATGGTTCCGGATCATAACACAAAAATATAGAGAAGCCCTTTTTTTTTTTTTTTTTTTTTTTTTTTATTTCATGAATTTCATGAAATAATTAAAAAAAAAAAAAAAAAAAGACGTGGGCTTCGCCGAATTTTTGAGTCCAGCCAGGTACAACTAGGCAGCTGGGGATTGGAATCTGCAGTGCAGGGTGCCCAAGCTTTCTGGGCACTCCCTCTGCGAATTGCAGTCCGCAGCCACCCCAGAAAATGGCGCTTTCATAGAAGCGCCATCTTCTGGCGCTGTATCCAACTCTTCCAGCTGCCCTGGTGACTGGTGGCTCGCTGGGTAATAATGGGGTTAGGGGGCTAGCTGTAAATTAAAAGCTGGCCCTAAGCCCAAAATTCATGGGGTCACACCAATATTAGACATGGCCACCATGAATTTCTAGTAAAGATTAAAAAAACACAACACACAGAAAAATATTTTTATTAGAAATAAAACACAACACAATTAGTGACTCCATCTTTATTGAAATAAAGAACCCCCCTCCGCAGTAATCCTGGGTCAAGGGTCCTGCGCCGTCCAATCCGGATCCAATATCATCTGATCGGTTTGCTGGAAGGCAAAGCGATCAGATGATGTCAGGTTAAAGGACATGAATCACACGACACAGCAGCTGATTGTATAAAAGCCGGTTATACAATCAGCTGATGCATCAGTGAAAAAAAAAAAAAATACTCACTTATGTGCTGATTACCGACAGCTCCTGGAGCGATCGGACGGGAGTCTGATCCCATCAGATCGCTGCCGGTAATCAGCTGAAGTCTCCTGACGGCATCAGCTGATAGCCAGCCGGGCGCTAAAAAGATGGCATCACCGCGAGACTACGATCAGCTGATGCGTCAGGTGACCGCATCAGGTGATCAGCGCCATGTCCTGCAGGCATCGGACATGCCCGGAGAGTCTGCACACAGCCGGAGCGGCGGTCCTGGGAGAGGAGCTGGGAGCGGACATGGTACCGGGAGTCTGCAGACAGGTGAGTATGACATTTTTTTTTCTATTGTTCCCTTTTAATTTAGCAGCTGCCTCCATCTCCCGCCCGTACATTGCGCCGCACAGGAGCTGACATGGCACCGGACGGGAGATGGAAGCGGTGGTGACGGTACCGGGAGGATTCACTCTTCTGTGTTTAATGACAGAAGGAATCCTCTTCCTGTACACGTCACTTTACTACCCACACCTTGCGTTTATAGCTGCGTTTTTAGTCATAGAAACGCACTAAAAGGCAGCTATATTTGCAAATTGGGTTTTTCATTGCATTTTTGAACATCTCATTCAACTCAATGGGTGTATAACGCAGTGAAAAACGCAAAAATAATTGACATGCTGCGTTTTTGTGGGCACCACAAAAACGCAGCTGAAAAAAATGCTGTGTGCAGACAGCAAAAATGAAAACTCATAGACTTTGCTGGGGAAGCAAAGTCATGCAGTTTTCTGAGCAAAAACGCAGCGAAAAATGCACTGTGTGAACTTCCCCTTAGTTGGTGACATGCAGCACCGCAGGTGACAGAGCAGAGCAAGTTGGTGACATGCTCTGTTCTGACACATAGTGTGCTGCATGTCACTAACTGTATCCACTCTGGGACTTGTTGTGCAGGTGACCGGATGATACATGTCACTAACTTGCTCCACTCTGTGACTTCTGCTGCATTGTACCAACTGTATACACTCTCACCTGAACAAGTCTCAGAGTGGGGCAGTTAGTGATATGTAGCATCCGGTCACCTGCACAACAAGTTCCAGAGTGGAGACAGTTAGTGACATATAGCACACTATGTGTCAGAGCAGAGCATGTCACTGTCTCCACTCTGGGACTTGTTGTGCAGGTGACCGGATGCTACATGTCACTAGCTGTCTCCACTCTGGGACTTGTTGTGCAGGTGACCGGATGCTACATGTCACTAACTGTCTCCACTCTGGGACTTGTTGTGCAGGTGACTGGATGATACATGTCACTAACTTGCTCCACTCTGTGACTTCTGCTGCATAGTAACAACTGTATACACTCTCACCTGCACAACAAGTCCCAGAGTGGGGCAGTTAGTGACATGTAGCATCCGGTCACCTGCACAACAAGTCACAGAGTGGAGACAGATAGTGACATATAGCACACTATGTCAGAGCAGAGCATGTCTCTGTCTCCACTCTGGGACTTGTTGTGCAGGTGACCGGATGCTACATGTCACTAACTGCCCCACTCTGGGACTTGTTGTGCAGATGAGAGTGTATACAGTTGTTACTATGCAGCAGAAGTCACAGAGTGGAGACAGTTAGTGACATGTAGCATCCGGTCACCTGCACAACAAGTCCCAGAGTGGAGACAGCGACATGCTCTGCTCTGACACATAGTGTGCTATATGTCACTATCTGTCTCCACTCTGGGACTTGTTGTGCAGGTGACAGAGTGGAGCAGATTGGTCCCATGCAGCGTCCGGTCACCTGTGCTGCTGGTAGGAGCCCATGATCACACTGCCGACACCGCCCGCTCTCCTGACATCGCAGCAGAGCAGGCGGGTGGAGAGTGTGATCAGATACTTACGTGACAGGGGGGATTTCAGCTGAAGAACCCCCCCCCTGTACTGCACACTGGCGCCCCATGCTTCACCATCTGCAGGTCGCTTAGCTGGCTCCACACTGACGTCCTCCGGCTCCTCCCCTCGATGCTGGGCTGTGACGTGCGGTAGTCACCGCTGTGAGGTAGCAGCGTTGCTTGGGCAAAAACGTGAGGCAGTGAGGCAGCAGCGTGTTCACACCAACAGTCTATTTATTGTTGCAGCATAAATAGATCCAATTTCCCACTGTCAAAGTCTCTTCCGGATCACAGCCGGTGCATATAGACAAATTCTTTGCATCAAAAAGTCTTGTTACCTTAGGACCCCGTTAACCGCAGGGATCTGTGTAAGGTTCTCCTAGGCTCACACTCTTGGCCTGTGTTCACTCCACACAGAGCCAGCCCAGCTCACACAGCATGTGTTAGCTTCACCAAGCCTGGCTCTCAACTGAGACACACCCTGCTGTGCTCTGCATGATTTAACCGAAAATGCCGGACATGAGGATTGCTACAAAACCTGGACTGGGAGGAGGGATCTGTCTCCCTGTTACCCTTTGTGCTATACTCCCAGTAATAGCTATAGCAAACTCAGAGGGTTTCCAGACACATTCTGGGGGACACATAGCGGTCTTCAAATATTACCCCTGTCACTGCCTCACATATCCCCCCCCCCTCAGTTCAAACGGGCGGGGTTGAACTTTTGCCAACATACAGGGACCTCTGGACAGGGCATCCGCATTGCCCTGCAACCTACCAGCCCGGTGTTCCACAGAAAAGTGAAAGTTCTGCAAGGAGAGAAACCACCTGGTGACTCTAGCATTTCTCTCCTTAGCATTCCTCATCCAGACCAAAGGGGAGTGGTCTATCATCAGGCGAAAGTGTCGCCCCAGCAGGTAGTAGCGTAGGGATTCCAGAGCCCATTTTATGGCCAGGCACTCCTTCTCAACTATGCTATAGTTCTTCTCTGCCGGGGTGAGTTTTCTACTCAAATAGGTGACCGGGTGCTCTTCTCCATCTACCTCCTGGGACAGAACTGCACCCAGACCCACCTCAGAGGCATCTGCCTGTACTATAAACTCCTTTTGAAAGTAGGACTACCTTTAGCACCTGAAAGGCTTCCTCTGCTTGTGTATTCCAGTGGACCATGACCGACTTCTTCCCTTTTAAAAGATCGGACAAAGGCGCCGACCTTCCAGCAAAATTGGGTATGAATCGTCAGTAATACCCCATTATACCCAGAAAGGCTCTTACCTGTTTTGTGGTAAGGGGACGAGGCCAGTTTTGAATGGCTTCGATTTTGTTTACTTGTGGCTTGATAACCCCTTGGCCTATCACATACCCCAAGTAACGGGCTTCTTTGAGACCCATAGCACATTTGCTTGGATTCGCCGTCAGACCAGCAGCTCTGAGCGAATCCACTACCGCTTGTACCTGAGATAAGTGGGTGCTCTAGTCACTGCTATAGATGATGATGTCATCCAAATATGCGGAGGCATATGGTTGATGGGGTTCTAACACTATGTCCATTAATCTCTGAAACGTGGCCGGAGCCCCATGTAAACCAAATGGCAAGACGACATAGTGATAGAGCCCCCCTGGCGTGACAAAAGCTGTCTTTTCTTTTGCCGCCTCTGTCAGCGGCACCTGCCAGTAACCTTTAGTGAGATCGAGAGTCGTGAAGTACTGGGCCCGTCCCAGTCTCTCTATCAGCTCGTCGACCCTGGGCATGGGATACATATCAAATTTCGAAACCTCATTTAACTTTCGGAAGTCATTACAGAATCTTAAAGAACCGTCTGGTTTCGGGATCAGCACAATGGGACTGGCCCATTCGCTCGTGGATTTTTCAATATCCCCTAGTTGGAGCATCTTTTTTACCTCCTCCGCAATGGCTTGCCTACGAGCCTCTGGTACCCGGTATGGCCTCAGGCGTACCCTTACTTGAGGTTCGGTGACAATATCATGGTGGATTACAGTTGTTCGGCCTGGTAGGCTTGAGAACACATCCGTATTCCGCTGCACTACCCTCCGAGACTCCCGTCTCTGCTGTTTTGAGAGAGAATCCCCTATCCTCACTCCCAATTCATCATCAGGGGACTCCTCCTTTGTTGTTGTCAAGGCACCTGAAAAGGTTAGGTCCAACATTACGTCAGCCACCATACATTCCCTGTCTTTCCATGCCTTCAGCAGGTTTACATGGTAGATTTGCTCTGGTTTTCTTCTACCTGGCTGATACACCTTATAGTTTACTTCCCCCACTTTCTCCCGGATCTCATAGGGACCTTGCCATTTGGCTAAGAACTTACTTTCTGCAGTAGGTATTAGGACTAAGACACGATCTCCCGGTTTAAAAGACCTGATGGAGGCCTTTCTATTATACTGAGTACTTTGGGCTGCCTGAGCATCCAGCAAATGCTCTTTAACAATGGGCATTATTGCCGTGATACGATCCTGCATACCCATAACGTATTCCACTGTGCTTTTGTGAGGGGTGGGCTCCTGTTCCCAAGTTTCCTTAACTATATCCAGCAGTCCCCGCGGATGTCTGCCATACAGTAACTCAAATGGCGAGAACCCGGTGGAAGATTGTGGGACCTCGCGGATAGCGAACATTAAATAGGGCAATAACATGTCCCAATCTTTCCCCTCTTTGGAGACCACCTTTTTCAACATAGCCTTCAGAGTTTTATTAAAACGTTCCACTAGACCATCAGTCTGGGGATGGTACACTGACGTGCGTAGCTGCTTGATCTGGAGGAGTTTGCACAGTTCCTTTGTAATTTTAGACATAAAGGGAGTGCCCTGATCGGTCAGGATTTCTTTGGGTAACCCCACGCGACAGAACATAGCAAACAACTCCCGAGCAATAAGCCTCGCCGAGGTGTGACGTAGTGGAATGGCCTCCGGATAACGTGTCGCGTAATCCATCACTACCAGGATGTGCTGGTGACCACAGGCTGATTTTACAATGGGTCCGATCAGATCCATAGCAATCCGCTCAAAAAGCACCTCTATAATGGGTAAAGGTATCAGAGGACTACGGAAACGGTGCGTTGGTGCGGTCAACTGACAAACTGGGCAGGACTCACAGAACCTCTTAATTTCTGCGCCGACCCCTGGCCAGTAAAACCGCTGAAACATGCGTTCCCGCGTTTTCTCTTCACCTAGGTGCCCACTCATTAGGTGGTTATGAGCCAATTCCAAGGTCTGACGGCGGTACGGCTGAGGGACCACCAACTGTTCCACTATTTCCCCCCGGATTGTTTCAACCCGATAGAGCAACTCTCGCTTTAGAGCCATGTAGGGAGTTTCCAGCCTGGCACCAGGCCGCTGGGGTACCCCATCAATTACCTGTACATTTCCACGTCCAGGAGCCAATGTGGGGTCCCGGAGCTGTGCTGTTCCGAAATTATCTGGAGACACGTTCAACTCCGGGATTGCCTCGGGTGGCTCAACCTCTCCTGTCATTACCTCTAGGGGGAACCTGGCAGGGTTACACTCTGTCCCTATACTGGTGACCCCTACGGCAGGTATCCCTGAGTCGGGATCGTCCGGCTCAGGGCCTGGTTCAATCATACACCTCGGAGGGCTAGGTCGCCTCCCACATAATGTCCAGAACAGGGGCAAGTCTCTTCCCAAAATAACAGCATATGGAAGTCTTTTCATCACCCCCACTTCATGTTGAACCTCTCCACACGAGGTAGCAATGGTGACCCTTTCCATAGGGTATTCACGTAGGTCTCCATGAATACAAAGTACCCCTACTTTGTGTCCCGTAGGGTTTTCCCCGGAGACCAAGGAGGCATGTACAAGAGTCACTACACTTCCTGAGTCCAACAAAGCCTCTGCTGTATAGCCATTAACACGTACTTTGCAGAGATGGGGCTCCTCCCCCATAGTAACAGTGCTTACGGTACAAACAGTATGGGCATACATTGATAACCGGCGAGCGTACCGGCAGTCCATGGGTTCTGATGTGAGTGCGCACTGTGCCATCACATGCCTGAGCTGATGGCACCGCCAGCACATAACAGCAGAGGTGTCCCTGTTTCGGGTGTCTGACTTTGGGGAACTGAGACTCCGGCTGACCTTAGTCTGGGGTTTACTCTCTGCCAGGGCTGAAGACGCGGCAGCACCCGAGGAGGGACGGGAGTCTTTTACCAACTGTGAAGGGGGCGTATCCCTACGGAGTGCCCGCCGTGAAGCAGAGTCCCGGACCAACTCCTGGGTAGCTGTGTAGCGTTCCACCAAATTCACTAGCTGGTCTAGGGTACCGGGGTCCCCCTGTCCCACCCACCGTTGAATGGGGGCTGGCAAAGTCCGCACAAACCGTTCAATCACCACCCGCTCAATCATCTGTCCGGGGTTCAAGGTCTCCGGCTGCAGCCATTTTTTTTACAAGGTCCAGTAAGACATGGGCCTGTGAGCGTGCAGGTTTTCCCTCCTCAAAGGACCACTGATTCACTCGTTGGGCCCGGAGATAAGTGTTAACCCCCATTCGTGCAAGGATCTCACCTTTCAGTGTGCCATAGTCCTTGGCATCCTCCGTGCTGAGATCCAGGTAGGCTTTTTGGGGTTCACCTACCAAGAACGGGGCCACGACATCAGTCCAACGGTCGATAGACAATTTCTCTCGCTCAGCGGTCCTCTCAAACACGGAGAGAAAGGCTTCTGGGTCATCCTCTGCACTCATCTTTGTAAGTGCCGCCCTTACTCTGTCCTGGGCCGCAGGAAGGACCGGATGACCTGGAGTTACCGCTGGGAGCGCTTCTCGCAGAGCAGAAAGCTGCTTAGTCAACAAGCTGTTTGTCTCCTGTTGCTGAACTAACGCCCGCTGGAGCTGGACATTGGTTTGTTGCTGCTGAGCATTAGCCTGTTGCTGCTGAGCATTAGCCTGTTGCTGTTGTGCACTGGTTTGTGCAAAAGCCTGCTGTAGTTGAGCAGTAGACTGGGCCAGCTGCTTTACAAGATCCTCCATAGTGGCTGCAGAGTTAAACTGTAACTTTGCAGGCTTGATCATAAACATGTGAAAACTGGGTTGTTGCCCCTAGCAACCAGGCTGCAACGCCTGTAAGCTTCGTGGACCCGCCGATCCACCGCAAACAGTCAGTAATTTTTTTTTTTTTTCCGGGTAAGTACCTCTTAGGCCATTGCCCTTAGCAACCAGGCTGCCATGCCCGCATTCTCCACCATAATGTGAGGTAGCAGCGTTGCTTGGGCAAAAACGTGAGGCAGCAGCGTGTTCACACCAACAGTCTATTTATTGTTGCAGCATAAATAGATCCAATTTCCCACTGTCAAAGTCTCTTCCGGATCACAGCCGGTGCATATAGACAAATTCTTTGCATCAAAAAGTCTTGTTACCTTAGGACCCCGTTAACCGCAGGGATCTGTGTAAGGTTCTCCTAGGCTCACACTCTTGGCCTGTGTTCACTCCACACAGAGCCAGCCCAGCTCACACAGCATGTGTTAGCTTCACCAAGCCTGGCTCTCAACTGAGACACACCCTGCTGTGCTCTGCATGATTTAAACGAAAAT
Organism: Anomaloglossus baeobatrachus; assembly: GCF_048569485.1. Lineage (NCBI taxonomy): Eukaryota > Metazoa > Chordata > Amphibia > Anura > Aromobatidae > Anomaloglossus > Anomaloglossus baeobatrachus. The sequence goes on from NC_134359.1 coordinate 184,315,617, forward strand.
GCCGGACATGAGGATTGCTACAAAACCTGGACTGGGAGGAGGGATCTGTCTCCCTGTTACCCTTTGTGCTATACTCCCAGTAATAGCTATAGCAAACTCAGAGGGTTTCCAGACACATTCTGGGGGACACATAGCGGTCTTCATATATTACCCCTGTCACTGCCTCACACCGCCCACAGCCCTGTCACTCAGTGTGAGTGGTGCCAGCCTCCTCTGACGTAAGCGTCAAGTTTGAGAGCCCGGAAATGCCGGGACGTCAGAGGATACTGGCGGCCACAGCTCCAGGGGGTCATGTGACAGGCACTGAGCATGCAGGATAGCGCCGCTCAGTGCCAGAACTGGAAATACGGAAATACAAGCCAATGGAGAAGATGCATACAATAGTAAGTGACACTCATTGGGAAAATAAAAAAAAATGGGTGAACCACCCCTTTAAGCTCCTATACTATGTGCATTACGGCAGCACACACAGCTTCTGCCACCACTGCACATGTGCTGGCGTCTCTGCCAAGCTACAGACGCCATTAACACAGGCTATTTAAACAGCAAGATCCAGAGGGTTAGTTGCACATGGCCACAGCTCCTGGGGACACAGACTCTGCAATTCAGCTTTAAGGGCAAGTACAACTTTGACTATGTGGAGACCCTGTACCCAGGGACTCAGGTCCCTGTAGTTCCTTATCTCTGTTTTTACTACCCCCCACAGTGTATACAAAGACAAATACAGCATTAACCCCGGAGGGTCTAGGAGCACAAACTCATTTTATGGCAAGTGACTCTATATTAGCAATCTCCTTATCCTTAATGCTTTTCATTTAACAGATTCTTTTTCTTATAGAGCCCACTCATGAGACACATGCATTCATCACTTTAAGGATCTTCCTGCACTTCTATACAGGCGGCAAGTATCTCCTGTGTATATACACATATATATATATATATATATATATATATATATATATATATATATATATATATATATATATATATATTTATATATTATCTAATATTATCTATTTTCATTTGTCTACTTTAAGATTTACTTACATACTTCCTTATCATCATATTGTCTGATACAGATTAATCTTCCCTAACTGCCCAGGAAGGACAGAATATTCCTACCCTGGTAAATACTATTTACATTTTTTTAAAAAAAGATAGATTTTCACTTCTACATATTGAGTCTCTTGTATATCTACCTTAGAACTCCACTGTGGAGGGAACAGGAAAAACCTCACCGTATTGCCATTTTTTTTGGATTTCAGGTAATTATTCTTTTTCCTTGATAAGGAATCACCCCCTCATGTAGGACTATATTAATATGGCTTTAGTCAATGCGGTGACCTTGTCTCCACCAGACTGACCTCATTTCTATAGTTGAGGACTATTGCTTGGTCTTAATAGAGGCAAAAATATAACCATATATTAACTTTAACATTTCATGTTAACTAAATTATGTCTTTTCACAGTAGGACGAACGTCTTTATACAAATGCCTATGAGTAAGGAGGCTACTGTCAATCATTAAAGGAACCCCCAAAAAACACTTTTTTTTCATAGTAATTTAGGTGAGATTACCATTCTTTCTAGTCTACTCCTCCCACTCTCCCTACTCTACGGGACTGCAATAGACCAGGTGAGTGCTGCTGAGAGCAGTTCTGCTATTTATATGTGAGGCCGCATGGCACATTTTATAAAAATATTTTAGTGTAGGACTGCTTCAAATGAGATTTGCCGTGACGTGGCGAAGCAGCTCAAGAAATTGCAATTTTTTGCCAAAAATCTCAAAAAAATTTTTTATAATGCAGTTTGGAATATTTGATGCCTTAGTGCACATTGGTGCTGGCTCTTTGTTGTTTCTTTGTTGAATTGGTCGGTGGTTGACCTCCACCTTGCTATGCACCCCAATTTGGGATGTATTCCATCTGTATAGATTTTGGCGTTTGGTGACTGTTCACATTGGGTCATCAGGCTTTGTCCACAGGCTATATATATACTTCATACAGCATTTGCTTGGACCTGTCCCGCCCACAGCCATGACTCAGTCATGGGTACGGGACTGCAATAGACCAGGTGAGTGCTGCTGAGAGCAGTTCTGCTATTTATATGTGAGGCCGCATGGCACATTTTATAAAAATATTTTAGTGTAGGACTGCTTCAAATGAGATTTGCCGTGACGTGGCGAAGCAGCTCAAGAAATTGCAATTTTTTGCCAAAAATCTCAAAAAAATTTTTTATAATGCAGTTTGGAATATTTGATGCCTTAGTGCACATTGGTGCTGGCTCTTTGTTGTTTCCTTATCATCATATTGTCTGATACAGATTAATCTTCCCTAACTGCCCAGGAAGGACAGAATATTCCTACCCTGGTAAATACTATTTACATTTTTTTAAAAAAAGATAGATTTTCACTTCTACATATTGAGTCTCTTGTATATCTACCTTAGAACTCCACTGTGGAGGGAACAGGAAAAACCTCACCGTATTGCCATTTTTTTTGGATTTCAGGTAATTATTCTTTTTCCTTGATAAGGAATCACCCCCTCATGTAGGACTATATTAATATGGCTTTAGTCAATGCGGTGACCTTGTCTCCACCAGACTGACCTCATTTCTATAGTTGAGGACTATTGCTTGGTCTTAATAGAGGCAAAAATATAACCATATATTAACTTTAACATTTCATGTTAACTAAATTATGTCTTTTCACAGTAGGACGAACGTCTTTATACAAATGCCTATGAGTAAGGAGGCTACTGTCAATCATTAAAGGAACCCCCAAAAAACACTTTTTTTTCATAGTAATTTAGGTGAGATTACCATTCTTTCTAGTCTACTCCTCCCACTCTCCCTACTCTTCTCTCATAATCTTCAATTTCTTCCGTGCTGTTGACAACCTTGTGCCTTTTACTGTAAATATTGTGATTATCTATATGCCCTTATGCAAAGGACTTACCATGTATATATTAATGTAAATATGTATTGTGAGATTCATGTTTGATTAGTGGATGAGTGCAGGTATATCTCACCCCGGTATCGGTCCTATGTGACTTAGCCTGGTCAGGATCACCTGGTTACTAATGGATTAATGGGAGGTGAATGACTGATGTAAAAGGAGTCTGGGAAGTTGGGGGGGAGACTGCTCCAGCTGGGAACACAGAACGCCTGTCTGTGTAGGAGACACTTGTGAGTGGGAGCAGTGCTTTATGTCTGTATGGTTTAGCTGGAAGGGAGAAGCCCTCCAGTTGGTAGTTAGGATATCATCCTGTATAGTTAGCGCCGGACAGGCAAGGATTTATTTTGTTGGTGTTTTTCTTTTGTTTATGCTTCACTGCAATAAACCTGACCAAGCGTCAGTTACACCTTGAATTCGGCCGTCTGCTTGAGGTGAATACGTGCCCTTTGAACCCAGCAAAGGTGATCCCTGAGCGTGTTATCACATTGTGGTGGAGAATGCGGGCAGCACGTTAATACGTCTCATAATGGATGACGTGGTGAAAGCGCTGGTACAATCCACAGCTGTGCAGCAAGAAGCTAATCGCCTGATGTTAGCACAGTTGAAGGAACTGTTGGAATCGACGGTTAGAGACCGCCTACTTTTGCAGCAGGTGGCGCAGCGTCTGGCAACCATATCTGAGGGTAATGCGGAGGCCAACCAGAGGGTGATCCACGTGAGTCGGTACTGGCAGAAACTAACCACAGAGGACGATGTGGAAGCTTACCTGACCACGTTTGAACGGACGGCGGAGCGGGAAAAGTGGCCAAAGGAGCGATGGGCCGGCTTGCTTGCCCCGTTTCTGGCAGGTGAGGCCCAAAAAGCCTACTTTGATCTCGAGCCTGAAGCGGCGCATGACTTTGATAAACTAAAAGCCGAGATCCTGGCCCGGCTGGGAGTGACGACGGCCGTGCAAGCACAAAGAGTTCACCAATGGACTTATCAGCCCGATAAACCACCGCGCTAACAGA